>NC_092454.1:34383790-34685735 GCF_036169615.1 Heliangelus exortis
TTACTATATAGTATGAAACAATTAAAAAACACTTCATTAAAATGTTTGCTATAAATTAAAGCTATCTCAATTTAGAAAAGATTTGATTTTATCTTGCTTATAATGTTATGGTTCATCTGTTTGCAATTCCTTCTTGTTTGCTGCCATGTTGCCATAGTAATTCTAGCCTTTCATGTACCAAGCAAATTGCTGAAAAATACATCTTTTCTTGGTTTTGTAAACAGCATGCTCCTATACAAGGAAATGCTTTACTACTGTGAGCGCTAACATTTCATCTATTTTAGCTACAGTCCCCATTTTCAATAGAAATATATTCATTAAGGTCTTAATCTTTTTTTATGGGGATTTCAAAACATGGTCTCCTCATAATGACATTCAAAAGATTTACTCCTCAAAAAGTGCCTGGTAATAAATTTGTAAAGGTTAATATATTGCCCTTTTTTTAACTGTTTTGTAGTGTTCTTGTGTTATTCAAGCACTTAACAAGAAAAGTCTGTGACATATATGCCTGAATTCCAACCTTGTATCTCTCTCTAAATGGAATTACTTTCAGGTGCCTGAGCAACCCCCAAAACAAAAAGCAATGCATTAGAACATCCAAGGCTCACAAATGGTTCCTGCATAAAAAAGAGATGTCTTGACAGAGCTGCAAGTCAATATAAAGGAAAAGGAGAATGGATATTGAATAGAGTGGTGATAATTGGTTCTTTGGGAATGGGGGTTACCAGGTTTTTTGGGTTTTTTTTTGGAATCATAGGATAATGTAAGTTGGAAGGAACAAAGGCCTCTATTGCAACCTCCTGTTCAAAGTGGGGTCAGCTCTGACACCCTACAAGAGTGTTCAGGGCTTTATCCAGGAAAGCCTTCAAGGCTAGAGGTACCATAATCTCTTCAGGCCTCTGCTTGGCTCTCCTCATGTAGAAAATATGTCTCCTGATATCCAGCCTCAACCTTGCTTGTTTTGATCTATGCTTGTTGAGTTCATCCCTCAGCTTCATGCTAGGGACCACTGTGAAGAACCTGGCTCCATTTTCTCAGTGGCCTCCTCATAGGTACTGCAGAGCTGCTGTAGGGTACACCCCAAGCCAACTGTCTCAACTTTAACACCAGGCCTGCAGCCTCTTGTCACAGGGTCTGTACTCCATCATCCAACTGTCTTGGTGGCCCTCTGCTGAACTCTCTCCAGTTTAGGAACATCTTTTCTACAGTCTCATTGCAGCATCTATATATGGCCTAACAAATGCTGAGTGGTGAGGTGTAATCATTCCACTCAGACTTTTGACCTTGACACTGTTCACACAGCCCAGAAGGTTGTTGACCCTTGCTGCTGCCCATGCACATCTTGTGCCTGCTCAGTTCACTGCTCGTGAGCTGCCCTCGGGCCATCTACACAGTGCTTCTCCCCAGCTGGTCCATTCCCAACCTGTGCCTTTGCCAGGGTCCATGTCATTTTCAGGGTCTCAGCATTTCGAGGAATAAGCCCTTGCCCCTGTTGAATTTCATTAAGCTCCTTCCAGTGGGTTCCTACTGGATGGTAGCTATTTCCTCATGTTCATCAACCGGTTCCCCCGTTTTGGAGTCATACACCAAACGGACAAAAGTGGTGATGGATGAGAAGGTCCATCATCCTTCCCCCCTGTCACTGATGTTAAACAGGACAAGTTCCATGACAGACCCCTGCTGTACTCCTGTTGTTACCAGGCTCTGGGAAGAGTAAGATTTATTAACTACTACCAATCTTTCAAAGATTTTTTATTAATCTGATTGTCCATCAACATATTCTGCCTTGGAAACAGGAATGGTGTGGGAGACAGTGTTAAGAGCCTTGTTAAAGGTAAATGACATCTACTGTTCCTATGTCCACAAATCCAAACATTTTTTTATCAGCAGCAATCAGATTGAGAAGGCATAATATATCCTTGGACAATGCAGGCTGACTGGTCGTGGCTTCACTCTTCACCCTCATCTGCTCAGAAATGGCCTTTAGAAGAATCTGTGACTTTTCCAGGGATCAAACTGAGATAATCACTTTGTAGTTCACTGGGCTGACTTCTGACCTTTATGGGCACACATTTTTCAGCATTTGTGTTTCTTTGTTTATCAGAAACCTTTCCTAATCTCTGTCATCTTTTGAAGACACAGAGCAGATTTTCAAGGAATTTGGATACCCTCCTCAGCACCCTTGGGTGCAGACTATTCAGTCCCAGTAACTTCACAGAACCATATAACTACAGGATGGTTTGAGTTGGACGGGACCTTAAAGATCCTTTAGTTCCAACCCTCTGCATGGGCAGGGATACCTCCCACTAGACCAGGTTGCTCAAAGCCCCATCCAACCTGGCCTTGAGCACTTCAAGGGAGGCAAACACTACTTCCCTGGGCAATGTGTCTCAGTGCCTCACTACGCTCGTAGTCAAGAATTGTTTACCAATATCTAACCCAAATCTACCCAGTTTAAATCATTACCCCTTGTCTCGTCACTACATGCTTTCCTGTCCCTTCTCAGATTTCCTGTAGGCCCCCTTCAGGTACTGGAAGGCCACAGAGCTTTTCTCCAGGCTGAAAAATCCGAAGTCTCTCAGTCTGCCTTTCCTTCATAGAGAGGTACTCCACCTATCTTCATGGCCCTCCTTTAGATTTCCTCCAGCAGGTCTCTGGAGTGATATAGACCCAGTTGGCATCAACCAGGCGTCCACACTCTCATCCCCACCCCCACTGTGGGACAGGGAGGAGAAAATCCACCTAAGGGATTGATAATTGAGACAAGGATAGGAGGTTTTCATTCCTGGTAATGAGCAAAACCAAACAGACTCAACTTGGGAAGAAAAACAAATAATTTATCAGGAGGAGGAAACACTACCAGATCTTAATACCTTCCCTCCACACCTCCCTTCTTCCTGGGTCTGAATTTCTTCACTGCTGCCTCCCCCTCAGGGCACAGGGGAGGGGCAATGGGGGTCAGCTCCCCACACAGTGTTTCTGCCGCTCCTTCCTCCTCAGGGGGAGGACTCCTCACATCCTTCCCCTGCTCCAGCACGGGGTGCCTCTCACAGCAGAGTCCTTCAGGAACCCCTCTGACATGAGTCCCTCCCACAGGTGCAGTCCCTCAGGCACAGACTGCTCCATCCTGGGCTGCACACAGAGTCACAGCTGCTTCGGGAACAGTCACCTCCTCTGCCTCCATAGCTGCATATCTGTATCTGCCCCGTGATCCTGCACAGGCTGCAGCTTCACATCAGCACTGCTGTAACACTCCCTGGCTGCAGCTCCACATCTGCCCACTGTGATCCTTCAGAGACTATAAATCCATGTCCATCCCACCGTGCTCCTTCAGGGACTGCTCCACCGTATCCCTCCATGTGTTGCAGGGGGACAGACGTCATTTCACCAGATGGAAATCTCTGCTTGGGCACCTTCTCACCCTCTTTCTTCACTGATCTTGGTGTCTCTGCTCTGGCGTTGCTCTCACCTCCTCCTCTGCTCTGCGGTCTTTTTTATATTATTACTGATTTTGCAGCATCATTTTCCCTTTCTTGAATATGTTACTTGCAGAGGTGCATGCAGCTTCCCCTATCTGCTCAGCCTTGGGCTGAGCATGTCACCCTTCCCAGAAATTGATATCCACATATCAACTAAAAGATAAATAATTCAGTTCTGTAACTCTCCTGTTTTTCTGGAACCAATGAAAAAAGGTACATATCTGTATTTATATGAACATATACACACCCATATAACTTCATGTTTTACATACAGAAATCCGTACTTTCATGCTGATGAATGTAGTGGCAGCTGAGATAAGTTTACATTACTACTTAATCTGAGTTTGAAATACGTAGTAATATCCTCAAGGGCTTCTGTAATAGTGGCACTAACTCCTATTTTCTTCTACCTGCATACTTGCTTTTCTTGAGCTTACTAGAAGGCCCAGTGTAGACCTGTAGTCTTCCACCATCGTGCAACTAATGCTAGTATCACCATATTCTTTACAGTTCAAATTCTGTTTCATCTTCAGCAACCCCTTATCTGCACTCTTAAACACCAACCTTTTCCAAATATTTCTGAAAAGCCCCTTCCCACTACTCAAAAGTGATATAGTATCTTTGCTGCAGGTACACTTGTTAAAGGATAACAGTATCTCTCATCTGATTTGAGACCCAAATTTGGGTGCTGTGTGATAAAACAAACAAGCATTGTGAGATTTTTTTTTAACATGACTGACTGCTCAGCCTACATCCCTTTGCCTGGCATTCTGGAAAACCAGACAGACACATTCACTGACCATAGCCAACCTTTGGGAACCCTGTAGAGCACTCAAGGCAGCTTTTATCAGTATTACATATGCAGTCTTCACAGATTACAATCTGTCTTTCTTCCCAAGTAAGCTTTCACTGGCTCTGAAGATAAGGTGGGAAGTGTATATAAATCCTTGCTGTTGTTCTGGGACACATTCACCTAAAAAGAATAACTCATCATGAAGTCCCATTCTAATCAGAAATTTGCCCTATAAAAATTTCAGCACAAACTTGCTTTTGATTGGGTCCAAGAGACTTCCAGTCTGCATCTTTTAGCACTAAAAATTTAACCTGAAAATTATTATTTTTATTATTTTTTTTCCCCTTTGCTTGCATGTTCCTTGTCAAGAAAACTCTGGAACTGAAATGTGAATTTTTGTTGCCTATATCCATCAACAAGTCAGAATGGGACCTGCTCACCTGCTAACTGCTGCTTTCTCTAGAGGTGCCATGAACAATAATGTACTGTGAGCATTAAAGTACACACAAGCAATTTTCACACACATTGTACAGAATGATAGCACTAATTTATTTCTTAAAAAGTTACAGAAGACATCTACCTATCTTAATGGATTTTCAGCTTCTAAATATTGTTGTGGCATATCAATAGGAACATTAGGACAATCAGAAGATTATGTATTGGTGGTGTCACTATTTTCAGCAAAAATAAAAACTGATACAGAAGCCACAGTTGTATAACCTTAGATCATGACATTTTTGGGAATATGTGAAGGTTCATCACCAGTAGGATATATATTTTCAATACATATTTAAATCAGTAAATCTGGTTGCAACATTTTAAAAACACATTTTTTGGAAAATATGCATATTTTCTAAGCTGGAACTTTTGAAGGACACTACTTTAGCTACACGAATATTTTTGTTAGAAATATTTTATGACATCCTACATCAGATAATAACTTCAGATAAGAGAGAATGAAATTGAAATCTGAATATTTTACCCATAAAATGATGTTTCAGTGCAATTTTACTTGTGAAAATACTTAAGAAAGAATTGGTTTACTCCAGTGCAGAACAGAAACAAACTTTAAAAGCTTTACTTATTCATGAGGATGAATTCTTATCTTTCACCACCTCTAATGATTTTTATTTTCCAGAGGACTACAAAACTAGATTGAAAATATTTATTCAGACAATAGTACTTTCTAGAGCCTCTTTCAGCAGATGTTCTCCAGAGTAATTAATTAAGCCTTGCAATACTCCAGCCATGAACATCATACCTATATACTCCAGAAAACAGAGCACACAAATGAAATTATTTTCTGCTGTCAAACTAGTTGCAGTAGAAATCATATCTCCTGACTCTGTCTGGTTGTGCAAACTGATGACAAAATATCACCATCCACAAAAGCAAAAGTCCCACTGTAGGTCTCAGAGAGACAAAAGCTAAAAAGAACATGTGTTTAGTAAGGGATTTGCTATCTGTCAACAAAGTTCAAAATAGTTTAATGTCTTTTCCAAAAAACGAACTTTTTCAATATTATTGCAATCAAACGATGCATCATGTATTAATTAAATAAGAGGCCACTGTTATATCTGAAATGGGGACTAATTATTCTAAAAGCATTAATCAAGAACCCTTTGGAAATAATGTAGTCTCTTTGTTGCTGCCATGGTAGGATTTACCTCATATAACCATAATCTGCTGAATGACACAAATACCACCTCCTTTTAGTTAATTTCAGGAAAACATTTTAGAAGCATTCTAGGCTGAAAGGCATGATAAATAATTTTTAGACTGAAAGTTGAAGTGGATTGATTAGGAGCAATTTTTAATGTTTTACACAATAAAAAGATGAACTACATGGTTCACAGAGTCAATTTGCAGAGCAACCTCTTCTCTCTAATTGCTGCTTGAGTGTGTAGAAGCACACTTCTAGGAAGTAGAGAAATCCATTTACCCAATCACATCATTTAAGTAGCGAACACAAGTAATGGATTTTTCCATTACCTTTCATATTAGCCTTGCTACATGTCACCTGTGACCCTCATTTTAAGAGTGCAATGCTCTATAATACAATTTTGTAACCATAATAAAGGTCCACTTCAAAATTTTTCAAGGTACACTAAGGACTTTAAAAAAAACCAACATAATTAGGAACATAACCAATCTCACTAATTCCTGGTAATGTGCTGTAAAACCAAGTTATTTGCTAAAAGGTCTAATAAATTCCCATCTTCAGTACAAAAAGAACATTTCCTCTATCTTCTTTGGCACAAAAATCTAGTGGCTATTCTCTCCTGACTACTTACACTGTGGTTGTCTCAGCTATGGCAAAATTTATTTTAATAACTGTTTGGGATTATTTTAACAGGAAATGGACAGACGTATTCAAATCAATTTTTAAAATTTTCTTAGAACTGTTGACATGAAAATAGATAATATATTGTTGTTGGACAGGAAAAAGACATATCCTTAGCTCCATCCATTATAGGAAATCAGAGTACACAAAAAAATTAACTTCAAGTTTCAGGCGTGTCCTCTAAGGACCATTTATATTAATTGCAGGAGCTGCATTAAAAATAATAACACGAATAAAAACAACCCTGGGAGCAGAATTTGGTTCTGAGCAATACTTTTAAGTCTCTCTATTGAAATAAGAACAGGTTTTAAAGGTAATTTTCATAAGTACCTAGAAAGAAAATACAAAGTTTTAAAGAAAGACTTCTCCACTATTTCTGAATAAAGGAAAAAACATAATTGACTGTGTCAAGCTATGGAGTTTCCTAGTAGACTTTATAGAGTGTTTTCTAGTGTTTAGATGAAATGCATTAAGTATGTGTGAGATGTTATGACACTGTTACTGCAAAATATTTTGTGTTACAGCAAGACTTAATTAAAATAATGATTTAGGAATAAGCATTCTAATTCTAATTCTGCATGACACACACACATAAGCCCTCAGAATCTGAAAAACTGTTACAGCTTTTGCTACAGGATACAAAAGAATTGTGCAGAGAAAACAGAAGAGCTGGAAATGCCAGTTTATTTTTTTTAATGACAACAACACTACCTGTAACATGTTAATTCAGCTAACATTCTGATTGCTTGATACTCAGATTTAAAACCTAATTAGAGAAACTTGCCACTTCCTGAAATATCTATTAACAATATTAGCTGCAGTAGTTAATAATAACTGTTAAATATCTGTACATATCTAAATATTGATTTGAATTCATTATGTATATACCAAAACAGCAAGGTTAGCATGGATACGCTTGGTTGTAGTATTTACTGGTTTTCAGTAGTAGCTGGGGTTTTAAAACATACCTCACTATGACCTGGTTGGTTTGTTTGTGAAAAAGAAAAGAGTTAGTAAATATATTTTTTACAAAGGTATATCCTAATGAACATATTACACATACTGACAAAGACAGGGCATAACACACCTAAAATAATCAGAACCTTGAAAAAGGGTCAGTAGTCACAGTCCACCTTCTGCATGCACTGGTACTTGTACTACAGATATAGGATATACTGAAGATTAAGAAAAAAAGAGTTAAATAACCAAATCTTCAAAAGTATATGGCTGTGACTCTAGTACCCAGCTGATGACCTATTTCAGGGAAACCAAGGAACAACTGAAAAATTGGCTACAATGTCCTGTTTGAGGAGTAGGGACTGAATTAGCAAAGGTTTTTACTGCCAGTATCTCCAAGTCATCTGGAAGCACACTTGCAGGTTCAACTTCACCATGTAAATGTGAGGTGGGATCTGGGCAAGAGAGGAGTAATTTTCTGTGTGTGAATTCCTTCCAATGGCCCTTTTTTAAAGCTTTTTCCTGAGACCCCTCCTAGCAAGTGTTGGTATTGAGTAGAGAAAGTTGTGTCCTAAAATACTTACTGATTTTTTTTTTTTCCAAACTCCGTTGGAGCATGCCTACTTCACCGTCTTGTTAAATCTAAGACTCCTTTATATTAGTAGAATAGGGAAGGGAAACAGGGTAGCATATCCACTTAGCATTAATGTAAAATTTCAAGCCAGAACAAACTTAGGTTTTAAAGTGTAAGAGGTATTCTAATAAGCAAAGCTTCAGGTCTGTACAGTGTGGATAATATAAGAATAGTGCCATAAGCAACTTCTGCAAAATATGATCTATTGTGTTCTAAAATCATGCTGTGATTTTGAAAACCGCCAGCTGTCCAGTCCTGCAGGTAGTCATTAGCACTTACTTTATTTGTGGATTCAGTTCTGGATATGGCAGAAGTTTCCCTTCCTGCTACAGTGACTCTTATCTTCTTTACCACTTTCTGCTTATGTATCGCACAGGTTGCAACCCTGAAGCTAGAACTACCCAGATAAGCTCGGTTTGTATCAGAGATGCATGCTAGATGTGAAATACTGAGTGATAGTTGTGCAGCAGAAGTCTGCAGTGCAAAGAGGACTCCACTGGTACAACTGCACTGATGACCTAAGAGGTAGATCCAGAAAATATACAGCTGTGGATAAGCAAAGAGGGCACATTTGTAGATGCACTTTTGATGGGCTAAAACCAAGCTTTTTAGCTAAGACCACTTTTTTTTTAGATATAGCTGCATCCATCTTGAGGACAGCTTTAGGAATAACTTAAGTACTCTTTGTACTCTTCAACAGAATGGCATTATGTTGCCATCCTAAAACACAGTTCCTTACAGTTTTAAAGTAATAGGAAAATAGATTTGAAAGGGTCTATCTCTGTTTTGTACCTCCAAATAGCATAGCCACATTTCAAGGCTTTCCTGGTTTATTAGGTCTAAAAGCCTCCCAGTTATGGAGCCTACCACTTCACCAGTGGGTGGGTGAGGGGGGTCAGGGCTGAGGAAGCATGGTGATTGGACATGGTGGTCTTAGAGGTCTTTTCCAACCAAGACAATTCTGTGATACCCAAATTTCCTTTTTTTCTATTTACCTAACCCTTGCCTCCTTCCAGTTTTTGCTTTTCATTCTTCTCTTCAGGTACTCAGAGACTTAGGACTATCCTCTGCCCCTGGACAACTCTTTATAGCAATTATTTGCTATATCCTTCATGCTTACACTTCCTCTAGCTTCTGCCTTTTCCTCACTTCCTGTTTTCTGAAAACTCAGCCCTCTGTGCTGCATTTGCCTCTCTCTCTCACAGACATTGGAGTCTTCAGGGCAGGAAAAACTTCTCTCACCTGGTGTGTTAACTGCCCCAGGGATGCTGGCAGTCAGTGACCACACTTATAGGGAAAGCCCTCACCAGTCATTTCAGTTTTGAGAGGCAGCACACAACATGCAGTGCAGTTAAAACAGAAAGCTTCTAAAGGGAAAGATTATTTGTGTAAAGTGTTTACCATCAGAAACCTGACATTTGAGAGAGTACCTACAAATACAGAGGCTATGCTAGAGGGATATGAGTGTTAGCCCTACATAAAAACTGTATAGATAACTGTGTAGATAAAAGTTTGAGCTTGTGTGTGCCCAGGTTCAATTAGCAGGAAGTAAACAAAAAAGTATTAATATGTTTGAAATGTAAAATAAAAAAAAATTGTTTTGTCAATCTCATGCTTCTTGGATCAGGAATCCACACTCTATTCTCATTATTGTTTCCCCATTGTCTTCTTATTCAACACTCAAAATCCTGGAACAAGGAGGGAACATGATGGGAAAGTGCTTCATTTTGTTAATCTCCCTCTTGAGAAATAAGCAGCCTAAGCTGGCTCCAGGACTGTAAACCAAAGAGCAGAAAACCCTTATTCTGATCAAAGAATTCATTACAATTAATTTTCTGTACCTGAAAGGGCAGACTTTGGAGGCAACAGGAAGTTGCCTGGGGTACCTTGTCTCCTGAGATGGAAGGCACAGTTGAATGAAGCCAGCATAATCAAAGGGTAAAAGGCTGTGGATATTGTCTACCCAGAGTTCAGTAAAGCCTTTGACACTTTCCCACAGCATTCTCCTGGAGAAATTGAGTGTTCATGGCTTGGGTGGGTTTACACTTGCTGGGTAAAAAACTGACTGGATGGGCAGGCCCCACAAGAAGAGGTAAACAGAGCTAAGTTGTGTTGGTGGCCAGTCACAAGAGATGTTCCTCAGGGCTCAGTATTTGGGTCAGTGCTTTAATATATTTATTAATGATCTGGATAAGGGGGTCAAGTGCAGCCTCAGTAAGTTTGCAGGCAACACAAAGTTAGGCTAAGTATTTATCTGCCTGAAGGTAGAAAGGCTCTACAGAAGGACCTAGACAGGCTGGATCGACAGGACAAGGTCAGCTGTATGAGGATCAACAAGGCCAGGTGCTTTAGGCACAACAAACCCATGCAACACCACAGACTTGCTGAAGAATGGCTGGAAAGCCATCCAGAGGATAAGGACTGACAGCTGGCTGAATGTGAGCCAGCAGTGTGCCCAGATGGCCAATAAGGCCACCAACATCCTTGCTTTTGTTAGCAATAGAGTGGCCATCACAACCAGGGAAGTGATTGTTCTCTTGAACTGTGTGATTGTTCCCCTGTTCTCAGTGGTGAGAGCACACCTCAAGTACTCTGTTCAGTTCTGGGTCCCTGACTAGAAGGCAGATGTTGAAGTGCTGGAGTGTTTCTAAAGAAATGCAGTGAAGCTCATGAAGGATCCTGAGAACAAGTTTCATGAGGAGTAGCTGAGAAACTGGGGTTGTTTAGCCTGGAGAAAAGGAGGCTGAAGGAATACCATACTGCTCTCTACAACTACCTGGAACAAGGCTGGATGCAGGTGGGAAATTTGTCTGTTTCCCAAGCAACAAATTACAGGATGAGAGGAAATGGTTGCAAGTTGAGCAACCATTATGTCCAGAGTTTTTTTGGACATAAGAAAAAAATTCTTTACTGAAAGGGTTGTCAAGCACTGGAACAGGCTGCCCAGCGAAGTGGTTGAATCGCCATCCCTGGAGGTATTTAAAGGATGTGTAGATGTGGTGCTTGGGGATGTGGTTCCGTGGTGGACTTGGGTGTTAGGGTAATGGTTGGACTTGATGACCTTAAAAGATTCTGTGATTCTAAGATTCTAAGTAAAACATTGTTTTATCTTTTGTACTGTAATACTTAGAAGGTCCAAATGAGAGCAGGATCAACAATATTAGACTCTTTAGTTAATAAACATGTAAATTGAAAAATAATACTAATCCTAATTAATTTATAGTTCAAGAAAAACTTAACAGGAGGAAAAAAAAGTATGAGTAGTATGCACAACAGGAAAGTAAGAAACAGGAAGATGGGATTAAATTCTTAGAAAGGCTTCTAAATGACTGAGTCACTTGCTCTTAGCAATATAACTAGTTCTGTGCATTTATTTCTCTAACCTAATGAGAATTCTCCTTAGAATGGCTCAGTCTGCCCTCACTGAAGTTAACAGTTCTTTAAAAGATGTTTCAAAAGAACACTATCATTACCATGTTGTAGCACTGCTCTGAATTCCAAACAATTTAAAATTCATATTATGATGACAACTCTAATGTTAATTATAAGTGGCCATTTAGTGTTTTAAGTTAGTTGGTTTTCATTTTTAATGTAATTTGTGTGGAGATTTTTGGTTGTCATCAGGTTTCTTGGGAGTTGCTTAAGAAATATTACTGATATGGAGGATATGTCATTAACTGTACTTAAGGACTGTGAGCATATAAATTTTTTAAAGACAGATTATCCTGAATAAGGCCTGTGTTGTAACAGAAAGGGATATCAATGCCAGTAAATCAGGAATACATTTTATACTGACAAAATGTTTGTTCTCTGAGCGTAAGTTTTGCAGTCCCTGAATCAGAGACAGTACACAAGACTCATATGTTTAGCCAGCACTTTATATTCACCAAATGATCTGGTGCAGATGGAATCTAATCATTGCATGTCCCCAGTTTTCACTAGGGACTATTAAGTGCAAAGGTACCATGTCTAGCTGAATAGATCCATGAGCCTGAGACTGCTGAAAGAATCAGGCATGTAGCATTATATAGATGTCATGCTACCCTCCACATCCAGTACTAGACATTCTCAGAGACGAAATACAGAATTACATCATTTGTTCAAGTCAACCTTTACAGGTTTTCTGTAATTTTGTTTATGGAAAAAAACCACTATTAAAAATTCCGTGGAGTTGCCGTAGTATTCCAGTGTAACTTAGTATTTGAGTTCTTGTGTATGCGTTTATTTTGTTTTCTACACAATGGAGGTGTGGAAAATCACATTTTATGTGTACCATATAATTTATATATTTTTAACAATGTGTTCTGAGAACTCATTAGGACACATGGCTGGAAAATTCTCATTTAAAGTAGAATAGTTGTTAGGCGACTTTAAAATTTAATAAGAACCCTTTGATGCATTTCATTATGAGGTTATTTCCTAATTACTCAGCAGGTCCCAGGTATTCAGTAATGCAGAAGTGACAGTACATGATACTGCTGAATTATGACCGCACAGCTGGAGAACATACTTAGAGAAATAAAGAACAGATAAATGCATCCTTTAAAAAAGATTGAGATAAAAATTGGCATTAAGCAGCCTCCCCTGACCTTCACAGCTGTAAATAATGCTAAAAAAATGGTTGTCTGTCTTCTAATGACTCATGGAACTGACCAAATAGAACCAGCTGGTTCTTTACTTATGCAGTTTACAGGAATGGGAATATTGGTGCCTAGAAGAAAGCTACGCTCCCAACCAGTGGGGAGAGGGGCAAACTGCTACAATTTGCCCTCCACTCACTGTGTTGAATGTAGTGCAGTGAGTTAACAGAATGGGAAACAGTTAGGCTTAAAATACACTGATTTCTTTTTCTTTGGGAAAAAACCCTAGACTTAAAATTCCTTTTGCTTGAGTAATACCAGAACTGTATACTCTCCAAAATTCTGCTGTGAAAAATGAAGTTAATACCATCATTCAAGACTGCTTAAAGAATACAGCAATATGATACTACCTCTGAGAGAAATAAAGTTATTATTATTATGCAAACATTATTTATGGACTCATTCATAAATGTACACTTTATATTTTAACTCTGCCAGGCATAAGAAGCTTAATGGAGTACTTACGAGAAAATAATGATTCACTGTGCCTCCCTTGCTCTTTTGACTAGGAAAATTCCAACAGAAAACACAGTATAGATACTAAAGAACCTCATGCCAAGCCATTTCTTTCAATTATTTGGTATCTCTTCACTGCGATCATTTATCGGTATAAATATTTAACTATTATATTAAAATTACTTTAAAAATATTATTATAAAAATTTATATTTAAATATAAATATTTTGCTTCTGCTGTGGTTGATTTGGGCTTCCTGCAATCACTCTTTTTCAGTGTGTCGGACAGCTTTGAATTTCCCTTTTTTCCCCTCCTCTTTTGTTTATTATTCTTTTACTGCTCCAAACACAGACATTGTTTTGGTTCACAGAAGAAAAGAGAGGGTACAGTAAACTTTTTCTCACTGTCATATTCAGAGCCCACCATCTTAGCATCCTTCCCATCTGTTCTTTACATGGCCTCTTCCTCTGTGTTCATCCTTTTTCCCTCCTGCTTGTTCCAAAACATGCCTGCTGCTCTCGATGAGCAGAACCATGACTGTGGCTGGGATTTCACATACATTAAACTACCATATGTCCATGACCCTTCCACTGCTTCTTTTCATCCCTGAACCATTTCCTCGTTTATACCACAGGGAACTGATCCAATCTAAAATCTAACCCAGCAACTAAGGAAAATTTTTAATCCAGCAGCATTATGGTGATTAATTTTTTTTTTTTTAATAAAATTTCTAACACAGCACAAAGAAGATGGTGTGCAAGTATGAAAACAGGGGCAGGTAAGGTTGAGTATTCTTTTAATGGCCAAGCTGGTTTATAGGGATCTAAACCAAATGCAGAACTGCCACATGAAATTAATGAGTCCTTAATTTCTTTAAGTCAGATAAATTCTACCTAAATCTTAAGGCAAAATGCAGATACTTTTATTAACTAGAGTAATTACACAGCTTCTGTGAAGTGGCACAAATAGTACTGGTTTAAGCATATTTATTCCAACAACACAATATCCAGCAACGGTCAGGCTCTGTCATTATACCTCACATAACGTAGTTTCACAGAAACTGCCCCCATAAAAGCCATAAAAATTCATTTTCTGTGCCTGAAAGTCACCAGGTTATCCCAGACATCTGAGCAGATTGAAGGCTTCTTCTTTAGAACAAACGTACAATGTTTTGCTGGATAAGATAGAACTGCACATTTAAATTAGTTTGTTAAGCTTATAAAAACATTGAATTTTTTCTTATCACACATTTTCCTGTATCTTCAGCAGGAAAAATAATTTTAAAGAAAGCTTCCCTCCACGAAGAGGTGACAACAGAGGCTGTAACATTTAATTCCTATCTACAAGACAGTGTTTTTGTAAAAGCTCTGTCAATATACAATATAGTGTTGAAGCATATCACATTCTGTGTCACAAGAATAAATTACTGTTAGAAAAATATATTAAAAACTGATAAACACATAGCCGTGCTGATATTTGTCCATTTGCTTCTTTCTATGTAGACTGATTAACTCTACTTACATATGGATAAATAAATAGTACTCAGCTGTGAATATTCAGTTATTTCACACTATCGTTTTTGCACATGTACACAGGGCCTAATTTACTGATTATTATAAAGGCTGCTACAAATTTATAATCAGCTCAAACTAATTCCCAGTTCTGTTTTTTGAATAGCATAAATGGAAGAAAGATCATTGAATCAGGGGTTTTAAATGCAATTGGGAAGCTAGTAACTTAACTGGTCAGACTTTTTTCATTTTTTTTGTTTCATGAATCTGCCATCAACAATACTGGAGACAGCAGATACAGTATTTTGCTGGAGACAGATGATTATTTCACACCTTTCTTATTTTACATTAAAATTTACTTTAACCTCTGTTCTGTAATATTCGTATTAGAAAGCAAGGTAGTAAATAAAAGCTAATGTAGTTATTTGAAATATCATGTAGCATCAGCCTCATGTCCTTTCTCATGAAAGGACACAGCAACACACATGCAACATAGCAACAGATTCTATAGGCAAACCTAACATTCTGTGATTCTGGTTTTATCTTTGCCTGCATTATCAGACATGATCACATGATAGAATTTACACAGCTAATAGCTGTCAGCTTTGTATCTGGCCACTTGTGAAACAAGAGGTAAAACTTATTTCAGTGTTCTTGCTTACTTTAACATGTATTTTAATGAGTTTCGGGTTTTTTTTATGTAAGCCCTTGCTGCACGTATGCTTGGCAACATAGTCCTAGCACCTGAAGAGTATTTTGCATTCAAGTAACTCATCTGTAACTAAAAGGTCCCGGACAATACATATTTTATCACCAAAATCTATCTGTGGAACAACTATTTGGATAGTTTAAGTTGCAAGTAGATTCTAGTTTACACTTTCTATTTAATGGCATTTTCTTCTTAGGAGAAACTGTATGAGGGCAGCTTCACTCATAGCTGATACCAGGTCATAAATTACCTAAGCACACTCTTGGGTAGCTGGCAGCATTGGCAGAGGCTGCTAAGTCTGTTTTTGTTACAATAAATGCCAGATTTGTGCTTTAATAGCAATAATGTTTGTCCATATCTTATATATAGAACTTAGCTGTTAAACAATGATTGTATTGTAATTGGGAATATTAAAAGAAATTGTTCTAAACATGGAAAAGTCAGTTGTCAATATTTAGCTTGTAACTGTATTTGTTTCCTAAAGGCTGTTAAGGGAACAAAATGTTTCCTCTTAATTATCATAAATCACACTCTATTCCCTCACAGATTCTTTGAACATAAGTATATTTGCACCTTAACATTTTAAGAAATTTTAAAATCTAAAATAATGCTTTGTGAAGGTTGTGATTCTGCCAGTACTTTAAAAGTGGTATCAGGCCATCATCTGCTACAGCTAATGCCTTGTGCTTCTCCTGCACTCATCAACATCATTAAAGAAAGCCCTTTACCCTTTATGCAGAAATAATAATCTGCCTTTTTTTCCCTGTATAGCAAATGCTGTTCTTATCCAAGGACAAAACTAAAAAATGCCAGGCATGCAAACACAAAGAAGTTGCTTAACACTTGTCAGCGTCATCCATAACAGTTAAGTCAACTGTATAGGTTCCCTGTGCAATCTGTGCAAGGAGTTAAGTGGCTCTGTAAAGGCTAAATCGATGGAAAGGGAGATGTTCATTTAGCTAGTAAGAAGCATTAAGCACCCAATGACTTCCAGCTCCCACCTCCACCTACAGAGAAGATGCTTAACAGAGATGAAAATCAGATGCTTTCAGAGACTGAGATCGAAATTCCTGCTGCTCTTTGAGTAGCCACAGAATTGAAGCAATTTTCTTTTTCTTTGCTGCAGTGACCTTTTAAGAGCTCATTCAGGAAATCAGAAAATATCCTTGTGCTGAAAGCCCTCTAACTAAAGGCCTGAAAGGCCTGTAGCTCCTGCCTCGGTTCATCCAGCTCAGGTCACCTCTCAGGTTCATGATGTATTACAAACACATTTGCTATTTAGGAAGCCTGCATTTTGCCCTTTTTCCTAATAGGAAAAAGTTCATTTTCATCTTTTTTTTTTTTTATTCCTCTGCCACAAAACAGTGGGCTGTATATTGCGATTGTTTTTATTCAACCTTGTCCAGTCAAACAAGCTGCATTGCTGCATCCACACTACCAATAGAGTAAAAGGTATTAAATTATTTTAAAGCCAGTATTAGCTATAACGTGTTAAAAAAGGAAACCTATTATACAGACCTTCTTCTAAATATCTTACAGCTTACACAGGCAATAGAGACACCAAAAGAGGCAGGTGCTCCATGAGCAGATGACAGGAAAAGCTCTGCAGGACTTGCCATTTGGGAACAAGACAGAACTATAGAGGGAGAGGTTGAGGGCAGCCCTGACTGCAGAGATCTTGACATCATGTTTCTAAATACTCAGAGAAGTGAGCAAGTTAAATAACACATCATTGAGCTTCACATCTGACTGCACCGTATTTTGTGGTTTATTTGGATCCAACAGGAAACTGACCAGGTAGGCAGAAAGGCCCAGGGCTGTGAGTTGTTTCTCAGGATAACCTGAGCATACAAGCATTAACAGTGCAGAAAATGAAGCTGGTATGTCAGGACACTAGTGTGGATGGGTAGACCACCCTTGACCCCACTCAGACATGAAACAGAGAGTACCCAAAGGGAATTTCAGGAAAAATTTAGGGACACTGGCAAAGCAGATAGGGACGAGAAGGGGAACAACTCTGGGGGACAGGGCAGGAAGAAAAGCAATCCTGGCCAGATAACTACACATGGCCAACCTGACCCAGAGCAGGCCTGTGTTGTGCATGCCCAGCATGGCTTCAGGCTGCATGGGGTTGCACAAACCTCTGGGACACAGGATGAGCTCAGGCAGTGCAAGGTGCCAGAGGAGCTGGCAGGCAGCTTCCACTTGGTACCAGAGATTATGCCACCTTCAGAACCTCACCTTTGTCCAAAAGTGGTAACTCTGATAGCTTTAATTTAATTTTAAAATCACACTTTAGAGTCAGAGTCGGTGTCCTACTTACCACAGTCATGTACCAGCACCTCCATGTGACAATGGAGTGCTTTACCCTGCAGACACACTTGACTCTCCATGGGACCAGGCAGGGTGCTTGCAGAGGGTGCTGGCTCAAGCTACCACAAGGCTACTCTATTATATTGCAAAGGTCACAGCATATCAGGAGGTTCCTTATGACTGGAAAAAGGCAAGTGTCACACCCATCTTTGGGGAAAAGGACGCAAGGAACTACAGACTGGGCAGACTGACCTCAGTCCCAGGGAATAAAGCAGATCCTTGCTGAATCTATACCTAGGCATGTGAGCAAAATGGTGACTGGGAACACCCAGGATGGGTCTACCAATGGCGAGTCATGTTTGCCCAACTGGATATCCTTTAGGAAGAGGTTTCTGAATGCATAAGTAAGGGGCAAGTGGAGGAGAAGCTACCGCACACGGCAGGGAGGGAGAAAAGGAAAGCAAAGTCAGGGCTACAGAGCCAGTACTCCATGGGCTGAACACATTGACTGAGAGAAGCCTCCTTAAGTTCAACAAAAGCAAACAAAAAGTCCCACATCTTAGCAGAAATGACCTTATGTAACAGTACGGCTTGGGGGCCAACTAGTGAGAAAGCTTACAGAGTAAAAACTGTGTGCAGTGGTTGAGAGGTTAAATATGTCAGCACTGTGACCTTGCCAGTGGCAAGAAACAGTCACATACCAGTCTCCATCAGAGCAGCAAGCAGGTCCAAAAAAGTGAGCTGCCTTCTGCTTTCACCTCTTGTGAGACTGCATGTGGAGTACTGTGTCCTATTTAGACTCTCCTAGTACAAGAAAGCCAGTGACATTGTGAAGCAGGTGACCAGCAGATGGCTGCCAAAGTGGTCAAGGAGCTGGGACACATGCCACTCCCTGGAGAGGATGAGAGAACAAGGTTTAGCCTTAAGAGCAGGCTAAGAATCAAAAGCGGGACAAATTCTCACAGCAATGCACTGCAATTTTGGCTTGTTGGAAAACCCAGTGTAAATAGGGAAAAAATCCTTAAGGAAAAAAATTATTTTAAGTAACTCACTGATACAGAAGTATGCTACGTAGACATTTAGATGAGAAATGGATTTGTAGGAAACTTCTGTCGCTTCTGTTGAATTAAAGAGAGTTACAATCTCAAGCTGCCCTCAACCTCTCAGTTACTGTCATTACTGTATGGGGCCCCAGCCCTCCAAGCTGACCATGCAGGAAAAGTCAAATTCTACACCAAGCTTTGCCACCTCACCCAGAAGATTCCTGCAGGTGACAAGATCATAATCCTTGGTGACTTCAATGCCAGAGTAGGAAAGGACTATGAAGCCTGGAAAGGAGCACTTGGCAAGCATGGTGTTGGAAACTGTAATGACAACTGATGTCTCCTGCTAGAGTTTTGTGCTGAACAGCAGCTCACCATGACCAACACTATCTTCCAGCAGAAAGACAGCCTGAAGACAACCTGGATGCATCCTCAATCCAAGCACTGGCACCTCACTGACTGTGTCTCAGTGCACCAGAGAAATGTTGGCAATGTCCGTCATACCCGAGGGATGCCCAGTGCAGAGTGTCATACAGACCACTGCCTTGTGCCATGCAAACTTACCCTCTGCTTTAAGCTCAAATCTAAGAGGGGTGGCATCCCAAGGAGGAGGCTCAAAGTCAATGATCTTCAAAAAGATACAATGAGAAACAGACAGCTTCCAGGTAAACCTTTAAGCTAGACTTTTAGATCATCCCATAGATCCCCCTCCTGAAGCGCTTTGGCAATACATTAAAAAGAGCATCCTGCAGTCCCCTGAAGAATCCCTAGGGTTCTCCTCAAAGAAAAACAAAGATTGGTTTGATGAAAACAACCAAGAGATCCAAGAATTGTTGACAAAGAAGAGAACCACTCACCAAGCACACCTCTCTCAGCCATCCTGCCATGTAAGAAAAGCAGCCTTTAGTCTTGCATGCAGTAAGCTCCAACAGAAATTTTGAGACATCCAGAAGAAGTGGTGGATCAACCTAGCAGGAAAGACTGAACTGTGTGCAGTTATGGGTGACCAGAGAGGGCTCTGTGAAGCGCTGAAAGCAGTGTATGGACCCACACTCCAGGTCCAAAGCCCCCTCCTCAGCTCAGATGGCCAAATGCTTCTCACAGACAAAACCTCCATCCTGAATCAATGGTCTGAACATTTTCAGACTCTCTTCAGTGCCAGCCATGTAGTCCAAGGCTCAGCAATTCAGCACATTACACAACAACCGGTGAAAACCAAATTGGACATAGGCAGAGACTCTTAAGGCCATACAGCAGCTGAAAACTGGCAAGGCAGCTGGGGTTGATGGAATCCCACCTGAAGTATGGAAGCATAGAGGCCAACCACTCCATGCTAAATTCACGAGCTCCTTGTGAGTTGTTGGGAACAAGGCAAATTACCACCAGATCTCCGTGATGCAGTCATCATCATCCTGTACAAGAAGAGAGGAAAAAGCCAAACTGCTCCAACTATTGAGGTATAACTCTGCTCTTCATTGCTGGAAAAATCCTTGCAAGGATACTTTTGAACAGATTAGTACCTGCGACAGCAGAGGAAGTTCTACCTGAAAGCTAATGTGGTTTTAGAGCCAGTAGAAGTACCACAGACATGGTATTTGCTCTCAGACAGCTGCAAGAAAAGTGTAGGGAACAGAGTAGAGGTCTTTATGTGACATTCATTGACCTCACTAAAGCTTTTGACACTGAGTAGAAAGGGCCTGTGGCAAATCTTGGAACGATTAGGATCTATCTGGGATGCATTATTTCCTCAGACGCCAAGATCGACAAAGAGATAGACAACAGATTAGCAAAGGCATACAGAGCATTCGGGACACTTCATAGAAGAGTCTGGAGCAATGAACACCTGAAGAAGGGTACAAAGATCAATGTCTGCAGAGCCATTGTACTGTCTACTCTTATATAGGGGTCTGAATCATGGGTCATCTACCGCCACCGCCTGCGACTCCTTGAACACTTCCATCAGTGCTGCCTCCATACAATCCTAAACATCCACTGGACTGACTGCGTGACCAATGTTCCTGTCCTTGAACAGGCAGGGGTCACCAGTATGGAGGTCATGATACTGAGGATGCAGCTGTGCTGGGCACATCTCCAGGATGGAGGATCACCCCCTCCTTAAGATTGTGCTCTGTGGTGAACTTGCCACCGGCTGCCACAACAGAGGAGCCCCAGAGAGGAGATACAAGGACTCCCTGAAACAATCCCTCAGCTTTGGCCATATTGACTGCCATCAGTGCTCCACTCTGGCCTCCAGTCAGGAGACACGGAGACACCATCCATAACACTGCTGCCTCCTTTGGGAGCACAAGTAGAATCAGTCTCGAGGAGAAAAGACAGCGCAGAAAGAACCGTGCCTTGGCTGTCCCCTCACAGGACACTTTCTGCTGTGACTTTTGCACCCGCACTGCCTGTCCCACATTGCCCTTATCAGCCATCAGTGTGCTTGCAGCAAGCCTGGGGAGAGCCCTTCTTAAAGCTTCATTCACAAAGCCAAGCCATGATGATGATGATGACTGTCATTACTGCTGGCATCCTACGCCTTCTAAGACCATAATACAATGAATTTGTTCTAAAATCAGAGGTACTACTTACATTTTTTGCCCTTTCCTCTCATGTAAGTACTGTATTATAAATCAATCTTTCTTTCATGCAACAAGAGGCTTGACATTATTATGTTTTTATTCTACACAGAAATGCTTGACATTCTTACAGTGAGACATTAAGAAATAAGGCTTTATATTTAGAACCAAATGTTATGTTTACTGTTCCATCTAATCATGTTACATACTCAGCTATTGTGAAAGTTTCTGCTACTGGTATGACCTGAAATGCACAGTTCTTGTAGTGTGAAGTGACAGTACTGGAGAAGGACAGAAAATCGTTTAAGAAATCCCTGACTGAAACTTTAAAATGACATTATCTCGCCTAGCTGCTCCTTCCTTAGGACACTGCCTTCATTCAACAAGAAGGAAGTTGCTGGTTTATAACAACATGAACCTCTGAGGCCAAACTAGTATCCAGTAGGGTTAGGCTAGTTCTCAACCTGTTTTTGCCAGCCTAGTCTTTTGGAAAACAGCCACATTCTTTGGTCTAGCTATTGCCTTGTCATACAGTTTGAGAGTGAGTACCTTTAAAGGAAACAGAATGCGCCAAGCTTCTGAGAACTTTCTTTTTTCTACAATCTTGCTTTATTGACAGCTTTTAAATAGGATATTCTGAGGCACCTACCCAGCACCAGCATAGCCAGTTTATTGCTTCCATCCAAGGCATTGCTTGAGAATATTCGTAGGTTTTGTACTTTAAAACTGAGTTAGTTAGAAGCTTCCATTGTAATCAGCAATGAAAAAAATGGAGCTTGTTTTTCCAATTAGCATAAAAACATTCCTTAAGAATGCAGTTTCTGCACCAGATATGCTGCAGGTACTTAAGTCCCGTTAGCAGCTGAAGAAATGTTAGCAAGAAAAAGTGAGTTTGTAAATTAGCATTGAGATGACAGATCAGGATCTGATTTATGCTAGACAGCTACATGTTACTCATGACAGCACCTGCCATGAAAATTGCCTTCAGCAGCTCATACAGGAATTCTGTTGCAGTCCCCAGCGGGAGTGTGGCTGTACCTCTGCTCCAGATCACTGTCACAGCTGGTTGGGGTTGCAGCCTGTTCTCTAACATGCACACTGGGGCAGCCTACACAAATACCTACACAAAGCACAGAAGTGTTAAGATGGGTAATAGAAAAATTGATTCTGAGAGCCAATAAAGTATCTAAGGCAGGAACCAGTGACTGGTACACGCAGCCACACATGGCATGTTCTGTTTGACCTGCTCCTAACTAAGCACACTTTCTCAAAATCACTGTACTTCCTTCCTTTGTCTGAAAAGCTATCCGTCAGTAATTCTGATATTTTAAATACAGACCTGTAAACATTATACACTAGAAAAATGCACTTGAATATTTGTAGAGCAGACAAGCTCTAAACAGCTAGCAGTACAGAAATTTGAGTGTGCACTGGAAAACAAGCGCAGGCGTAGCCTTCAAGGAAGAACATCCTGCAAAGGAAGACAATAGGGCAGTGGTAATGGGGGGAGATGGGAAAAATCACAAGTAACAGTGCATTAAAGGCTGAAGAGGCATGGAGAGGATGGAAGATGCATTAACTTCTTTTAGCAGAGATGACTATACTTTGACACAAATGCAGGTGTGACTTCATCAACTGAAACAAACAATACTTAAAATTTGATTCTGCACTTTGAATGACCTTCCTCTTGCCCTGCAGCAGAATAAAATTTGTGGATTATTAGTTTAGCTTGAACAATAAGGGTTCCTATGCTTTTATGTGGTAATGCCAAAACTTCAAAGGAAGTTTCTATAATTCATCATAAAAGAAGTGTTTCCATACAACTGCACTAGAAGGTTAGCCATCTGTATTACCTTTTCCAAGGTAACATGGGCTGAAGCTTGGTCAATTTCCTACTAAGCAATTTTTTCTGAATTCTGAAGATCCAGCAATATCAGCTCCACATAGACAAAAGCTTTTGCTGTTACAGTTCTAAGTGATGCACAGTTCCCATCAGTTTCAGAAAACAAAGCCAAAGATGCCTCTATGGGTTATGCTTTGCTCTGTTTCTCTTCATTATGGAGATAAAAAGGAGAGGGGAGGAAAGGAAAGTAAGAGACACTGGAAGTTATGCATTTCTAAAATTGTATACAATAAAGCACAAAAAAACCTCATGCATTGAGGCTGAGAAAGCTCTAGATTCCCCCTCTGCCAGGTTCCTCCATTTTTACTTTATTTGCAAATCACCTCTAGTTTTCCTTATGTCACTTTGAGTCTCAAAGGACCCTTCTCAATTGGGGACAGGGCAGTAGGGCAATACTCACAGAAATTCCCAATGGTCTAACAGACATTGTTCAGAGAAACAAATGGCTCTGAAAAAAGATATCGACCGACCAAGTGAAAAATCCCTCTTCTGACTACCCAATTTACATTCTTTGTGCCACTATCAACAATGTGCAGACTTATGTCATTAGCCCCCTACCTCTGGCAGAATTTTAATTCTCCTAATTTCAAATAAAATAAAATTAAAAAGCCAAGAGCAGGGAAAAGGAAGGGAAGGATAAGGAAGAATAAAAAACCCAAACTATTTATGAGACTTTATACACTCGTAAGGCGTATGGTTTTCTTTTAAAGTGACTACACAGCTTCCACCCAAGTTTTAATGAAAATTTTCATAGATGCATTTTCATACATTTTAAAAACAGACATTAAAAATATCCATGAAAACTAAGACCAAAATTAAATATATATATACAACAGTTCTGTAGCACAAGTATTTGATTATTCTGTGAAAATGTTACACGTCATCATGAGACAACGAATAAGGTTACGTATGGGTTCAAAACTATTAGCAATGATTAAAAATAACACAACAAAAAAAATTACCTGTATGCTACAATAATATTGTTCTATTAATAAAAGATTTTTAAATATTTGGTTTTTTGTTTGATTTTGTAAAATATGTACAGATTTTTATCTTATTTATGTATAGGGTTAGGTGTCCTCCCTCCTCTCCAAAGGTTCAGGTTCTCACACACTAAGTATGTACTTGAGTTTTCACGTTGGCATAGTCAGAAGAGACTGCATTTAAACAACAATTCCTTGTTTATATTTATTCAACTGCTTTCCTTCAAGAAAGGGCTGATGGTCTCATGTAGCTACCTTCTATAAATCAGGCAAGCAATCATTCTTAGAAAAGTATGCTAACGAGCTGGTTTGTTCTTTACTATACATTTCCTGACACATTCTGCTACTTAGATCATCGGTCAAAGACAGGGAGGATTTTGCAGAGTGAAAATGATACATGAGTACTTCAAATCAAGATAGAAATATTTGAAAATTTATTCCAATACATTTACCATAAGAATCAAACTGCTAAGTTTCACTCCAACAAATTATCTCCTCCTCTTGTTCTTCCATTATCTTTCTTGATAAAAGACATATCACTTTATAACTGAACTTTCAACAGTTCCTTAGGGGAAATCTGACTTAAATGTTTCCTAAGATATAGTCTGCAAGTTTGCATACATTACTTATTCAAACGTTTCTTCAGTTGTTCTAGATGCCTTGCATCAGCATCCTGAAGCATTAATACAGTGGCTTTAGAATTATGTGGATCAAACTCTATAGTCATCAAACAACAAAGATCTATCAGTTCTTTTTGACATTTCTCTAGACCATCCTTAAGTTTCAGGTGTAAAGCCGTATCCTTTTTCAGCCTATTCATTTCAAGCACTGAAAAGCCAATCAAACTTGTTAAAATATCATCAGCAAAATCTACTTCAAGATAAGCTGAACCATCAGAAATTTTTGCCTTTATACCCCAGTACCCATTGGCGCTTGTGAGGTTTCCAGTAAGAGTAACAATGAAACACTTAACTTTCAGAGTTGTAACATTTTCAAGGTTTCTTGCAAGGAGAAGGGAAATATATGTGAAAGGCAGAGAATCTAAATCTAAGTGTTTCTCTATTGCTCTGCAAGGAAAGGTCTGTAAATCATGCTTCTGCTGATCTGTTTTTGAGAAAAATACAGGATCTTCATTTAACAGCCTGCTGTCAGAAGTCTGCTGGGATTTACATCTGCTCTCATCTAGGCCTGTACCATTCTGTTCTTCAGAAAGTTTTGCCAAAGAAAAATCTATGTAACTACAGGTCTGATGTATACTCTTGTGCTCTGAAAAGCTACTCATATTATTTTTATTTCCATCAAATACTGTTCTTCCAGGAGTCTTTTGTTTGATGGTAGCTTCTGCAGGCTTAACTCTTTCATTTACATCATCTTTTTCACAAGTGTCATTTAAAGATGAATTGCAGGAGCTTCTAGATGTATGTGGGAGTCTTTCAGTAATTAAACCTGTATTTCTATTCATGACCACTGATGGCACTTCTTCCAGGTCTCTTTGCATCTCTTCTTCCAGAAGAAAATCATCTTCTAAAGGAAAGTCATTTAAAAAGTCATCAACATATTCTACAGGAGGTGAAACTTGTTCATCTGAGTGAGGCAAAGGACTTTCAGATTGCCATAGCCTAACATTTCCATCATGTGCAGTCAGTGAACCTGAGGCAGTATGAAAATTGTTGCTTCTACTGCAGTATCCACTTTCTAAAGATGCTTCATTGTTTAAAGCAAGTGCACTATTTTCATCAAGGCTGGCTAAAAGCTCTTCATCTGAAGGGCCCTGAGTTTGTTCTAATTCATCTATAGGCCTTGAAATAATTTGGTCATGACGAGCCTGTCCAACAGAACCAAGGTTTTCAGTTTCTCCAATTAATTTAGCAAGGACTCTTTCCTGAGAATACTCCTCCAGAAGAGCATCCACTTCACCCCCCAACAGTTTCACATTTTCTGGTTTAAGCAAAAGGACTCCAAGACGATAAGAAATATTACCTTGTACAGTGATTTTTGTTCCAGGAGGAAGATTACTGTGAAGAACAGGCACTGGTTGATACTCCATGCCCTGAATTTGATGCATCCCATCAGTTAGTTGCAGCATCAGCATTCGAGTAGGTTTTGCTTCCCAGGGCTTCTGGAATGCCTGAGTACTGGCTGTTACTTCTTCATTCACAGTATTTTTCCCTCTCAGCTTCTGCAGCTGAGAATATGCTGGCTGGCTAACGTCAACCAGAGAATCAATCTGTATGGAATAGGAACCTAACAACTCTCCTTTGGGGGCATCTAAGATGCAGTCAGGCAAAATGGGATATTCCAAATCTCTCAGATCAGTAAGAAGCCATTGCTCAAACACCTGCCTGTTAATCTGAGCCTGACTTAAGTTATTACCACTATTTTCTTCCTGGATCCAACTAATACATGCTTCCAGCCACGTCAAAGGAACTTTAACATGCCATGTGGATGATAGCCAAGTTTCCACTCTTGATGCAATGTTAATTGTAGACATTTTCCTTTAAGAGTAAATTCCCTAGAACAAAACCCAAAAAGACATATTTACTCTTCTGACAATAGCTGAAGTTATGACAAGTTTCTCACTTGTATTAAATAGAAATTTGCTCTCAATTCAAAGTTCAACTATTCTAAGTGTAACAAGATAGAGGCAATTTAAATTAAAGCCACTTCTACATACAGCAAAAATACATATCCTTTTCTAATATTTAAAGTTTCATTCAACATAAAAAGTATGTGCAGTTTACTCGTCATAGAGTATCAGGAAAGTACGGAGACTTCTACAAGCAGCCTTGCCTGGTGACTTTTCCTTTCCTGTTGATTTCATTAGAAGTATGTAACTGAAATAATTTTGTTGGACGGCAGATGAATGAATGGAAAAAAAAAAACAACAACAGAATTTGTTTATTATACATATGCCCTCTTATTTCTTTTGCTTTTATTTCAATAGGTGCTGCTGTTACTTGTTTTTTAATGATTACTTTTGAAATTGATTTAAGAAACTATTGTCCCATTTCACCAGAACTGTTACGAACAGAGGAGATCTCATCTACAACAGAACCAGGCTGGGACCTGTCAGCACTTCTATGGCAGAGGTAACTTTTACACTGTAACTAGATAAAAGCTTTGTACAGCTCAAAAGAAAGCTAGCTTGAAAAATCATTTTTATCTAGAGACCTGTCCATGTTTGGCTGCAAGAACAACAAGTCTTGACAGTCACCATGTGGAAACTAGACAGTTAACTCTACCTTCTTGTTAGTTTAGGAAGTAGCTATGCAAGGATAGGATAGGATAGGATAGGATAGGATAGGATAGGATAGGATAGGACAGGACAGGACAGCCTATTTCCATTGGAAGGCATCTACAGTGAGCATCTAGCCCAACCGCTTGACCAATTCAAGGCTGACCAAAAGTTAAGTATGTTTTTCAGGGCATTGTCCAAAGGCCTCTTTTTAAGGCACTGGCAGGCATGGGGCATCAAACACCTCTCTAAGAAAGCCTGTTCCAGTGTTTGACCACTCCCTTGATAAAGAAGTGCTTCCTGATGTCCACTCTAAACCTCCCCAAGTGAAGCTTTGAACCATTTTCATGTGTCCTGTTGCTGGATCCCAGGGAGAAGAGCTCAACACCTCCCTCTTCACTGTACCTCCTCAGGAAATGGCAGAGAGCAATGAGGTCGCCCCTCAGCCTCCTCTTAGTTAAACTCAGGAGTCCTTGCCAGGTCCTTACAGCGCATGCCTTCCAGCTCTTCCACCGGCTTTGTAGCCCTCCTCTGGACACATCCAAGGACCTTCACATCCTTCTTGAAGTTGAGGGCCCAGAACTGCACACAGTGCTTGATTCCCTCTTCCCCTGGCTGCTCATGCTGTGTGTGATGCCCCTAGGACTGGGTTGCCCTTGTGGCTGCCAGGGCACACGCTGACTCACAGTGAGCCTGATGCCCACCAGCACCCGCAGATCCCTTTCTGCAGGGCTGAGCTCCAGCTGCTCCTCTGCCAGCTTGTACTTGTGACCAGCATTACTCCCTGCACAGGTGCAGAATCGGGCATTTTAATTTCTTAAATGTCATGCCATTGGTGATCACTCAATGCTCTCCTCTCTAGATTGCTCTGCAAGGCCTCTTGTCTCTCAAGAGAGTCAACAGCACTTGCCACTTAGGTATCATCAGCAAACTTGCTAATGGTGCATTCAACTCCTGCATCCAGATCTCTGACAGATATACTTAAGAGGCCTTAGGTTGCCTCACTCTACCTGTATCACGTTTAAACCCTTCGAAAGGATGACCGAAGAGTTCAACGTCCCTACCAAGCTCAATGAAAAACAGAAAAGTTACAGTAAGAAAAGTTAAGAAACACCAGGTTTGGGGGTTCATTTCGCCCTATAACCCGCAATGCAGAAAAGTCAAACCCAGCCGCCAAAGTCCCCTTCAAAGCTCCACCACGCAGAAGGCAGTAATGCAGGGGCTTCCCCAAGGCAAAGCTCCAGCCTGCCACCCGCGCGGCCCTGCCTTCGCGGGCCAGGCCCTGACGAGAGGTAAGGTGAGGGGGCGAGGTGAAGCGCGGCGAGGTGAGGCGTGGCGGGAGGGGGGGAGGGGGTCGCAGACCGCAGCCTTCGGAAAAGGCGAGCCCCTTTCCCCCTCCCCTCCCCTGTCGCAGCTCAGCCACCCGCACTTACCGGGCCAAGCAGGCAGCACCAAGGTAGCGGCCTCGGCTCTCACCACTTTGTATCTTGGGGCGAAGAGGGCGCGGCGGCGTCCCGCGCGCCCCCCAAAACCCCGCGCGCCCCAGCAGCCAATAGGAGGCCGGCGTGACGCTACTCAGCATCGCGAGAGGCTTTCTCCCCCTTGGCCCCCCCCAACTCTCCGCCCCCCCCGGTGCCGGGCAGCGAGCACAAGGCGGAGTTTCAGTCGCCGCCATTTTCTGTCCTCACGTCCGACTTCGCTCTCCGTCTCCTTTGCCGCAACTTCCCCGTTGCCTTCGCCGCTTCTGTTGGGACTCCCACCACGCAGGTACGCAGACCATTCGGGCGCGGCGCGGCGGTGCGGGGCGGATGGCGCTGCCCTACTTGCGACGGCAGGGCCTGTTTCCCCCTGGCCCTCACGGAGGGCGGCGGGGGTGGAGGAGACGGGGGGCCGCCTTCCTGCCCTGATGGGCAGCGGCTTTACCCAATGGAGCCGCGGCAGACCCGCGTAATGGAGAGGCGGTGGGTCCAATCCCCTGGTGGTGGCGGCGGTGCGCATCGGCGGTGGGGGCTCGATCCCCTTTCTCTCCTGTACGCGGTGGGGCCGGTGGCTGCCGCAGGTACGCGCAGCCCGCGGCGAGATGTATCCGGGGCCGTCGAGGTGTGGGCGCTGCGCTCGTGCTGGGCGGGGAGGGCGGGGGACGGGGACGGGGACGGGGACGGGACGGAGGCCAGACTAGGGCTCGCTGGGGCCGGCAGCGCTGCTGTCGTGCCCCCCTCGGCGCTTCTGCGTGACGGAGCGATGAGGGAGGCCCGGCCGTACCCTGTCGCAGGGCTGCAAGCCCCGGAAGCCGCCGCTCCCCTGAAGGCCCGTGGGCTCCCTCCCGCAGGGATTTGCTGTGAAATGGGATGAGCGCTGCGTGGGGAACCGTAAAAGCGTAGAATGGCAATGAGAAGCAGAACATAGGTGTGCCCCTGCTTCAGCCGATGTATCACTCTGGCGGCTGAAGGCAGTCTGTGAGCCCCAGCGGCCCCTCCCGCCCCGACAGGATGGCGAGAAGGGTGGCCGCTGTTCCTGCCGGCGGCTCCGGGGTCTTGTGGCCCAGCCAGCGTGGCTCGCAGAAGGGCAGTGCGGTGGAGGCCGGCAGAACTAGCGGGTGCTTTCTGAGGGCGGGAGAGCGGCGGCGGCCGCTGTCGCCTTTCTGCGCCCGCCCTTGGTAACTCTGCGCCCAGGGCGAATTCTCAGGAATTATGGCGGGCGGAGAGGAGGGCGCTCTCGGCCGTGGCCTGAGCGGAGGCGGCCGCGGGAGGCCGATTGGGGGGTGCCCCGCCTCGCCGCTTTGAGGGGTGGCGACGGCGGGAGAACGTCCTGGGCAGATAAGCTGACCGGCTCCGGAGGCTGCCCTGGGGCTGGGGCCGCCGGGAGGTTCCTTTGTGTGTCCCTGGGCAGAGCGGGGTAAATCTCCCTGCGACCGCGTGGTGGTGGTGGAGGCTTTTCCGCTCCCGGCTCCGCCTAGCAGTGGGTAGGCGCCATTACAGCAGCCGCCATTTCTGCTGCTCCCCGCCGCCGGGGGAAGTGGGACCGGGGCTGCGGGAGTTATGTAACGGCGGCTCCCCCTTCATCCCGGGAGCCAGCCGGTCACGCCGCCGCTGCGGGCACCGGGCCTGCAGAGAGAAGCGAGTGGGAAGACCTGCTGCGCTCCGGAGGGGCTGAAGCGCGCCGGCATTTCCCGGCTCTTGTTTTATGTCCGTGATTGCTGTTGCCGCCTCCCGCCCTTCGTGGCCGCTTTAGCCTTTCGGTGTCTATAAAAACATGCCCTTAGTTTAATCCCTCCAACTCGAATTAAACAGCAGAGTGCGGTAACTGAGCACCTAGCGTACCCACAGCTAGAGGAGGTACGGGGTGTAGGGAGAGTAAGCACTAAATAGTGTATTATAGTTAACTCCCCGTGGCCCTGAAGTTTATGGGATGGTTGGAAGTAGAATAAGCAGGGTCCGAAAGGCCCTGGTGAAAACCGTGTAGAAAATCTGGCCGGCTCCTCTCTGTTCTGTCCGGCGTGGTTGAGATTTCGGTATCATTAAGTCTGTATGTATCTGTTAGCTTACTTTAAGTGCTCGGAAAAAGATTAGTGTGTTCTGGGGTGGCAGTGCCTTCTGTTAGCCGATATAAATAGGGCAACAATGACAAATTACCAGATGGGTGAGAGTATGATTATAAAGTTGCATGCACCTTATTCTTTTTTGCTTAGTGGGTACTCAAATGAGTGGCTGCCATTTTCTGGTGCAAGATAAAATAATAAAATAGAGGAAACACGGTATTGTTTGGCTGTGTTAAATGTAGAAACACATTTTTTGAGAGTAATTGGCGAAATTATTTTTTTAGCTGGACCTCGTCCTGGTATAAATTCTTAGTATTCTGAGATTAACTTAAGAAAAGCAGGTTGCATATAAGATAGCTGGAAACTAGTGAAGTCCAGTTACCTTTGAGGTTCTTGGTTGTTTGTACGTGTGCGTGCAGACAGTTATACTACAGACTGTGGTATTTCTAAAAGATTTGTATTTTTTCTTTTGTTCACCTGTTATACTTGAATAAAAAGGTAACATGGTGGAAAATTTGTAAAACTAGGTACCAATTACAATTACTGTAATAGGATTTTTTTTTTTTTGTTACAATTGTAGAACTAAACAGCACAAGAAAACTATAATGTAGTGTCCTATTAAAAAGTAAATCCAGGGCACATATCTTATAAGTGAAATCAGAGCTGGATGCATGTTGATTTTAAATATCTGAAAATAACATTTTAGTAAATGTAGTTACTTAAAACTAGCATGTCTCCAAAAATACAGTTCAGGCAGTAATTGTTTCATGTTTACAGGCTTTCTTTTTATCTCCCCTCAGTGGTCTATTTGGCCTGGGTATGCTTTCTCTTTTATAGAGAAAAGCTATAGCGTGAAAACGCATGTCAAACCTCTGAGTTTTGAGCTGTGACCAGTTGACCAGAGTCACAACTGGTATCTGCTGTTTTCATAGGCTCTTGAAGTGATAGGCTGTTGGATTTTGATCCCGCCCAGAATACTTGAGTTTTAATCTGCAAGGATATATAATAGCAGTAAGTTCTAGAAGCAGGCATTTCTTTTGCTTTTTTCCTTTAGCATAGCATACAGGTTACCTTTTCACAAAGCAGATGTACCAGCTTTTCTCTTCTCCAACAGATTTTCCCTGTCCCCTTAAGAAAAAAAGGCAATGGAGACGGAACAACAGGAGGAGACCTTTACCAGCACAGAGACAAATGGTAAGTTTTTTAAAGGACTACTTCTTTTTAGAAAGAACTTTAAATTTAAATGTTTCTGAAAAATTTGCAATGCCTTAACTGTATCAGATATGTGTATTGCCACTGGTTTCGCATGCTGCGTTAAATTTCTTTTGGTTTTAATTAGGTCATACAATCACAGATGCTTCTGAAGCATAAATGTATAGTCTTTCTATTACCTCAAAATTATGATCAAGTATTTTAAAATGTTTTATGGTTAAATACTCAGTAGCTGTGTGGAAGGTGTGAAGATCTGAGAATACTGTCAAGCATATCCATTAATTGCATTTTGTTCATTACACTTTTACATGTCGTAGTAGAAATGAAAAATTGAATAAAAAAACCCACAGCCTTCTTGGGCATAATTAGTGAGCAAGTCAGGACACGAGTAGTGTTGGTTCATGCCCGTTTCTTCCCGAAAGTTTTTGAAGTAATACTTTACTGTTATTCCACCAGTATCTCATTGTTGGACAAACTAAATGGGAGATTTTTGGCTGAAAGGTTTTTCCCAGTTGTAAATGATAAATAAGAACTAAGTGGATGGTGCCACAGTGGTTTAAACAGCATGTTAAGAATTTTTCACTGGCTGTGTGCAACATTCTCATTTAAACCATAATTCATAGATTTTCTGGAGTTAATCAGTTCGTAAGCTGATGGAATAAAGATCTTTTCCTGTGCTATGGATGGTCAGAGTAGGTGTCAGTAATAAGCACTGGGCTAACAGGGAGAATGTGTTAAGAATACAGAGCAGAAATTTGGCACGTCTTCTATGTTATTACAACTTAGTTAAATAAATGTTTGTGTTTCCCCCCTATGGACCTCTCTACAGGCAAACGTCCTGCAGAAGATATGGAGGAAGAGCAGGCCTTCAAAAGATCTCGGAATACAGATGAGATGGTTGAATTACGCATCCTGCTTCAGAGCAAAGTAGGCTTTTTTGATTTTTCTGTTCTGTCTTGTAGCACAGCTCAAGACAGTGACGAAGTGTATATTCATGTTTAGAAAGAATATGTAATTTATTTAATGTGACATAACTTAAAAGAAATAATTTTAAATGTATATGAATAGTAGTATACTTGTGTTGCGATACAATTACCTTCCAGGGTTCTTCTAACAGTTAAGTCCATAAGGATTGTATAGTTATTTTTAAAAAGGTACTTGCTGAGAAAATGGACCAATAGCAACTATGAAGTGAGTTTTATGCCTTTGAGTGGAAGGTTGTTATTTCAAGGGGAATCACTGTGTATTAGTCTTAGAAAAGGAAGCTGTTTAGAGAATTATTAATGAGTGTAAATGAAATATGGGGCAAGACGAGAAATCCCTAGTATTTTAGTAACTGCAAAGCAGATCTACTAAATTTGTTCATATGTACTGACAGGAAGTTCGTATAGGTATATTTGGGGGTGATGCTTCAGGGTTTGCAAGGGTTTCTTTGACAAGTATAAATAGTTACATTAAAGTTGCTATGTATGAATTTTCTCTTCTTGCTGAAGAAGATTTGTACTTTTTGAGTCATCTCATTCTTTTGTGTTGGCATTGGAGAATGCTAGTTTAACTCTGCCTGGCATTTCTCTCCAATAGACAAGTTACCTGTGGTACTGTGAAATGTTTTGTGTGTTGTTGGCGTAATTACGATCTTTGTGATAAAAGCAATATTTTTGCATGCAGTCCTTGAAATAAATTGGTAAAAATACAGTTTTGCATTTACTGTTCTTTACTATCTGCTGGTTTATTCCTGTTTATGTTAAGAACTTGAGGTTAGTGGCTGTTAATGTTGTTTTTTTCAGAATACACTGCCCTGGGAATTCAGTTAAATTACAGAGATATAAACCAAAATTAGCACTTGAAATTATAAACAAATACCAGGATTGCAAAAGTGGACTTGAAAACATATTCCTTAAAAACAATTACTTAAAAACAATTACAACTAAAAGGGTTGATCAAATAGATTTGGGAAATCCTTAAACTAATTACATTTTTTGAAAGCTGTAGCTATGAGATGGCTTTAACAGAGGTAGAATTGCCTATAATTTCCATTTAAAGTGGAAATACTGGTTGCAAAAATAAATATTCTTCTTACCCAAGTTAGTTGGTAGGACCTGCTTATCATTTTTGCCTTGGACAAACTGTATCAGTTTGTTTCAATTTGATTTGAACCATTGAGAAGCTGTGCCCTTCTGCCCACACTCCCCACGCCAACAGGGTGATGCAAAATAGATTTACCACTCTTAGTCTTGAGTTTAAAAATGTAGTCTGTGCTGTGTTGGCATAGTGTAACTTTTAAAAACTCTTTTTCCAGAACGCTGGAGCAGTGATCGGAAAAGGTGGCAAAAATATTAAGGCTCTTCGTACAGACGTGAGTATATACAAGTTTGAACTAATTTAACACCAATTCTTTCAGGGCACTACATCGAAAGCTTGATTGCGTGCATTTCTAGGAATGGGAGCAATTCGACTCAAACATATCAAGTTCCAAGCCATCTTATAAAGATTTTGAGAGTAGATAACTTAGTTCTTCAATTTCAATTGTAATTAAACCCTAGCTCGACTCATCTGGGAGGAGAGATTTATATTAAACCTCCTCACTTTTGCTCAGGGTTTCGCTAAATTACGCATTAACATTCTAATTAGAAATATTGATAAAGCTTAAAACAATTAATTCTATCATTTCCCATATGCGGGAATGAATTATAGTACTACTGGAACAACTGCAGGTGGCTGGCTTAACCCAGTGATAGAGGAATTCTTTAACTTCCTTTACAAAAGGAAGCAAACAAAATGGTCCATCTGTTCCTTGACAACCTGCACACGAAGCACAGAAATGTTAACGTTAATGTTGCTTCATGTAAATATGGATATAGAACAGTGAAGAACATTCTACTCTTGTTAACTTGGAAGCATTTTTAAATTGTCTTGACTTCTTTTCCTATTCACATTTTACAGTGGGTTGACTCTTGTGATTAGACACATGCTCAGTGTTAATGTTGTGTATTTATAAAACTTGGCAACGCTTCTTAAATTCCATTCGTTTACACTCCTGTACTTAACATCAGCTACAATTTCAACGTTTTTTCCGATCAAGACTCTTCTCAGCACAAGATTTGGCAATATACCACTACAAATCTCTTCCAACTAAGTTCATAAACTACCACAACTAGAATTGAGGTTTAAGCTGAAATGGTCAGGAATCATACATATTCTCACTAACTTCGGCAGCTAGTTGGTTTTCTTCTAGGGTGGGTTTTTTTGCAGGTTTTTTCTTTCCTTTCTCTTTTTTTTTTTTTTTCTTTCCTTCAAAAAAGGTCAACCAATACGTCACCCTAATAAAAAGTCCGGATAATATAGATTGATTTGGAAAACTAGCTTTCCCAATTTTCCCAAAATATCTAGTGATACCAACCTCGACAGGTTTTGTGTCTACCCTCATGAGCCAGCCTGCTACTGAAACATCATATGTTAAAAGTAGAAATAGTTTAGTCAGATCAAAAGACTCATTTTTAAGGTCCATACTGTTAAACCACAGTTGGTGTAGCAATCCGTTATTGTGTTAGTCTTCAGAACAACTTAAGCTTGTTTCATTAATTGAGAGTAATGAGTATAGTCTGTATTAAATTAAAATTTATTGCTTTTCCCCCTTTTCCCTCTCCTTGTTTTTTTGGCCATATATCTCCGTTGCCCATGTACTGGATCGACTTGCCCCTGCGTTGCCCACCATGACGTTGGCCCATCCGCCCCTGAACGCCCATGTGAAAACCCTGGTTGGCTATGCCCAAAAATGTGCTCGTTGCCAAACGGGTACCATACTTGACAACTTCTGATTGAATACCCATGCCCAATGCCAACATCCACGAACGCCAATGACCAATGCAGTACAATGCCAGTGTTTCAGTCCCAGACAGCAGTGGCCCCGAGCGGTATGTCCCAACAGTTTATGCCTCACTGCCTGATTAGAAAGAGAGAAATGTATATATTACCTGCCTTTGATATAATTAAATAGTATCCCCTTATAGACGGTGTATTGTTTTTTTTCAAGTTTTCTGTCTTATTTTCCCCATTAAGTCTTTTTGTCACTGAACTTTTACGTGAGTTGCCCACCCAAACAATCCACTAATTTTATTTCGATGGAAGGAGCACAGCTTCAAGTGTTGCATATTTGCTGCGTTGTAAATCGAATTGTTTCAAAGTAGTCTCTCGCTCTGTCTTTGTGGCCCACCTTGCTCCCCTCAACATTGCCTGTTCATAATTATTTCTGATGAAGTGCTAACTCTGGGTTCACTTTCCTTCACTTCTCATTTGTTTTGTCTTTTTTTTTGTCTTGCATTTGTATTTGTTTTCTTGGAAAGCCCATTAGTAATCTGATTTCTAACTGGTCTCATAACCTTACTCCAGATACAGTGTTCACCACTTGCATATCCCCACTTTTTCGATGAGAAGGTGTGCCAGTTTTGCCGATGTAATAGCGAGGGTATACTAAACTAGTGGTGGCGGGGAACATGAAAATGTTCACTTCTACTTTCAGTTCTGCGTCAGTTTCTTGCCCACTTAATCTGAGCCCTTCCAAAAACTTATTCTGTCTTCCTTTCTTTCTTCAAGACCTACCTAATCTTAAATTTACCATGCATATATATTGGGTGTAAACAAAGATGCATGTGTTGTAAATTGAGCAAACAGGCTTACATTAAATGGGGAGTATTAATTGTAAGCTCTTCAGTGTACTAAATCCTGGTAGAATTTTGTGTATGATGAAAAAAATTTACTTCTGCTTCTTCTTTTCCACATTCTCTTTACTGTCTGGCATTACGACCTTCAACAGCATTTTGAGTATAAGTGCCGACATAGAGACGATTGGAGAAATCTTGAAGAAGATTATCCCAACTTTAGAAGAGGTATGTACTCTAACATTTATTTCTTTTTTAGAGGCAAAAGATTAGCCTCTGAACCTAAAGAATAACCTAGTTTTAAAGCAAGATGGTTCTAGATTATTTGCTGCTTTTTAAGTACAGTAAACTGAAAAATAAAAAATTAAAAGCCTTTTAAAAAGCAGTTGTGACCCTCAAATATTGTTGGCTTTTTTTTTTTTGGTAGAGGGTAATTTGGTCACTGTTCATTAAAGTAACATTTTGAACAGCCTCCCCTGTCAAAATACTTACTTCCTGACTTGTTTTGGCCTCATTTTGAAGTAGTTTTATTTTAACTTGGGTGCTGCATCGACTTTGTAAGTAAGAGTGTTTCACTGTTTGATACCTTCTTGAATCTTTCTCCAGAGTTTTGCAATGTAATGTAATAATTTAAGGAAAATCCGATTTAATATCGGTTTAAGTTGAGGTGTATGCTTAAATAGTTGTGGTCGTATTTAAGGAAATGCAGCATTAAAATTCAGCAGTAAATCAAGTCATACTGGTGTGTTTGAAGAAACGAAACACAAATATTTAAAGTTTTTATGTGACTTGTGTTTTACTCTTTTCCATATATGCATCTTTCCTGCAGTATCAACACTACAAAGGCAGCGACTTCGACTGTGAATTGAGACTTCTCATACATCAAAGTTTGGCAGGAGGAATTATTGGTGTCAAAGGTGCTAAAATTAAAGAACTCAGAGAGGTACTTGCATCATGTTCTCCCAAGACTTTCTGTTTAATAAAGAAGTTAGTGTAAGGGGAAAGTGTACTTATCTTCTTCAGTGATTCCTTCAGAACATCCTGCATACATGATTTCAGTGTTCTGAGGTGGATCTGTGATTTCCATCTGTTTATCAAACTCAGAAGTAAAGTCATTGTTGATGACAGAGCCTAAGACTTACAAACATCGGAGCCACAAGTGAAAGAGAATAAAATCGGACTTTTTTCTTCTTCCTGCTAAACTATGCCATCACAGATTATAAAAAAAAAAAAAAAAAAAAAAAAAAAAAAAAAAAAAAATTAATAAAAATCACAGAATGATTTGGGCTGGAAAGAGCCCTTTAAAAGGGACACCTTCCATCAGATCAGGTTGCTCAAAGAACCCTCCAACCTGAACTTGGAACACTTACAGAGAGGGAGCATCCACAACTTCTTTGGGCAACCTGTGCCCTTGTCTCACTGCCCTCGTAGTGAAGAATTTCTGTCTAACGTCTAAACTAAACCTACCCTCTTCCTAAAGCTAAACTGGTTTTTAAGAACTCATAAGTGAGCAAGCAAGCACTTAAAAAAGGCTGCAAACTTTTTTGTCTTTTGGACTATTTCTTTACAAATTCTTAGTGGGTTTCTAAAGTTGTTTAAAATATATTAGACAATTTTGGATTTTTTTTTCTCCAACAGAACACTCAGACCACCATTAAGCTCTTCCAAGAGTGTTGTCCTCATTCTACTGACAGAGTGGTCCTTATTGGTGGAAAACCTGACAGAGTTGTTGAATGTATCAAGATTATTTTGGATCTTATCTCTGAGGTAATGTTTATTGAATTTATTATTTCTTTGTTATTCACAAATGTTTGGGGTCATTTGAATGAGAAACAGTTTGTTTCAGCCTCCATTTTTAATTCAATACCTCTTACTTTCCCAGTAAAAATTGACCGTAACCACCTTCTGAACTGTTTCTGTTTTCTTGGATCAGAATTCACCTTATGAGGGAGGAAAGCATTTTTTGGTACTAGTGAGCCATTATTCATTCTGTCCATGTTGTTCACATGCAGAAAAAATTGGAAGGAAGGGAGACAAAATTTATACATCACTGATAAGTAACAGCAGTTTCTCTATCACAGTTGAGTTTGTAGAAAACACATCACCATCTCCTTTCTTACCAGCACAGTGAAATCAGGAACACTTTCTAAATGCATTAATTAATGTTTATACATGATATATATTAATTTAATTAAATACGCCAGCAGTAGTAGTAGTAGTCCTAATTTTGTTTTGGGTATTTATTGTTTGTTTCAGTCTCCGATTAAAGGACGGGCCCAGCCTTATGATCCGAATTTTTATGATGAAACGTACGATTATGGTGGCTTCACAATGATGTTTGATGAAAGAAGAGGGCGTCCAGTAGGCTTTCCGATGCGTGGAAGAGGAGGTTTTGATCGAATGCCCCCTGGTCGTGGTGGACGACCTATGCCTCCTTCAAGAAGAGATTATGATGATATGAGCCCTCGCAGAGGCCCTCCACCACCTCCACCTGGTCGTGGTGGTAGAGGTGGCAGCAGAGCTCGTAATCTTCCACTTCCTCCTCCACCTCCTCCTCGTGGCGGGTGAGTTCTTCCATAAATGTATTATACAAACTCAAGTTGTGTAGATTAGCCTGAATCATGTTCATCTTTCCAGTGTTTTTTCCATGTTGGTAGTGATTACACAGAGTGAGTGTGTATTAGACCAGAGTATTTTTGAAAGTACTGGAATTCAGGTATTTGCTGCATTGTAGTAATCTTAACAGGAATATAGTAATTTGTTCTGTAACTTCTGTTCTTGGCTAGAGTAGTATGAAATTACTGTGTGTGAACCATGAATGTGAAAATTCTAATGAATTATAAACTAGGCAAACCAGTTTGTAATGTAATTCATGTACTTCTGCTTTTTTCATTTTAGAGATCTTATGTCATATGACCGAAGAGGCAGACCGGGAGACCGTTACGATGGCATGGTACGGCTTTAAAATTTGCCTTATTCTGTTCTGTAAGCACAGTTAGCATGCTGACTGTCTAAAGATACTGTTGCTGAATACATGCAGTTATGTGTGGGATATGTATGGTCTGATTATAAAACCAGAATGTTTTATCCATGCAGGTGGTCCCGCCTATGGAGGAATGCTTGGTGTGTAAGTGGTATCTGAGATGTGATCTGTTGGTTTTTTTTTTCTCCCTGTATTTAAAAAATTTATATGTGCTCTACTCTGCAGGTTTGTTTGTACTGACTGACCTTGCATTTTTTAATCAGTGACAGAAATAGAAGTTGGTAAAAGATACATTTAAATGCAGTTGTCTGAAATTCATTGATTCATACAACTGTTCTTGAGACTAATGTTGGAAAACATTAGCGTAGATGGAATAATAATTATAGAATAATGTCTATGAAGAGCTCTAGTTGATCTGGAAGGTGACTGCTCTTTTGAATTATATGTTACCTTATTTGCTGGGTTTTCTTGTCTGCAAAAAAATTCACTGTAATTCCAAATGTTCGGAGCTATGCACCTTGTTAAGTTAAATTTTAAATTAGGTACATTGAATCATATTAATGCTAATACTTGCTTAGAAAAAAACCTCTCATAGTATATGGAAGCTTTAAAAAAGTTTCAAAATACATTCTTCCATGCGATATTCCGAAATGTGCTTCCCAGCAGTCATCTGCTCTAGTACTAGACCTTTCTGGGAAAAAAAATCCGTGTCTGGGAGGTTAATCTCTATAGCAAGAATCTTTTCTCCTCTGGCTTTGCTTGGCACCTTTAAGATAACAGGTGATACCAAGTTGTGGTTTGTTTGGTTTTCCTTTTACATGAACCGAAAAGTATGTAGTGAAGTATGAAATGGCTAACCAAATGGGCTTTACACATATCCTCCTCCTTTAAAGTAAGAGTTACTAGAAATACAGACTGCAAGAATGTTGCATGTGTACTTACAGATACAGGATGCAGGAAAGATCTGCACACAGTTAGAAAAATTGTTACCTATGCTACTCCACCTGTGAAGAAATTGAAAGAACTGAATTGCACCTTCTTCAAGAGTCCTCATTTGTATTTATGTTTCAAAGCTCATTTATTTATTGTGGTATTTGTGGCTAATAAAGCTAGTGCTAAAACATACAGACTGAGCAGCTTGCCCTTCTTTGGGTTGAGCACAGTCTTACTTAGGTTAATGCTTGGCCAGCTAGAACAGAAAATCCATTTTGACTTCTGTTTAGCCTGACTTCTGTCAGGTTGGCCTTTGCTTTCTTGACATGGGCTTCTACAAGTAAATGGAGTCATCTCTATTTTGTTCCAAAAAGCAGTTTCTGTTCCTTTTCACTGTGAAGCTGCTCATGGCTCTGGCTCCTTCATGGCTAAGTATCATAGCCTGTTTAAAGTGAAGACTGCTTCCCAACAAAGACTGTTTAATTTCTAGTTTTAGTTAACCATTGTGTAAGCAGGTAGAAAGTCTTGGATTATGAGGCTGGAGTTGGAAATGTCATTCCAGAAATCTAAGGTCTTTCTGTGCTACCCTTTATTTCGTATAGAAACTATTTTCTAGCAAAACGTGAAAACCAGAGAGAAAAAACGTCATTGTGGTTTGTGAACCAAGTAATACTTGGGAATGGCTGTTTTCAGGATACAGAAATGCTCTTTCACATGAATTGCATTTTAGATAGATGGAGTCAAAGGGAAGACGAGATGCTTTTCTCAGATGAACGTCTTCAAAACCATAGAAATACTGACATGTCGGACACATGGTATTAGGTTTTTTTTTAGTAATACTCATTTCCACTTAAAGCAAAATAACTGCTCAGAAAAGCTCAGAAGCTTTAAAACAGGATGCTCAACTGTGAATTTTATAGAATTAGAGATATGACAGTATCAACAGCCTTTTAAATGCCAAAATGAGAAAAACCTATATTGTGATTTGAAAATAGGTTAGTTCTTGCCCATGCAGACTCAGTCACTTAAGAAAATGCTTGTCTGATAGCATGGCTTACAGTAGTAGTATAATTCTGCACAGCCATTAAAAGAATTTTTGGGGTTTATAATCTGTCAAGAAGCTTTTTTGTGAAGGACCGAAATGTATTGTTTCTCTGTTAGGAGACAAATATTTCACTGTATAACTAGTCCAAATGAAATGTGGGTGGACCATAATGGGTATTATGACAGTTGAAAAAACTTGAAAGTAGTTTCAGTATTTTTTTGCATCTTCATCCCCATGGGTCTTTCAGATAAATAAATGCGCATAGATAGCAGTGTAAAGGGGTGGAAAATAAATTGAAGGATATATGAAAATGAATTGAAAAATGAATTGAAGGATATAAAATTATTTTATGCCGTTGCCTCTTTTTTAGCTATGTGAAGAGGTACTAAAATTTTCAAAGAAACTTAAGATTTTAAAAATTGAGTTAATAGACACTTAAATCAGAATGTCTCTTGTTAAGTGGACTGTCTCCTCACAGACTTCTGTGAGTGTCTTCAGCCTTCTAATGTACTTTTGCTCCTTCCTGTAGCTCCTAATATTTTAGTTTTTTTAACTTATATATGGAATACATAGAACTATTTTGGTTGTGAAAGACCTTTAAGATCATTAAGTCCATCTGTTAACATAGCACACTGCCAAGTCCACCATTAAACAATGTCCCTAAGTATTCAAAGGACATGTAACTGGTGCTTATGGTGACTCAACCCCTTCCCTGGGCAGTGTGTTCCTGTGCTTGACGAGTCTTTTCAGTGAATAAAGTTTTCCCAATACCCAGTCTTAATCTCTCCTTGTACAACTTGGGGCCATTTTCTCTTCTCATGTTGTTTGCCAGGGAGAAGAGAGCACTCTCCACCGTGTGGAGTCCTTTCAGGTAGTTGTAGAGAGAGATAAGGTCTCCCCTCAGCCTCTTTTACTCCAGGCTAAACAACCCCAGTTCCCTCAGTTGCTCCTCATAAAACGTGTTCTCCAGAGCCTTCACCGGCTTTGTTGCCCATCTTTAAACACTCCAGCACCTCAATGTCTGTCTTGTAGTGAGAGGCCCAGAACCGCACACAGTACTCGAGGGATTGCCTTGCCAAGTACAGGGGAACAGTCACTTGTCCTGCTGGCCACACTATTGCTGATACAAGCCAGGATGCTGTTGGCCTTATTGGCCACCTGGACACACTGCTGGCTCATACTCAACCATCCAGCAATTGACACTTCTGTGTCCTTTTCCTCTGGGCAGCTTCCCAGCCACACTTCCCCAAGCCTGTGGCATTGCATGGGGTGTTTCTCGTGACCCAGCTGCAGGATGCAACACTTTGCTTTGTTGAAATTCATATCGTTGGCCTGGGCCCCTTGATTCGTGTATATGTGGATAGATACACGCATGTATATTTTAATGATAAATGCTTAAAGGTACATGCACTTCAAAAAATATAACATTCTGTTTGTGTAATTGATGATTATTAAAAGCTTGTGAAAAATCAGTAAGGAGAAGGTGTGACAACTCTTCTAATGATGTGTTTAGATGTTGGAATAAAGTAACAAAATTTCACTTCCGTAGGTCACTATTTAAAACCAGAAAATTATTATGAAAGAATCTGACATCATTAAAGACCTGAATGCATTTTCTTTCATTGGGTGTAAAAGTTTAGCCCTTTGCCACATCCAGCTATTGTGTCTTTTTAAAAATCCTTGTACCACTAGTCACTAGTACAAATGAGTGCAGAGTAGAATAGTCTGTAATGTAGAGATACCTTGTTGGAGAAGCTGGTTTTAGAGTGCCCAAATGAACGTCAGTTGCTGAAATCATATAATTCTGAAAGAAATACTATATGTTATGTTCTAAAAACATTACTTTAATATGGTGTTCTAACAGTGTTAAAAAAAAAAACAAACCAAAAACAACAAAACCACCCTAGAATTTTTTCAAGCTTTGTTTTAGTATTGTGTAATTTTCTTTGTTAGAGGAAAAAATCTGCCTCTACTACAGAAAGAGGGGAAAAAGTGAGGGTGACCATTTACAGTTCCCTAAAAGTAGTATTATAAGGGAGCAAATCTTGAAAGTCATCTAAATCACACCCTTAAAAGTCTTTGTAGTTATTTGTTTGTACCAGTATGTATTGTATTTGCTTGCCACGTTACATGTGAGTGCATGTGACATGGACTTAATGTAGATTTCTTTTCCTTTTATTACGTTGTGTGAAAGATGATGCAGTGTCATGTGGATGCCTGTGATGATATGCAGCCGCCAGAGCTGGTGAGTGTTATCAGATTTTTGAAAACTTTCGTTAAACATGTTAAGTGATAACAGGAACCTCTTAATTTTGAGAGTAGTCAGTGGCAGATTGCATGTGTTGAAAATCATAAAGCTGTCTTTCTAACTCAGAAATTGTTGGAAGTTTGTCCTAACAGTGTGTCCTGTGTGGGCAAGTAATATTAATTAAAAAATGGAAGTATGCAGCAGTACAGCCAAAAGAGAAGAGCTTTTTTGTACTTCTTTTGCCACTTTTACACCCATTTTCTATGGTAAATAGTAACTTTCTCCATAACTGTTGCACTGTAGATGCATGCACTCTAGGATATATATTTTGTGTTAACTTCATGATGAAAGAGTCATAAGATCATCTGGTCCAGGCTTTCTTGGCAGAAGCACAGTTTAGAGAAGATGGCCCAGCATTCTGTCCATCTGAATCTTAGAAGTGCACAACGTTTGCAAATCTACCACTTCACTGGGGAGACTATTCCACTTCCTCATATTTCAAGCAGCAAATATTAAAATCAGCTCCTTAACTTACATTTGTAGATAAATTATTATTCTTTACTTAGTATGTTTGAAAACATACCATTTGATTGTGTAGGTTTTGACAAGAGAAGTTATGGGGTTCATCAGGTGTTCATGCTGTCTAGAAGTGCTGCCAAGTATGAAACGTCAGTTCTTAGCTTATATAAACAGAATAAATGTGGTTGTTTACTCATCTGTTGTGAAGTTAATTTGCCCTGTTGTCTGAGGAGGCAGAAATAATTAAGGAAAAAATTGTTCTTGAAAACAGATTAGCCCAAAAAGACATCTGTGGCAAGTATCAGCAGGAATACATCTTCATGTATTCAGTTTGCTGCTCTGATCAGCCTTGGAAATAAGTCTTAGTCAGAGTCCTTCATTCTCTTATGTTTCGGACTGTGCTACAACCTCTATTATGATGTATTGCAATCTGTATTGCCAAGTAATGTGATTATAGAGTATAGTGTGCTTAAAGGCAGAGGAGATAGGGTGAACACTTTGGTCTGAGTAACTTTAATTTTGATGTTTTGAAAAGATAGTAGGTAAATAATATTTTAGGAAAAGTTACTGCATTAATGCCAATGCCTCTGTGAAACATAGCTGTGGTTGGTTACACTTTGCTAGCTGCAGGTGCCCAACTAGCTGCTCTCTTTCCTCTCCCTCAGCAGGATAAGCAAGATGGAAAAGTTTGTGGCTCAAGATAAAGACAGGGAGGTAGATTAATAATTATCATCAGGGGCAAAACATATTCAGCTTAGGGAAGATTAATTAATTTCCACTTAAAAATAGAGCAGCATGGTGAGAAACAAAAAGGAGAACTAAAAACAGCAAGCCCCCATTTCAGTTCTTCCCATGCTTAACTTTACTCTATGTCCTGCTTCTCTACTTCCTCTACCATGAGTGTGGCAGGGCACATGGGGAATGGCAGATTATATGTGATATTTTGTGTTCCTTCTTCCCCACTCTGGTCCCCTACTCCGGTGTGGAGTTCCTCCCATGGGATACAGTCATTCACAAACTGCTCAAATCTGGATGTTTCCAAGGGACTGTAGTTCTTCAAGAACTGCTCCAGCCAGGGTCCCTTTTATGAGATACAGTCTGCAGGGTTGTTTCTCTCATGTTTTTTCCCCTTTCTTAGCTCTCACAGGCCGTTCGGTTTTGTTTGGGTTTTTTTTACACTTTCTTAAATGTTATCACAGAGGCTCCAGCTTTGCCAGTGGTCTCAGCTTTAGGAAGCAGTGGGTCCACGTTAGTGTTTGCTAGAACTGACTGGCTTTGTCTGGCAGGGGCATACCCCACCAGTTCCCCAGAAATCAAACTCTGCAGAACTGTGCCTGTCTATCCTCTACTTCTGTAGGAAAGGGTAAAAAAGAAGTCTTGTGCATTTACAAGGCATTTTATGAAATTAAACACTCTTATCAAATACTGATCTCTACATATCTTAAAAAGAGGCCAGGAATGTTCATTGCAGTGATTTGCATTTGCTTATATGGTGGTTGTAGCAGAGGAGAAGTAACTTATGTCAGGATTACCTATTCTAAGATACAAAGTATTGTAGCATAGTTTGAACTGAGGGAAAAATAGCAACCATCCCTAGGACCTTTGGGTTTGTTTTTTGTTTTTTTTTCCTGAAGACGGAACAGGAGGATTGACAGTAACTGGGTGAACACTTTGTCCCAGACCCAGAGATTTGAGTCTCTCTTGAGCTAGATTGGTAGCATTAATAAGGCTGCACTTTAATCTTTTCATTTAAATTTAAGTTTAGACAAGGGGTCAGGAGCTGTCTACCAGTAGCTGTAGTGAGACTGGTAAACTGGTATAGTTTGACCCTGATGTCATTTGATGCCTTGCTCCCTGAGGATTTGACAGGGCAGCATAAGAGGTTGATTTTTATTTCTGATTTGCTGCCTTAACCCCAGGGTGCCTGTGGCACAGCACAGTTGTATTTATGGTAAGGTAGAGTGCTGAGATTTTTGTATAAAATAGGCTCAGAGTTAACATTATGGTATCTAGGATGAAAGTACATTATTGAAGAATGGGTATTCACTAATTGTTTGGGTTTTTTTCCCCTTACAGTTTGAGGGTGGCTCTGGATATGGTAAGTGTTTATATAGAATCTTTATATGTACTTCATTATGTAGTCATTAAAGGGCTTGATGCATACGTTTAAATCAGACTATTCTTATGCAGGGGGTCGTGGTTCTTATGGAGATCTTGGTGGACCCATCATCACAACACAAGTAACGATTCCCAAAGATGTAAGTAACGTCTTGCTTTCAAATTTTTTTACTCTTAAAAATAAGAGGTCACAGCCTTTTTTCATATTATAAGTAAATCACTATTATTATAAGTAAACCACTATTTCACAAATAACTTTCTAAATCTCCAGTAATCTTAAGTGGATTTTTTTGTCTTCACTTGAGAAGCACACTAAAATATTTTACTAATTGTTAATATTCAGTAATAGAGATGGTCTGTGTAATTTAATTTTTGCAAAAAAAAACCCCGAACTGGTTCGTCCAGTTTTATACTGCCTGTGCTAATACATCTAATACTGCAGGGGGTGTTTTGATTCTGTAAAGAATTAAGTTTTCATTGCAGCTGTAAGTAATAAACTTACGGAAGCTACTCAGACAGTGCTGTGATTTTCATAACTTTTTAGAGAGAAAGTTATATTGGGAAATTAATGCTTTGGTTTCTCCCCTAGTTGGCAGGATCAATTATTGGAAAGGGCGGCCAGAGAATCAAACAAATACGTCACGAGTCAGGAGCTTCAATTAAAATTGATGAACCATTAGAAGGCTCAGAAGATCGGATAATAACTATTACGGGAACACAGGACCAGATACAAAATGCACAGTATTTACTGCAAAACAGGCAAGTTAACGTTTAATGTTGTCACAACTGTCAGTTTTAAATTGGTTGGCATGTATGTTTTAAAGCTGCTGTTCTCTGTAATGCAGTTTTTAGAAGGCAGGTTTTAAGTCATTGTTTGAACCTAACTTCTCCAGTGGTAGTTCTGCTTTGATTCTCTTCTGTTCTCCATTGTAATTAAAATGAAGACACCCTTTAAACTAATCTTGCTGGAAGACGCCCTAATCAAGCAGTCCTCTCCTTTCTCTGGTGAAAACTGCTGCAAAAAACTACTTGAAATAAATTATATAGAGCCTGTAGAAAGTATAGAAGAGATCATTGGATGTTGGTCTAGTTCTGTGTGGAAGACTAGTGATTTTGTTGTTTTTAGATAACTAAATTGACAACAAATCACAGTCTGCCATATGGCACAGGCCATGCCTCTACAGGACAAGTTGAAATCGATTTGGTGCTGAAGTGCAGCATTTCACACCTTGCTGACAGTACTTTGTGTACAGTACAAATACAAACAGCTTCAGATTTAGTTTGCTTAGTTTTGCTTTATTAACATGTTGGCAGTTATTAAAGATTTTCATGTTTTAACTTGAATGCTTGGCTTTAGATTGCTAATACTTAAATGTACCTAAAATATATGAATACACCTATAATTATTAGCCATTAATATTTTTAAATTATTTACTTTTAAATTTATTAGAAATTTGTAATTTAATCTGCTTTAAGAATGTCATTGTGAATGTTGATGCAAGATGTACGGTCCATCATTCTAATACATGCTTTTTTCTTTTTCTTTTATAGTGTGAAGCAGTATGCAGATGTTGAAGGATTCTAATGCAAGATTATTTTTTCTTTTTTATAGTGTGAAGCAGTATTCTGGAAAGTTTTTCTAAGACTAGTGAAGAACTGAAGGAGTCCTGCACCCTTTTTTTTTTTTTTTTAATCTGCTTCTGTTTAAAAAGCCAACATTCCTCTGCTTCATAGGTGTTCTGCATTTGAGGTGTAGTGGAATCTTTGCTGTCCACCAGATGTAATGTTTTAGTCCTTAAAAATACACGGGGGGAGGGAAAAGGGCACATGAGACTAACATTGAAATTTTGAAGCAGCAGCAGAGAGAGTGGATATTTTGTTCATTGTTGGTGGTAACTTGTAATGCTTTTCTGTAATTGTTGTGAACACCCTGCTTTTATGTACACTGTATTTTTTTCTGAAGGAGGGAGAATACTGGTAGTCCTAACGTCCCTTGCATTCTTTGAGAGCAATGTGCAGAATGTAATGCTCTTTTGTAAGAAACATTGTATGATTTTTAAATAAATTTAGTGAACCTACTCTTGGTGGTCATTTTTCTTCATACATACATAAGGTCATACCTAAAATAGATACACCCTTTCCCCACAAATGAAAGTTGCTGTTAAATTTGCTCTTCTGCTTCTTTGATATAGGTGGAATTACATGGTTTTTTTTGACAAATTAAAGAAATCGTGTGAAAACTGACTTTTTTGCTGTTCTGGAAAAAAATGCACAAATATTCATGCAAATGTTGTGTAGAACTTGACATACTTGCGAGTGTTTGGCCCTCCGCAGTACATATATATATTGGTGGCGGTATATAAATAAAATATTTAAAACCTTTGTGATGTCACTGAGTTAACAGTGGTGAAGTACACCTGGTTATAGACAGCTTGCTTAATGCAGATAACACTGTTAGAAATAACAGTTGCTGTACCATTACTGAACGAATTATAGTGTTCTGAGCTTCTATTTGTATGAGGTAGGAATTCATATAAATTGGCAATTTGACAGTATCTAACTCTGTAACTTGGTTTTCATCGTATGCAAAACTTGATTTCCCTGTTGTATGTTCCATAGAAATTATTTGTGAAAAATAAAAAAATATAAGGCCTCTGGATATCTCATGTAATACCTTGGCATTTGTATTTATAGTTTACAAGTTTAAATTTCACTTCCTGAATAAAAGCAAATTTTAAGATGTGAAAGTGTGTTGCACATGTGGATATGGTTGGTCCAGACTGTTCTTTCACTTACGGTTTGGTATTCTGTGGTGCTGGTGCTGTGTTTTTTGGTTTTTTTTCTTTCACGAGCTGTTGAACATTTCGTGATTGCACTTTTTTTTTTGTAACGGTGTGGAGTCGTTGCTGTCCTAATGAGCAGCTACTCTTCAAATTTAACGAGCAAGGCAAGAAGCCAAGCGGTATGTGTCAGGCTGCTCTTGGCCGAGCTGTTATCAGTCCGTAAAGGAGGGGGGGAAAAAAGCTCTTCGCGGAAAGGAGGGCGTGCAGCTGGCTCTGAGACAAAAAGCAGCGCTTAAGAAAGGATGAGCATAAATCTGCTCATCCGCGGGAAAGGCACAAATCTGCAGTCGCCGCGAAGGTTTGGAGCGAAACGCAGAACTCAAACAGGTGGCGAATTTTTCTGTCCACCTTCCCTCCGCCCCTTTCATGTACCTGCAGGAAGCTGGGGTGCGGGTGCGTTGGTTTTTTAAATCGGGAGGAAGGAAAGCTCCTTAAGCAGGGACAGGCAAGTGCCCGACGCAGGGACCGGGCCGCGCCTTCCTCAGTCTCGACTGCTCCGGGCCCTCGCGTACACATCCCCGGCGGCGGTAAAGGTGGCTCGGGGAGACCGGGGGCACCGGCGTTGCTGCCGAGTGGCGAAGGCTGCGCAGGAGCCCGTCGGCCTGCAGCGGAGGCCTGGTGGAGTTGAGGCGCTTCCCGCCGGTGCTAGGCAGGGGCGGGCGCAGGGCGGAGGGGCTGTCCTTAAAAGCGTGCGTATTTCCTGGTCCTCCGGAGAGGGGTCTGAGGATGGAGGTCTTACCTTCTCCCTTGGAGTCCGCCCGGTTCATAGCCGCCAACAGCAAGGATGTCTCCGTCGACGAGGAGGGTGCGCGGCGGGTGGCGGAGAGCCTGTTTGACAAAGCCTCGGCGGCGGAGTTCGGGCTGGCGGGGTGGAAGAGCCTCCACGAGCTGAACCCCCGGGCCGCCAGCGAAGAGGCGGTGGACTGGGTGTTCCTGGTGGACACCCTCAACTTCTCCTTCTGGTCCGAGAAAGAGGAGCAGAAGTACCTGGTGAAGTACAAGGGGAAAACGTACAGCGGCTACTGGTCCCTCTGCGCCGCCGTCAACAGGGCCCTTGACGACGGTTAGTGAGCGCCGGAGGAGCGGGCATCGCGGTGGAGGCAGGGCCGGGCCTCGCCTCTCCGGGCGTTCGTCTGGCGGGTGGGGGGCGGAGGGGCACGGGCTGGGCCCTAGGAATGAGCGGTGGGTGAAGGCGCTGCCGCGGGACCGGGAACCGTTTTCACCAACTGTTGCGTTCTAGGTTTGCGGGCCGACCCGCAGAGTCTGGTGGGGGGAACTGGGAGATCCTTGTCCTGTTTTTTTACTAGGCTCCAAAGCTAGTATTTTAGTGCTCGTTCATGTTGCTATTATCGGAGAAAAAAAAATCTATTTGTAGATACGGACGAAACCTTTAGTTTTCTACATTTGGGTAAATTAGGGGAAGCATTAAGATTCTTCCTTGTAAATGGACACGATAACGAGGATCTAATGGAAAAACAGAGCTGTGCTGACTACACTAACTGTATTTGACAGTGTGCAGTTTGCACAGAATGAAGAAATAAGTGGTGGGGAAAAATTAGGAAGTTAGAGAGTTCTAGGGTTGCATGTTGGAAATTGTTATCTGAAGCGCGGCGTGCAAGCACAAATGTAGGTTTAAGCAGCTACGTGAGTGTGATTATCACTAAACACTGATTGTGAGGGTTATTACACTGTTTAGATCATGCCACATTAATGTTCTTATCTGCATCAGGCCACTGAATTAGGACTTTGGATATGTTATAATAGCCTAACCATCATATTTTTGCTTTTCTGAAGGAATACCTATTACCAGTGCATCGTATTTTTCCACCATGACACTTGACCAGGTTAAGCATGTATTTCGCTCTGACACGGAAGTGCCCATACCTTTGATTGAAGAAAGACATCGGGTGCTGAATGAAAGTGGAACAGTTCTGTTAGAGAAGTTTGGAGGCTCTTTCGTCACATGTGTTAAAATGAGTGAGAAAAGTGCCCAGAAACTACTTCGTCTAGTACTGGAAAACTTTCCTTCTTACAGAGATGAAGCTGTATTTGAGGTAAGCTACTTCTAACATTTACTTTTTATGACAATTTATTTCTTACTGCATGTAACTTTAGAAGATAGTTCTTAGGCCCAGTACATAACTTTATCAGAGAGGATAGTCAATTTAGAATTCATAAATTATTTGTGAATTGTTGGGGGTTTTAGTTCAGGAAGTGGAAAGTAAATACAATGTTTCTGTGGAACTCGGTGTATTCGAAAGTAAATTCAAGCAGAATAAGAGAGAAAGTTACTATTATTATTTTTTGCGACAGATCATTGGACTTTATAGTGAAAGGAAAGTTAGACTTTGAAGCAATTGATTTCTATTATGTAAATTGCTGTGGGGCATACGGATAGGGAAGATTTTTAAAATAATACTCTTGGACCACACTATACCTTTTTGTTAAGTTTTGTTATTCTGTTCTTATATTCAGATTTCATTCCTCTGCCACTGTAAACCTCTGAAAACAAAAACACGCAATTTATTAACAGAGACAGAATTAGTGAGGAATGTATTTATAATGGCAAGAGTCACTTTTTTTCCCCAGAGGAGAGCCTTTTGTTTTTTTTTTTTTCACGTGCTTTCTCTGTCTTCATCACTTTGGTGTAATCAGTTTTGGTTTGGTACACTCCCGGTTAAATCCTGACTCCTTTGTACTCCTTACAAATATATATTCTTTGAGATAATTTCCCATTGAAAAATTCAGAATCTGTTTTTCTCTTTGCCTATGTTTTGTTTTGTTTTGTTTTAATTGCTGCTGCCACTGCTCCTTCACCCCATCTGTCTTTCTTCTTTTACCTTAAGGATCTGCACAGCTAATGAATGAACTGGAACTCTGGTAGAACTGTGAAAATGCACAACTCCTGGTGTCCATTATTTGGCCAGTATACAGCTAATTTTCTTTTTAGTAGCTAGAATTGCACTATAGTTTTGGTTTAGTATGGAATTTGGCATGAGAATAACATTGATGGTATGTTGATGTCTTTAGTTGTTACTAAGAAATCAGGGACTTCTCAACTTCCCATGCTTTTTTGCACAAGAAGCTGGGAGGAAGCATATTGTCACAGCAACAGATCCAAACTGGCCATTGGGTATTCTCTATCATGCAACCTTATTCTTATTATATAGATGAACATTTGCTGGGAAGTTCTCTCTCTTTAGAATCCCTAGCCAAGGAATATTCTAGTATTATTATTATTTTATTTTTTTTTAATTTCAACTATTAAATTGTTTCTATCTCAAGCCACCTTTACTTTTCAATTTCTCAACTCCCTAAGGGTTGTGAGAGCCTGAGCAGCTACATGATCAGGCAGCTGCTTGCCACATCAAAACTCAACAGCTGGGAATCAGTGCTCTAGCTACTGTGGATTCAACAGGCCAGAATTAACCCAGACTCCTGGCAGGGTTGACAGTATGCTGAAGCTTTTTGGAGCAGTTTTCACGGAAGAAACTGATGGGAAATAAACAGACACTAGCTGGTACTTTGTGTCTCAGGTTTTGCCTTTACAGTCATGATTTCCTCTCGGCATCTGAGCTGAACTGAGCTACTCCTGTGCTCAGTTCCATCTGCAGTAACATTCAACTGTTACAACATTATGTCCAAAAGACTATTCTAGTTACAGTGCAGCCTATACTAATAGCCTGTGCAGTCTTTCAAGGTAACTCACTGGAACTCAAATCACTGGAGCTTTGAACCTATTGCATTTTTCACTTAAATCTCCACAGTGAGTAGCGTAAGTTTATTTTCCTTTGTCTCTTGCTATGCAGTCAGCTATGCTTACTTTGAATTGCTAATCTTTGAAGCTACTAGTTTAATTTCTTAGATTTCTTACATATAAAGTAATTTTTTACAATTTTTTGATTAAAAAGGAAGTATTTTCCAGGTAAAGTGATAGAGTATTTTCTTATCTTTATAGTGACTGTATTCATTGACGTAATGTCTTTCATGAGATGATGCTGAGTGCTTTATAAAGCAAGCCTCCCTAAAAGCAGCAGCAGACTACAGAATGAAAAGATGTTCCAAAAATGATCCCAGACCGTAAGCACTGACATAGTAGTAGAGCCTGTTGCATGAATATGGAAGCTGTATTTCTGCTTTCACTAAGCAAGATCTGTATTTTGAAGGTGGGTGAAATAATGTAGATCAAGTTTACACCCTACTTAAAAAAAAATAATAATAAAAAAAATTGTGTTAGCATCTAATGAAAGGTGACATGGATCACAGTATCATCATACCTATTGCAGCAGGTTGATCTCACAAGTAAGACTTTGCCTTCAGTAAAGGTATAGGATGGAGCTGAAAAAATGATATCCAATAGCAAGCCAGTGTTTTTCTATAACTCCATGATAGAAATATACATGATTTTTAAAAAATTCTACAGTAGAATTATGTTACCACAGATGACAACTGCAGCTCTCCTATGTTCTGACCTTCTAGGGGAACTTACACAACATTTTTGCTATGTTTTTCCAAACACATACAAAAATTATGTTTTAAGTAATTACACATTTTTAATGTAATTATAGGAACAGGCAATATTCATTTGCTTGTAAAAAGTGAATTGCAAACTGAAACCAGAAATCCCAATATCTTCTTGTCCTTTATAGAATCACACAATCATTCTGGTTGTAAAAGACCTTTAAGATGACCTAGTTCAGCCATTAACCTAACTCTCTCACCTCCAGGTATGGTGATTCAATGACCTCCCTTGGCAGCCTATTCCAGAGTTTAATAACTCATTCAGAGAAGAAATTTCTTCTAATACCTTACTTAACCCTTCCCTTGCAATTTAAGTCCATTTGCTCTTGTCCTGTTGTTGGTTACTAGGGGAAAGGGACTGACCCCCAACTCACTGCAGCCTCCTTTCAGGTAGCTGTGGAGAGAGGTAAGGTTTCCCTGCAGCCTCCTTTTTTTTCCAGACTAAACAATCCTAGTTCATGAAGTAATAGAATGTTAAAGGTTGTAAGGGACCTTTAATCTAATTCCAAACCCCCTGCATATGCTAGGGGATCTCCCAGTACACTAGCTTGCTCCAAGCCCCATCCAGTCTGGTCCTGAACATGTTCAGGGATGAGGGATCCGCAGCCTCCCTGGGCAAACTGTTCCAATGTCTCACCATCCCTCACACTAAAGAATTTCTTCCTCGTGTCTAATCTAAACCGACCTTCTTCCAGTTTAAAACCATCACCCCTTGTCCTATCACTACCCATGCTTGTAAAACATCTGTCTTCAGGTGTTCCATCAGCCCCCTTCAGGTGCTGGAAGGCCACTATAAGGTCTCCTTGGAGCCACCTGTAGGCTGAACAGCCCCAACTCTCTCAGCCAGTCTTCAGCCCTGTGGTCATCTTTGTTGCCCTTCTGTGGATTTGCTTCAAGAGCTCCATGTCCTTCCTGTATTGAGGGCTCCATAACAGGACACAGTACTCCAGGTGGGATCACACAAGAGCAGAGTAGAGGAGAATCTGCTCCCTTGACATGCTGGCTACACTTCTTTAGATGCAGCCCAGGATACAGTTTCTGGGCTGCAAGTGCACATTCCCAGCTGATGTTGAGCTTCTCATAACCAACACTTCCAACTCCTTCTCCTCCAGGCCGTTCTCAAGCCATTCTCCTCCCAACCTGTAACTGTGCTTGGGATTGCCCCAACCCAGGTTCAGGACCTTGCATGTGGCCTTTTTGAACTTCACGAGGTTGATGGGGCCAAATGAAGCCAAGTTCCTCAGCTGCTTCTTGTAAGACTTGTAAGCCCTTCACCAGCTTCATTGCCCTTCTTTAAACACATGCCCGCAGATCAGTCCTTGTAGTGAGGAACCCAAAACTGAACAAAGTATTCAAGGTGTGGCCTCACCAGTGCAGACTACAGGGGAATAATTACTTCCCTAGTCCTACTGGCTACACTGTTGCTGATACAAGCCAGGATGCTGTTGGCCACCTGAGGACACTGATGGCTCATATTCAGCCAGCTGCCAACCAGCACCTCACCGAATCCTTTTCCTCTGGGCAGCTTTCCAGCCACTCTTCCCCAGGCCTGTAGCTTTGACTGGGGTTGTTGTGACCAAGGTGCAGGACCCTGAACTTGGCCTTGTTGAACTTCATACAGTGGTCCAGGGCCCATTGAACCAGCCTGTCCAGGGAATAGTTGATATTTTGGGTAGTTCATGTTTAGATGCTGTGCTGAACTTGAATCCTGACAGGAGTTTTAATACTAGGCTGCTACACTCACACATGTAGTAGAGTCCTTTCTTAGATTCCAGTCATTGATGTTGTGGGTTTTTGTCTTTTATTTCCCATCACCTGGGACTGAGATTGTTAAATTCTCATGAGCCTTCTAGTCTTTGTTTTTTTTCTATTTGTGCCATCACATCTTGCTCTTTGCTCACTCAATATGCATTCTTTTTTTTTTAATATCAGTAGGTCGCAATTAGTTGTGTCTGTTGGTACTTCCTCATTGTAGTGAAGACACAAGTGTCCCCGTATGTGGTAGCTTGTTCTGAAAAGTGAAGGTGTTGCAGAAGTAAAAAAAAAATGTAGTTGCATGACCATCTGGTAGAACATTGCATTTTTTGACCAGATTCTATCTTTGAGATGTTAGTATCATTCACCTAATGCTGTCCTTCCTTTCCTATTGGAAAGAATGGTGGAAAGAAATCACTAGAATTGCTCATCAGTCTTTTTCATATTGGGAATGTTATATAAACTCCAGAATTTCTGTGCAGCAGAAAAAATTAACAATAACTGAAACAATTAAATTACAACTTAATCTGCTCAGTGAAAAGTCCCAGACAGCATTTGTCTTCCAAATTAAACTGCAGCATTTCCTCTGCTCTTGCAAAATGGTGCAGTGCTTGAGACAATCAGTTATTTATTGGAAAAATCTTAATTCAATGAGAGCAATGTCCTTTTTTTTTTTCCATTAGCTTTGGAGCAGCAGGAGCTATCATGGGACTTGGTGTATTAATTATGTACTTATTGTTGTGGTGTTTCAAGTGGTCTTTTATTTTTTTAACATACAAAATCGTCTCTATTCTCTAGAAGTAAGCTGGTACATCTATGTCAAGCATGGAATGATGCACAGGGAAAAGAGGAGGTTTCAGGACATTGTTCTGTGGAATGGAGTTTGACATTTTGTACTCTGTGGTTTTAGAGAACAGCACTTTAATACCAAAATTATGCTTTGCTTTCAGGAATAGTAGCATCTTGTCAATAAAGAAAAATTCAATTAGCTTAAAAAATGCCATTTGTAAATTGTTGCGATATGAAGTGTGGCAGAATAGAACTGGAAATAAATTGAATCCCCATCTAGCTGGATTTCAGATTAACTGTTGCAGTTACATTCTGTTGTTTAGCATACTTCATCAAAAGTAAAAAATCTTGTCTAGTTATGAAGGCAGGAAAACCATTACTGTGTTCTGAGATCCAAGCAGAATCTGGATTTGATGTGATACTTGTTTGTGGTTCAGTATTGTTCAGATGTTAAGGTATTTGAGTGTTACACTTTTATTCTGTTCTAGTTAACTAATATGGTTATTTAACCAAGTGATAGTTTAGTTTTTGTAGAATCTAATTCTTGCCTGTCTTTCTTGGTATATGTCATTTGCTGTATATTGATGTTTGGGGCACTTAGATAATTGGTAAATTTCTTTCATCAGAAAAAGAAGGTGTCTTTCTACAAACGGGCACAAATACTTGTGGCTGATACATGGAGTGTATTGGAAGGCAAAGGAGATGGTGCTTTTGGTGACATTTCTAGTCTGACTATATTTGCTGACTACAGAATTCCTCAAGTTCTTGTTCACTTAAAAGCAATGAAGTATTCTGAAGGACTAATGAAGAAACTCCGTGAAGGTTGGTTCCTGCCTGATTAATATCGAGTGATACTGTCAGACTTTGCAGACTAATGACTATGTTTAAAATCTAATGTTTGTCCTTGTCAGGGCTATGTGTGTGGTTTTTTGGGTTTTTTTTTCTCCAGGGAACAAGGACTTATTATGGAGGGATAAGGTAACAAAAGGAACTTATTATCTAAGTGGTTTTGAGTGTGATCATAAGGCTACTTTTTTTTATAAAGACCTAATTGTTCATTGAATTAAACATTGGTAAGATAAGGATTAGGGAGACTTTAAGGAAGTTGATAACTGAGTTTCTGGAGGGCTGCTGTTGCCAAGAACTCTTTTTAACCTGAGTATAATTGCGATTTTTGATGTTTAGATAAAAGAAGCAATGGTTTCTTCATTAGTTCAAAGATGATGTAAAAGCATGGGTATTGTTTCTTTGTACTGAACTGCTAGTTGCAAGCAGGGTAGTATCTTAAGCATGCATTAAAAAAAATTGTGTTAAATGAAGCTAGCTGCATAAGATTAGAGTCTTGTTTTCAAGAGTGCCTCCCTGTCTGGGTATTTATTACCTATGAACTTCAGTGAATAAAAAACATAATACCTTTTCCACTGTAAAATTATAGTATGTAGAAGTAAGACTGCTATTACATAGTTTAAAAGTTGCACAGCAATGTAAACAGATGAATGCAATCTCCCGTGGATCTTAATAGAATGGCCATCTCTATAAAATAATATGCCTCTGTATGTTGCCTCTCTATTTAATAGGCCATGTAGACAATTTATCTTTTCCATGAATCTTTGTTAGAACATTTCCATGCAAGTCATGCAAACAGATGGGTTCCTTTATATTTTTGTATGTTTTGGTTTTGTTGTTTAGATTTTTAATAACTTTAAAATCTTATATCTATCTTGGCAGAAAATATGTACATAGACTCTAGCTACCTATCAACCTTGGCAGAAAGTCTTGGAATTGTGTCTGACTATCCCTTTTGTCTCCACAAGCAAAGAGGAACAGTCTTATTATGTACAGTATGACCCAAACACCTTTTCTTTCCTTAAACCATTCTCTTAGAACACAGGATGTTGGGTTTTATTTGAATGGGACATAAACTTTGAAAAGTTTATGGTAAAATTAAAGCCACAATTAGAAAATGTATAGCAACATAGTTAGCAGTTTTAGCATAAGTCATGAAAACTGCAGCCCTAGAATAGGAAGAAGGCTGAGGGGAGGGAGGGGGACTGGCAAATTCAGGGTATCCTGGAACTTCTGTGTCTTAGATCCAATATAACTGTATCAATGTATCTCATCCTGCAGGAACAATTTTCCAGTCTGGAGATAAAGAGGAGGTGGAGATCCGTGGCTGTTCTATTTGGTGTTGTGCATTGATCTGTAAGCATCTGCTGGAGCTGTATGAGAAGAAGGGTCAGGACATGCGTGAGAAGATCAATGCGGTTTTACTGGATTATTATCTATGGGACTATGCCAGGGATCATAGGGAAGATATGAAAGATGTTCCCTTCCACCGGGTACGGTGTATATACTATTAAGTTCAGCCTGATAACTATGATGCATTATCTGCTGGCTTGTGAATATTTTCATACAGTGGCATCATATGCTTATTTGGAACCGGCTAAATCAAATGCTTGGTTTTTGATGTTATATTAAAAACTTGCTTTGTTTTTTTCCTCTCTGAATCTTTCGCTTGCCACAACCAGAATTAAGACTGTCAAGTTTGCTGGACAATCCTTGTTGATTCAGGGTTTATCACTCCTGATTTGAGTTCTGTATCTGTGTGTGTACACGTGTTTGCACACGCACCCCCGCGCGTCCCAGCACTCCGGGCAGGTGATCCCTGCACGCCAGCTACTTGCTACCCCTGCTCTGACACCCGCTGTTGCTTGTGCTCAGCAAACGCCCCTCAGGGCCGCGCCTCCCGAGAGCTGAGCTGTTCGCCTTCGTTCAATAAACTCCGTCATCGCAAACGGGTCGGAACCTCTCTGCCTCTTCTCTGGGAGATGGGGAGGGAGGGGGGCAGCGCCCAGCCGGGGCGGGTGTCTAGCCCGGCCGCCAGGGGGCGCTCGTCCGGCGGCGCCTTCCCCGCCCTCCTCCCGCCGCTGGGGGGCGCTGTTTGCGGCGGCGCTCGGGCGGGGCCGCTCTGCCGCGGGGCCCCCGCCGGACGTTGCCGCTGTTGCCTAGCGAGGCGCCGTAAACAGCGGGCAGGGACGGACCCGCATCCGCCGCACCGGCTGCCGTCGCGGCCCGCACGCCGCCCTCCCCACCCTGCCCCTCCGCCCGGGCCCGACGGCGCGGTGCGGGAGACGGGGGGGCGGTTTGGCGGGACAGCGGGCCGTCCCAGCCGGGCTCGGACGTCCCGCCATCCCGGGAGCCTGGATTCCGCGGCCCCGGGAGGCTCCTGAGACTCAGGCGCGATCCCGTTACCGGCTCCTCTCAGGTTTGGAGTAAAAGGTGCACCTCGAGACACGGCAAGCATAGAAAATGTGCGGGTCCGCTCTCAAAATAACCCCTCCGGCGGCAAGCCGTCCGATGCGGTCGGTGTGCGGGCACCCGGGTGTTTCTGCAGCTTTGGCACGCACCTGGCTCATGCTCCTACGAGTGTGAATAATGAATTGCGTTCCTTCCACCCCCCTTGTTTTTCTTACCCTGTCTCTTGTTTAAAAAAAAAAATTTTTTTAATAGGATCTTAAAAAGAAGGAATGTTAGCACATTAAAATAGTGCTTTTTAAGGGATGAAAATAATGCACCAGGATAAATAAAAGCATCAGTCGATCAAAATACAATTTGAGTCTGTAACTAGTGAGTTTATATAGCTGTTTCTGGTCCCCGTGTACTTCAGGAGTCTGATTTTAGTCTTATGCTTTGCTTATTTGTTTTACTTCTGTTCAGTGAATAAATTGAGGGGAGTTGGGAGAGGGGGTATCAATATCAGGTAGTTTCTCAATTGGCCAAGTTCTCAGACAAAACAATAAAAGTAAACGCAAAACCTCTTTGCAGCCACAAGATAACTGTTTAAAGCTGTTTGCTTTCAACAAAGTTGAGTTTTGGGGGCTAAGCTGACAAGTTTTGCCAGCTTTTTAAAAGACAATGTTTGGGAGCTTAGCAAGCAGAAAGTTCAGCAAGATTTCCCTTGCACTGCAAAGATTCTTAGAATTAGCAAGAAAAAGAAAAACAAACAAAAAAGCAGACTAAACAAAAATAACCAAAAAAACAACAAACAAAACGTTTTGGGATCCAGAAGGGCTTGGTACATGCGGGGCTTTGAATGCTCATGCAAGACAGCAGTAAGGAACAGCAGTTCCTTGATATTCATGGTTGTGCTAATGTACAGTGCATGTGCTGTAAGAACGAATACACAGAAAGCTCCATAAGGAACCAGGGCATGTAAAATGTATCATTAATAAAAAATATTTAGATAGAAGCTTAAAGATGCAGATTAAAATCAGAGGAATGTTTTATGTGGTAGATTTAAAATCACATCACAGATGCTTTCCCTGTACTTCTGTTACAGAGACCTGTTGCTTCTGAAGTGGAAGAAGTTATAAAGGGTGTTGTGTACATACAACTTTTGGAGAAAAAGGTTTTGTTTGACTAATTTTTGTTGCCTACTCAGGAACAGGAAAATTAGAGGATTGATTTTAAGCATATACCTTATCAACATATTTATTAAGAGGCTCCTATGATACTGTTGCTTTGTATGGCCAAATTATATTCAGATAGAAAATTTGACAACTTCCAGACTTAAACTTGAGTCTGCTAGCATAAAAATTAATAGAGGCAAAGTCAATTTATTAGTTTATTTAACAGTTTCTAATGTAGTTGCATTTATATCAGGTAATTTTGAACAGTGTCGTGGTGTTTATATGTTAATGAGGAAATGTCATACTTCAGCAGGAAATTATTATTTGTTATAAAAAGTGGTAAACTTTTTTTCTTACTTGCAGACAACTGTGGATGAGTTGATCACAGGAGTGGAAACAGATTTCTTGTTGACTATGTGAATACTGACTGGGGAGCACAGGAATGGAACCTGGAATGGAGGAGATCCCAGTTAAAGTTGCAGTTCGAATCAGACCTCTGCTTTCCAGAGAAATACTTCATAACCACCAAGTGTGTGTGAGATTAGTCCCACACAGTCAACAAATTATCATTGGGAAGGATCGTGTCTTCACTTTTGATTTTGTATTTGGCAAAAACTCAACCCAAGAGGAAGTTTATACTGTCTGCATTAAGCCTCTTCTAGTGTCTTTGGTTGAGGGATACAATGCTACAGTGTTTGCATATGGACAGACAGGTTCTGGGAAGACTTACACCATCGGAGGTGGCCACGTTGGTAGGTTTTAGGAAGTTTTTCTTTTTTTATTTCAGCTCGTGAACTGCATTTGTGCTAGTTAAGCATTTAATACATAGCAGATGAAGCTGCAGAAACTTTAAGGGATTATGAAAAAAGGTATAGTAAAATAAAAAATCCTTCCAAAGTTTACATATTAATTAAACTGTTCTAAAGAAAAATTCTCCATAAGTGGGGCCAAAGTATCTAAGCAGAAAAGAGTTTATAAAGTACTCATTCTCAATCACCATTTTAACATGCAAATTAAAGTAAAATGCAGTGTTTTGCAGATGTTTGCTACCTTTATCTTATATTGAAAGTGTCTGCTTTAGACAATAACTTGTTGCTTGCTCACACTTTGGTTTTTCCTTTTTTATTAAGAGATGTATGCCTATGGTATCATAGAAATTTATTATTTAAATCTTCCAAATGAGTATATATATTCTTTCAAAACTCTTGGTAGGTATCAAAATCTTTCTTTTATTTAGAATCACAGAATCATTTAGGTTGGAAAAGACCCTTAAAACCATGCATCCATTAATCTAGCACACTGCAAGGTCTGCCAACTGAACCATGTCCCTAAGCATCATATCTACATGTGTTTTACATACTTACAGGGATAGTGACAGTGTCTTCCTTGGGCAGCCTGTTCCAGTGTCTGACAACCCTTTCAGTGGATAAATTTTTCCCAATATCCGGTCTGAATGTTTCCTGGTACAACTTGAGGCCATTTCCTCCTGTAGCTTGTTACTCAGAAGAAAAGATCAGCTCCCACCTCACTACAGCCTCCCTTCAGGTAGCTGTAGAGAGAGAGAGAAGGTCTCTCCTCAGACTACTTTTCTTCAGGCTAAACAGCCCCAGCTCATAAAATCTGTTCTCCAGCACCTCAATGTCCTTCCTCTAGTCAGGTGCCCAGAGCTGAACACAGTACTTGAGGTGCAGCCTCACCAGTGACAAGCAGAGGGACACAATCACTTCATTACTCCTGCTGGCCACATTATTGCTGATACAAGCCAGGATGCTGTTGGCTGCCTGGGCACACTGCTGGCTCACATTCAGCCAGCTGTCGACCAGTACCCCCAGGTCCTCTGGGCAGCTTTCCAGCAACGCTTCCCAAAGCTTTGCTGTATTTTTTTCTTGGGGTTGTTGTGACTTAGGTGCAAGACCTGGTGCTTACCCTTGCTGGAGCTCATACAACTGGCTTCTTAATTCTGCCTCCTGTCATAACTTGTATTTCCATCAGTAGTAATTTAGTGTTCGTGGAAGTACCATTGCCAGCCAAATTCTTTAGGTAATGAATATCACATCTAAATCTGTTCATAGGTCAGCAATTTTATATGTCTGTTTACAAAACTTATAGTTAGATGTAAGCAACCTTTTTTACCTTTTTTTTTTTTTTTTTTTGAAAGCAAAAATTCCTTGATAACTTTTACAGACAAAGTTATTTTTATATTCTTGAATAAGGAACACAGGTTATTTATGGAAGCATTGCCCTAATCTGAATGTTCAAAAAAGAAATTTAAAAAGTTTGGCATTGGTGTTCCATACCTACTTTGAAAAAATCTGAAATTACTGTAAATGTTGGTTATATATAATTTCTCACCAAATTACTAATGGTCTTTGCTGTATTTCAGTGGAATTTCTAGTTTCTCAAACCCTTGAGATATTCATGCCAACCATAACTCTGGGGAGTACAGATTTAAGACAGATTCCATATTTTTCATAAATTTAGTGACTATACCTTTTGGTAATTTAGAACTTAACTTTGAATCCTATTAATGTATGGAAACAAATATTCTGAACCCCAGAAAAACAAGTATTTTAAAAAGTCCTTGGGAACATCATCCCTTCAGGTTTCTTAGTATAATGAGTTGGAAATCTCACGGACTTCTCTCAATCTTCAGTCTTTGTAATTTATGCAGCAGAAAGTCTGCATGCTTCTGTGACATCTTTGCTTGTATTTTAGCATCAGTTGCAGAGGATGAAAAGGGCATAATCCCACGGGCTATTCAGGAATTGTTTCAGCGTATTTCTGAAAACCGTAACGTTGAATTCCATGTGAAAGTCTCATATATAGAGGTTTACAAGGAAGAACTTCGCGATTTACTGGAGTTAGAGACATCTGTGAAAGAATTACATATCCGAGAAGATGAAAAAGGAAATACAGGTAGGATTTGGTGTGTTTATCTTCAGTTGTATGCCTAAGTTACCTTCTAACAAAAAAACCTTATTTTATGAATACTAGAAAAAAGCTTTCAGATTATAAACTCAGTTTAGTTGATTTGAAGCAGTGTGGGGTTTAGTTGCCTGTGAACAATATAGATGTTCCATCAGAAATGGCAACAAATGATAAAGTAGAAATACAGTTATTACTTCTGCAAATTCTGTCTAGAAACATGAGCTGATGTTGCTTATACTTTTTCCAGACATCATTAAATTGTATATGGCAATGTGTAAATAGATAAAGTAGTATATTATGTGTAAGATAATTATTATATTATGTTATATTATGTTTAGATACTGTTCCAAGTGCTGTGAGACAATACACTACTGAACATCTGCACATTTCAGATGTGTTGTTCATCATGATTTTCATGTATCGATGCTTTGTTTTTCTGTAGCTGTATGCTATGACCTCATAGGAATGCAGACTTGTATTTTCTCTAATGTGTGCTTTAGTTTTACTATTCCTAATTGCTATAAACTCTTGCAAAAAGTTTATAATTAATTGAATTATTTTACTTTCTTTGGTTTGGTGTTTGAAGTGATTGTTGGTGCTAAGGAATTCCAAGTAGAATGTGCAGACGAAGTGATAAGCCTGTTGGAAAGTGGCAATGCAGCTCGTCACACAGGCACAACACAAATGAATGAACACTCTAGTAGATCTCATGCCATTTTCACCATCAGTATTTGTCAAAAGCAGTCCACAGAAAGTCAAGGAAATACTGATGCTGCACAGGATTCATCTTGGAAATCAGTTCAGGTGATTGCTTCAAAGTTTCATTTTGTGGACTTGGCAGGATCAGAGAGAGTAACAAAGACTGGAAATACTGGTGAACGCTTCAAAGAATCAATTCAGATCAACAGTGGTCTCTTGGCCTTGGGAAATGTCATCAGTGCCCTTGGAGACCCAAAAAGAAAAAGTGTACATATTCCATACAGGGATGCTAAAATCACTCGTATCCTGAAAGACTCTCTTGGAGGAAATGCTAAGACTGTCATGATAACATGTGTAAGTCCATCCTCATCAGACTTTGACGAATCTTTAAATTCTCTCAAATATGCCAACAGAGCAAAAAATATCAGAAATAAACCAATTGTAAATTACAACCCTGATCAAGACCGGATTGATGAAATGGAACTTGAAATCAGATTGCTTCGAGAAGCTCTGCAGAACCAGCAAGTCAGTAATCATTGTTCACGTGACTTAAATCAAGAAAGAATTCATATCAGTTCACTGGAGGAGCAGCTCACCCAGCTTCAGTTTCAATGTTTCAGTTACAAAAGTTGTGTAGATGAAGCTTTCTCATTTCTGGTTGATTTGAACAATGATGTCAGCTTGAAAAGAAGCCAGCGGGAAAAGTTGCAGAGCTGGATCACTATGGCACAAGAAGTAAGGAAGGAAGCTGTCACCATGCAGGAAAATGACACAGGGACTGTGACTGGCCAGGCACCACATCACATTACAGATCCTCAGCTAAAGAGGGAACTAAATAAATACCAGGTATTTAATTATAAGTTGATCATTTAAATAACTCTGTGAAAGAACAGTCTGCTAAATCTTGAATTCAGTTTCAAAAGATGTAAAACCATGACACTTATCAGTATGTAACTTGACAATTTAAATTAATGCACAATTTTGTTTAACTTTGTCTAATTCATGGAATGTAACTTTATTTCAATAGATGATTGAATAGAAACCCATCTTATTCTTGATAGATAAAGGTAATGTTATGTTTTAACCAGTCTCTTCTTCCACTTCATTTACTTACTGAACAATTCCTATTTTGACCCACAAGTTTTCTTGCTTTTACTATTCCTTTACTCTTCCCCAGTCTGACTGGAGTTGGAGGAGGGAAATGAGAAAGGATCTGTGAATGCTTAGCTGCCTACTGGGGTTAACCCACAGAGTCCTTGGCACTCAACATAGGTCTCATGGCCTTTGAGATAATAACAAGTGTGATAAGCTTGTTTGATAAGCTTAAACTTCAGTTATATCTGTTAAGTTGTTACTTGAGTGGCTGTTGCAGATCATGATGCATATCATATTTGCTTAGATTGATTTATGTGTTTCCTTGAATATTCCAATTCTTGATTCCTTCATAGCTGTACATGACTCTAGGAATCTTTAATGATTCTTTCCAGATTTTAGTTTACTGTGCTTTTTCTTGGTTCTTTTTTCCTTTGGCTGGGAGACCTATGAAACAACCACTGGGCTTCAGCCTTATCTGATATTTGTGTCTGAGATTCTTTCTGATACTCACACAATGGACTTATGCCCATGTGGGCTTGAACCCCACACATTCTACTATGTTGGTCTGTAGTAGGATCACACTTGTGACTAGTCCTTGTAGCATAGCCTGGGCAAGAGAGAGATGCATGGGCTCCTTTCACAGTGTAAAGACTTGCAATTACAGAAGTCAGGATTTGGAATAGGGGGGTCCTCCCTCTGGCCAAGCAGAATAAAAGGGCAATTGGATTTACTCTGGTTTTGGTAGACACCAGTGCACAGTGTACTCCAATGCCATCAGAATACAAAGGGGCAGAACTAATCTGTGTTTCTGGAGTGACATGGAAATCTCAGGTGTTGTCTGTGTCAGAAGCTGAGGTGAGCCCAACAGAAAACAAGTGGCAGAAGCATCCTATCATCACAGGTCCAGAGTTCACGCATATCCTTTCCGTTGACATGCTCAAAAGAGAGTACTTCAGAGATCCAAAGAGGTACCACTGGGCTTCTGATGTAGCCACTGCAAGCTCAGAGAAAATTTAACAGCTACTTACCTTGCCTGGCCTCTTGGACTGCCCTTCCATTGTGTGGTTGCTGGGTGTTGAAGAACACCAAATGCCAATTCCTATTATGCTGGAGCACTGGCATCAACATTGTCCCGACTGAGACTCCCTCATTCCCATCTAGGAGCTGATTAATCTGATTATCAAGACTCACTTGCCCTTTGGTTGTCCAATATGTCCAGTGCATAAGTCTGATACAGGATGGAGACTTACCATGGAGTATTATGACCTGAATGAAGTCACACACTAAGTGCTGTCGTACCAGACATAGTAGAACTCCACTTAGAACAGGAGTCAAAGGCAGCCAAGTAATACTCCAAAACTGATACTGCCAATGCATTTTTCTCAATCCCTTTTTCAGCAGAGTGCAGGTTACAGTTAAATTTGGTGTGGAAATATGTCCAATCTGGAATCAGCTGCCACAGAGGAGTGGAAGCACAGCCCTACCATTTGCCACAGCCTGTTCCAGACCACTGCAACAGGGGAAAGCCCTGGAAAGCTTTTAGTGCATTGATGACATCACTCTGTAGAGCAGTACAGCTGAGGAAGTGTTTGAAAAAGGCAAAGAAAATCCAGATTCTTCTGAAAGCTGATATTGCCATAAGACAAACCAAGGTCAGAGGACCTTTACGAAAAATCTAATTTTGGGGCAAGATGGGCATCATCACATCCTAGCAGATGTGATCAATAGGGTAACAGCCATTTCCCCAGTAGTTAATAAAAGGGAAACCCAACCATTTCTAGATACTGTGGGATTCTGGAGAATGCATATTCAAGGTTAAAGCCAACTTGAAAGTCCTCTCTATTGAGTTACCTGAAAGAAGACCTGTTTTCAACAGGATCTGCAAGCAGCAGCAGACATTTGAACAGATCAGTCAGGAAATTGTTTGTGTCGTAGCCCTAGGGCCAGTCCAGACACGACCAAGAATGAGGAATTCTGGAAATGATCATGGACTGACCAGAAAACAGGGACTCTGAAACATTGCCAATGGAAGTGACTCATACTAAAGAGGCCCCAGTATATAATAAATTACCACAAATAAGAAAAAAAATGCTTTATTTACTCATGTCCTGTCATATTGTGGGAAACCACTGTAGGTGGAAAAATGCAGTGTGGAGTCCCACATGACAAATGGTACACACTACTAAAGGGAAACATAAAAGGAGTCAATGTACAGAAGTGAATGCCACCTAACTGGCCCTGAGGTATTGATGAATAAGAAAAGAGGACAGCACTGTGCCCATATCATCACCTAGAACAGCATATGGTACCCATACTACTACCTAAAATACTGTCCTGGGCCTTGAAAAGCAAGTTGTGTGGTGACATGGTATCCCAGGATGCACAGAGTCAGACAACAGGACTTAGCTCTGAAACAAGCTCCTAGGATCAAGAAAAAGGGCATCTATTGGCAGTATTACATTCCCTGTTATGCACCAGCCTCTGGAAAGATGGAGCAATAAAATGGGCTGTTAAAAACTGTATTGAAAGCAATGGGCAGTGGGATGTGAATTTAATAGAAGCTACTTGGCTAATTAATGCTGGAGGTTTACTTATCCCACCCGAACCTGCTGAAACAAAACCTCTCTGTATTAGAGAATGAGATAAGGTCCCTAAGGCACATGTAGAGAACCAGCTGGGAAAGACAGCATGAGTTGTTCCTCCCTTGGGAAAAGGCAAACCTGTTTGTGGTCAGGCTCTGAGCTTTTGCTCAAGGACCCAGGTACACTAGGTGGGTCGTGTGGGAGGATAGGGAAATTTGATGTGTACTTCAAGAGATTTAACCTTGGGGGAAAATATCCCATTATTTGAGTTGTATATTTTAGCATGAGATGGAGCTAATTTTTTTCGTAGCAGCTCATAGGCTGTTGTGGTTTAGATTTGTGATCAGTACAGTGCTGATAACACACCAGTGTTTTAGGTCTTGCTGAACACAAGCACATCCTCAAGGCTGCCTCTGTTTCTCCCTCTGCCAACCCAGTGAACAGATTGGGTGATGCACCCAGGGGCAGGGGAAGCACAACCAGGAAGATGACCCAACCAACCAAATTGATATTTCATGTTGTATCACATGTTCAGGAATAAAAAGGGAGAGGAAGAGAGTCTCAGTATGTTAGCCGTCTTTTGCTCAGGAACTGGCTGGGCATCAGTCTACCTGTGGGAGGTGGTGAGTTGAGTGGTTTTGCAGTAAATGTTTTTCATTAGTTGTTTTTTTTTTCTTTCTTCCCCCACTTTACCTTTATTGCTATCTCTACCCAGAAGTTTTCTTGTTTTTACTCTTCCGCCAATCCTACTGGAGTTGAGGGGGAGTGGGAAAAGTGGTGGGATAATCTTGTCAACTACATTTAGTAGAAACATTTGTATTGGTACATAAACTTTGGAAAAAGTTTTGTTCTCTGAAGACATATCAGGTTTTTGAGTACATTCTTAAAAGCTGCTAGGAGTTGTCTTGGAAGAAAGATCTAAGTAAGTTAGTTGTATAGTAGTATCCATTTTTAGAGCAATAAGACATGATATTTCCACGCTTTGTATTTGGTTTTTACAGGTTTTCTGGAAGAGTAACAACTCTTGCCACTCTCTTTCAATTGATGTTTGATTCCTTATCTATAAGAACATATGAAGAAGCATTCTTACGGTTTCTTTAATCTTTAGGCTATTGTCAGAGCTGAAGGACAGCTGTCCTTATTTATTCATTTGAGAAGTGTTTATGGTTGATACTGAGTCCTTGTGGCTACATCTCACAACAGCCTACAGAGAATAATCGAATTTGTATAGCTACTTCAATAAAGTAGCTTTGGTTGTGGGTTTATTCCTGTATTATTCTCTTTGAAAGAAAGAAACTTGTCAAAAGAAATACCTGGTAGAAACCCCAGATAACCACTTTGACAGCTGACCATGTACATACTTCAAACTTTGCAGTTTTGATTACATCTTTTAAGAAAAAATTAGGTCTTGGGTTTTTTTTATAATTTTCCAACTATAAGAATAATAGAGTCCTTTTTTACTCAGCTGAACTTTTATTTTATTATGTAGCAGGCAGTAGTGATGGATGAAGACATAATTAGCCAGAAAGATCATGAACTATATGTACTGCAGAACCAGATAAAGACATTGCTACAGGAAAATGAAAAACAACTGGAATCTTTAAAGAAGGCTCAAGAAACCTACAGGTTACAGGTATTTTTTTCCTTTGGTACACATTACATATGTCTGTGTTGAACCATCTTCCCACTGTATGAATGCATTCATTATTTCAAGACAGGTCCCTCAAGATCTTGTGCTTGCTAATGAAATTATAATGGGTGATAATGTGCATAGCATTTCAAGGTTCAGGAGAGTATAAATCGAAGAGTTAATATTCTCCTTCTGTTGCCTGTCATGGACATGACAGATAAATTACTCTTCTCCTTATTCTACTTTTTCTCCTTTTTCCTCTTCTTTGCTGATGACTTGAGGAGAGTCAGTGAGTGAAGGTAAGTATATTCATCATCATCTTTTTGTTCCCTCTGTCACTTTCTTTCTTTTCTCTCATCTCTGGCTAGATTGATTTTTAAATTTTTTTAATTTTTTTTTTTAACTGGTACAGCATAGTGTCCACTTCTTATATGGAGATAATGCTTATATAAACTCTGGGGAATACAAGGTAGGGGTAATGAACAGAAGTAGTCACAGTGTAGGTAAAAGATCATGATTGTTTCACTATCAGAGACATAAGAGGAAGCTTGAGAGCTCTGAAGCACCAGTTCTTAATTCACTAAACTTCCACTTTTATTTAAAACATAGAAAATAGGTAGGGTAATTAAAAGCAAACACATTTGTCAAATATTTTGTTATATTCACACAAATGTGTATCTAATGATACATGATAAAATAGGAACTTTTAAAGTAGCAGGTACTAGATAGATATTAAATGTTTATGCACATATGTATTTATGTTACAGGTGTTATTATTAATACTGTGGAGCTGTATATATGAGGGTATCAGGGACAGAGACTTAAAAGGGTTAAATAAGAGCTTCAAGCAGATTAATTGGCTGTCACTCTTTTCAAAATCATAACAAATATAGTATTTATATGTATTCTATTTCCTGTGACATGGGACTATTATTCTATTCCAACAAAATCTCTATTTGTTGGACAAGGCATTGTCTGTTTTTGTTTGGCAGGAACTTACAGTCTAAGACAGCAAGATAGAAATGGTGAATGAAGATGTATTATGCACATTAGGAGAATGCAAAATATCTTTCATTTAATACTTCTGGTTGACCATCACCAGCTATTCTTCAACTTTCCTGTTGTTAGTAGGCCAGATTTTAAAGATTTTAATTTTTACTTGGAAAAAATTTGAAAGAGAGGGACCTGCAAATGCATATAATCTTGGCTTTATGGATGAATTAGTTTAAGTAAGATAAATAGTTTTGAACAATGTAGAGTGCCTGCTGTAGGAGAAACAGATAAGTAGGTTCTCCAAAATAACATTACCAGCAAAGTTGAGGTTGGGTAGACAAAGAAATAACAGGCTATACAAGGGATACTGGGATCCCTTTAGATGTTTATCAGTACAAATAATCTTTAAAGTAGAATGGCTAAAAGAGGAAGAGGAAGCCTGTATATATGTTAAATTAATTGGAATCTCTCCATGTGTTTCAATTGAACATTTTTGTTGAATTCCATTTTATTTCTCCATAAACAGACATATAAAGCAACTGTGGGCTGATAAGTATGTCATCTACTTCACTATAAATCCCTAGATAAACTTCTGTAACTTGGCTGGGCTAGCTTTTTTCTGGACAAAAATGTCTAAAATTAATTTGAGCTGTGTTAGATTCATGATATGCCATAGAATTTTCAGTTTGTTGCAGAATTTGCCTGTGCAAAGAATTTAGGGTCATTGTGTAATTTACAAGATTCTTGTCCTTTTTAAGGAGTTTAAAAATGGTGAATGTGATAAAGACCTTGTGAGTTATGTTTCAATTTTTTCCCCATGAGAATGAGAAAATGGTGGAACAGCAAATGCTTATTGATCAGCTGAAAGAAAAATTAGAGAAGTTTACAGACGTGAGAACTTTGGACTTCTCAGATGCTTGTGAGCATGGGCCAGCTGTTGTGACACCTGCAAGGCCATACAGTGTCCCACTCACAAAGAGCCTGCTACGCTCTCTTCACCCATCTTCAGGGACAGATACCCGAAAGGTAAGGTCTACACAAATGTTACAGTTTTTTCCTTTACTTTGTAGTGGTTATAGTTAAATGATTATACTTAAAATGACAAATTATGGTGTCTTTCTCAGGTGGTGTTTAGCTTCCCATTGAAGACTCTGGAAAATAATTTTTTGATGTTATGATGTGGTTTTTTTTTGATTTTTTGATGTTTTTTGATATGCTATGCCACAATTTTCTGATTTTGTGCTTAAACTTATCTCTTTCAAGTGCTAAAGCTGTAGTATTCTCTGCTCTTTTCCTGAGGGTTTAAAGGGTTCAAATATGAAGCATTATCAAAAATTAATGATTATTCATACTGATATATTGAATACATTGGATAATGAGTTGCTAACAATACCTTATTTCACAGCTGGAACAAGTGGCCTAAGATCTCCCAAATCCTTTTGTTACAAAGGTGTTATTATTGAAAATCTCTGCAATTTTGATAACAAGCTCAGGTGACAGCAGACTGATAATCAACATATTTTTAAGTATCAGTAAAGAATTGCTATATTGTTGCAAGTGTTTTTAATCATAACTCTTTTTGAGTGTTTTTTGACAGGTGTATACCAGCTCTCCTCTGTCCTCCCTGGCCAAAGTAATGGCAGAATTTCGTGCTCGCAGCCAGATGATACAGAGCAACATAGAAGATCAGGATACAGTCCTGCACTGCCACCTCTCTGATCAGAGTGATGAAGAGGAAGAAAATACAGGCAGCAAAAAGAAAACTTCATTTAAGTAATTTTTCTCTATTCCTTAATTTTTGTTACAGACAAGTTAGCATAACTGAATCACACAGAATTACAGAATTGACACAGTTGGAAAAGACCTCTAATATCATCACATCCAGATGTCAGCATCCCCACTGAATAAAATATATGTATCAATATTTGTATCTCCCACTAGAGCATGTCCTGAAGTGCCTCATCTCCACCTTTTTTAAATACTTCCAGGGACCGTTACTCCACGATCTCCCTGGACAGTCTGTTCTGATGCCTGACAACTCTCAGTAAATAATTTCATCATCAAATCTAGTCTAAACCTTTCCTGGTGCAACTTCAGGCCATTGCCTCTATTCCTATCACTGTTCACTTGAGAGAAGAGGCCAGCACCCACCTCACTAAAGCCTCCTTTCAGGTAGCTGAAGTTGAGAGCAATAAGGTCTCCCCTCAGCCTCCTCTTCTCCAAACTAAACATTCCCAGTTTCCTCAGCCTGCGTTCATAGGGCTTGTACTCTACTGCCTAACCCTGCCATAATGAGACCACTTGTGATGTTATTTATGGTAAATTTATGGGGTCAATCAGGCATATTGCAAAAACATTTTAATAAACACAGTTTTATGATATAATGAAAATCATGTAATTCTTGTTTTGAGGCCAGAATCCACAATGACAATCTGGAGTGGTGGGGAGTATATGGGAAAGAAGGTGCTTATGTGAGTTTGGGATACTTCTCGGTTAAGATCATGTGCTTTCCATGAAGCTGAATGAAAAAAGAAAACTCAGTGTATTTGGAATGTATCATGTTTTTCATTCTTTCTTAGGCATTCCATAAACCAAACATGGACACAAAAACAGGCTTCTCTGTGCTTTCTTCCTGATCTAAGTGACATGAAGCATCAAGTAGACAAGTCTGGTTCATCCGACAAATCAGTGATAGAGACTGACATAAACACAGGTAAAATGGAAGTAATGGGAGTAAATTTTGTTACAGTATTTGTATGTGGAAGAATGTCTGTAGTACATGCAATTACTTTTGCTGGCAAACTATGTGTATTTGATACAATGCTTTTGTTACAGTTCAATGTATGATTTCAAGATAGTCTTCTTCCCCTTTCTGAAAATTATGTCAGTGACCTTAATGTTTAAGTAAACTTATTAGCCAGAAAGCACATCAAAAAGCTGTGTAGATACAAATATTTAGTTCTGTTTCAATGAAAGAAAATAGATGCAACTTATGTTATCATACAGGTACTGAAGTTGTTTCAGGAATATTATTACTCCCTCTTAAGGTCTTGAAATGCTACTGCAAGCCATCCACCTTCTTCCCCTGTTTAGACACATGGCAGGGAAAACAGCACTATTAGTCATTGTGATTCTTTTACTTCATTGGAAGAACTCCATACATACACTGTTCCAGGGCACTGTCTTTCAGATACAGAGTGTATTCCATTTTCAAAATCTCTATTGCTTTATTTCAAGGTGAAGATATTGAGAGCCTCCAGAAAAGTCATGTTCTCAATATGCAGAAGTTAAAGAATTCAGAGTTGAGACTCACTGAGGCCAAGCAGAAAATGAGAGAACTTGCACTTAGTATCAAAATGAAAGAGGAGCTTCTTCAGGAGTTAGTAAGAACAGGTAACTGGCTGCTGTAGGGAAAAGTTAGAATGAAGAAGTTCAGAAACAAAATAAAAGGTACAAAACTTCTGAAGCCCTTCATGTCTTAGTTTTTATGTCGTTATCTTATACAAGAATACTTTTAATAATGTAAATATTCATAAGTTTCACTAATTACTTGCTGTGATTGTACTGAAGGCAGTAAATTCTGATCACAGTGTACTCTGCTATAAAGTCCAATAAAGCTGCAGTGCGCAGAAGAGTTTCCCTTTGTTTAGCATTCAGGTGTCACTTCATTTGGTGACACCAGGTGGTTAATGAAGAATTCAGATTTAAGAGTTCTTCCTTTATCTCTTCGAAATTTCTTTATCTCTTAACCTAAATTCAGAGTTAGAAAGGAACTGTGTGTGTTCCTTTAGGGTTGGAAAATGTCTTAGAAACTACTGGTTTAGCCAGAATGAAGCAATTAATGATTCAACTACAGAATTAATTACTACATTTCAAATTATTATCTGTTTGGGTATGGTATCTTTAAGGTAAGGATGCTGAGCATGTAAGCAGGCAATATGCTTTGAAGATAAGTAAGCTGGAGAAAGAATCTGAGCTTGCCAAAATGGAACTGGATGAAACACAAAGGCAGCTTCAGGAGCTGGAGAGGAAGGAGCTTAGAGACATGCCTGAGAAAGCCAAGTTACAAAAAGAGCTCCAGAAAAAGATTGATGCAGCTAAATTGAAAGTGCAGGTACTTCTGATCTCACCATTAAGAATTGCAAATCTCTGCCTTACTATCATCTCTGAACACTCTCCATGTAAAAATCTCACCAGTTCTAGACACTGGAAACTGGTTGGACTGAAGTAGCTAACAATAAACCTAACACTGCTGTACTCAGAATGTTATTTAACATATATGTGGTTAGATACATAAAGTTTTTTCCTGCTACATAAGAAACCAAGAAAGAGGGAAGTCATAGGAGATGTTTGTGTACCATTGTATATAGTACCACAAAAGAACCTACACTAGACTATTAAAAGTTTATTACCTGCTGTTAAATAGAATAAATGTTTTCTGACAATACTATATAAATTCTAGGTCTCAGCAAATCACTGTGATGGTTTGCAAGGATCAAGCCAAATACAATCACATTTGTTTGTCACTGACCTTTTACTTTTCAGTTCTGCTATGCCTAAGTTTAAATTCTGTGTATGGCAAACTTAGGTGCTCTGTGCATCTTGTTCCTAGAATGGTGGGTCAGACAAGCACTAGTCAGAAAGAAGTAGCTGGCTTATTGACAAGCTCAGGACCAGCATTCTGGCATGGTTATGTCTCTGAACATTTTCCATAGCTGTGATTTCTGTTACATTTTACTGCTTTCATTGTATTGCCAGGTATGAATTGTTTCATCACCTTTTCATGTTTCTTGATATTAATTCTGCCCTATGCTGATTTTACCAGGTAGCTCTGAAACCACAGAAATAATGACTGATTTTTTGGGGCAGAAGTTAGCAAGTCTTGATGACTCTTAGGAATTCAGTGAAATAAAGAATGAAGATCAGTCATATTTTAGTTTTAAGTTTCCTTGCTAATAAGCTAAAATTTGCCATGAACATTCAGGCCTTAAAGAAGAAGCAGCAAGACACTAAGAATCTGGCTCTGTTAGCTAACCAAAGTGAGAGACAAGCAACAGAACTTGAGCAGAACGTAACTCAGATGAAGCACCAGCAGACCCAGCTACAGAAAAGACTGTGTGAGGAGAATGAAAAAAAGAAGCAACTAGAAGCAGAGATTCAGCAGGAGCAGCAACAAATTAAAGTAGGATTCTTTTAATTTCTTTATGACAATGAGATGACCCAGCTGCCCTCTTCTTCAAAGGCAATAAACTATACTGCCAGGGTCTCCATATTTTTAAGTGATGACTTTTTGACAAATGCACTAAAGAAACATTCTATAAACATTTTCATAGGAATCTACAGTTTGTCTTTCTGTTCAGCTTTTTGGTTTTATTACACGATATCTAGCTCTGAATTTCAATTTTACATGTAAATTTAGAGTTACTGCTTCAGATTATATACTTCTGTGGACTTGATATTGAATATATTTTAAGAACAGATGGACTAAGGCAGGAAGAATGAGATGGGTTTTTTTTTGTTTATAGGAACTTCAATTTAAGATGGAGCAACAACAGAAGATCCTTAAACTTAAGGATAAAGAGACAGCTGCATTTAAAATGAAGAAAAATAACTCAGTTGGAGCATTGCAGAAGCCACAGGTAGCACAGAATTCATATCGATCCTGTGTGAAGCCTGAAAAAAATCTGTCTTTCGTCATCCGTAGTCATCTTTGTAAAATCCATCATGGTTTTGTCTTCTGTTTGGCTTTAGCAACAATTGGGAGTATAGTCTTAGCAGCTCTTGTACTCTTTTTAAATAAAGGAAAGGTGAGGCTCTAAAGACTTTTCATTCTATGATTTCTCAAAAGTGTTGATTCAGATGAGAATTCAACAGGTTTGGTTGACTGGTAGGTTTGAGGGTGATCTGGATAAACTGTTATAAATGTTTTGTTTTCTTCTCTGACATAAATTAGAGGCCTGTAGTTTTGATTGTTTCTAATAAGTTTAGAAAAGCAGGTGTTCTGTGTGGCAGTGCCACCAACATTTCAGATGTGGATGTTAGGACATGTGAGTTTCATGAATTACCAAAAGTCATTAAATTGAAAAGGAAATTACAAAGTCACCCTTTTAGCCTCAGTCCTTGGGTTAGTGCAGTGGTGCTTTGGAAGCAGGGGGGGGGCATAGGAATGTCTCCTGTGAGAGGCTGCTGGAAGCTCCTCGGTTCCAGTCCCTGCCCTGCCTCTGCCCAAGGCCAAGCAGATAAGGGAAGTGGATGAGCTTCTGCAAGTTACATAGTCAAGAAAGGGAAAACGAAACTGCAGAAATACAAGAAAAGGACCCTCAGAGTGGAGTAAAGGATTAAGTGAGAGAGAAATGCCAGAGAACAAACCTCAAGGTCGAGGAAGAAGGAGGGGGAAAGGTGCCAAGCAGAGATTCTCCTGCAGCCTCTGGAAAGATGTCAGCTGTCCCCCTGCTCCTCCCCCCATGGAGAAGCATGATAGAGCAGTCCCTGAAGAAGCATGGTGGAGCAGTCCTTGAAGGACAGTAGTGGGATAAGTGTGGATTTGTAGCCTGTGAAGTGTCTCAGGTCTGCAGATGTGAAGCAGCAGCCTGTGCAGGATCATGGAGAGGGGGAAATGTGGATCTGCAGCTGTGGAGGACCCCATGGCAGAGGAAGTGACTGTTCCTGAAGCAGACCTGTGACTGCATGCAGCCTCTGTGGGCATGACTCTGTGTGCAGCCCAGGCTGGAGCAGTCTGTTCCTGAGGGACTGCACCTGGTGAAAGGGATTCATGTTGGAAGGGTTTCTGAAGGACTCTCCGATGAGAAGGACCCCACATCGGAGCAGGGGAAGGCTGTGAAGGGTCTTCCTCCTGAGGAGGAAAACCAGCAGAAACACTGTGTGGGGAACTGACCCTAAACTCCATTGCCTGCCCCCTGCGCCCTCAAGGGCAGTGAAGTAATGTGGGCCCGGGAAGAAGGGAGGGGTGGAGAAGGGGAGGAGAAGGTATTAAGATCTGGCCAGATTTTTTCTTTTTTCTTGTAGATTAAATTAGGGGTTTTTCCTTCCCCAGTTGAACCTGTCTATTTTTTGCCTATTATCATAGTTGGAGAATGCAAACCTCCCTATCCTTGTCTTGATTAATGAGTCTTTAGGTGGATTTTCTCCTCCTTGTCCCATAGTGGGAGGAGGTGAGTGAGTGGAGACTTTGTTGATACCATCTGGGCCTAAACCATGACACTTTGGGGCTGTTCAGCCTGAAGAAGAGGCAGCTCAGGGGAGACCTCATCACTCTCTACAACTACCTGAAAGGAGGTTGTAGCCAAGTGGGGGTTGGTCTCTTTTCCCAGACGACTTTCAACAAGACAAGAGGGCATGGTCTTAAGTTGTGCCAGGGGAAGTTTAGGTTAGATATTAGAAAGAATTTCTTTACAGAGAGGGTGATCAAGCATTGGAATGGGCTGCCCAGTGAAGTGGTGGACTCTCCGTCCCTGGAGATATTTAAAAAGAGACTGGATGTGGCACTCAGTGCCATGGTCTTCCACTGATAGCTCATCTTGGGCAGCTATCATGCAATGAGGATGGACTAGCTGAATTCTTGTGGTGCCTTCCAAACCTAGTTGTTGCGAATATAGCTATTTATATAACTGTTCTTAGAAAAAGAGTACATTTACTCAGAGGTGTCTATTACAAATTTGCTTAGACAAGATGTAGCAGTGTAATGTTGCTGAACTTCTTTTTAAGTCAGGACAATTTCTGTAGTATTCTGAATCAAGATTCTGTTGAAGAATTAATGTTAACATTAAAAATGTCAATTTCTTGTACAGTTTTATCAGTTATTCTAAGAAAGAAAAAATACAAAATTGCAACACAGAAAGTCCTGGTTAATGCTCTCTGGATCTCTGTTTAAACTTTAGAAATTAGAAGAACAAAAGAAATGGCTGGATGAAGAAATAGAAAGAATTCTCAAACATCGCCAACAATTAGCAGGACTTGAAGAAGATTTGAAGAAAAGAGAAGCTATTGTAGCCAAAAGAGAAGCATTATTGCAAGAGAAAAGCCATCTGGAAATCAAGAAACTGAGATCTAGCCAGGTGATTTAAGAAAAAACATGAAACTCACTACTAGTTATAGTGCTGACTGAAAGACTAGATCAGATAGACTAGATCTATCTGCAGACTAGATCTGCAGATAGAAAGCAGAAGAGGCTCAAGCTGTGTGACCTGTGTTTCTAACACTGCCGTGAAGTTATTGCCTGGCTTGCACAAATCAGCAACTAAAATATAAATAACACAGAAAAACCATGGTTTTCTCCCACTTTTTCTCCCCAGAATTCCATAACAATTTTAAACAATTTTCACTGTTGGAGTTCTGTTATTGGGGACCATGAAATAATATAATGTCTAAAAATGACTCAGTCCTTTTGCAAACTAGAGAGCATGACAGGGAAGCATATTGCACTATTTATTTTTAAGTAGCGAAAGTGGATTGAAATTGAAGTACTGTTGCTGCTTATAATAACTAGTTCCTTTAATTTTTAAGATGTAAAAATCTGCACACTTAACATTTTCTTCCATCTTTTGAGTAGTAACTTTTATGATAGCTGTCTATTCAAAATAAAAGGAGTCTCATTGTAAGATGCAGGCAAGATTTACCCTGCAGAATTAATGGTCCCACCTACATTTTTTCGAACTGGAAGGAGTATCTCGGTTTTATATGTATGGTTGCTGTGGGTGTTTTTTTAGGCTTTAAACAAGGACAGTATGAAATTATCTACTCGCTTAAGTATGGTGGATCAGGAACTGTGTGACAAAGGTATGCAGCTTCAGGGCAGCACCACTGAAGATCAGACAGACATTCTGGAAGAAATTCAGGTTCTTCAGATGGAAAGGGAGGAGCTGCTCAGAAGAAGAAATAGTGTGGATGAGAAACTGAAAGACGGTAAAGTGTTATCAACTGAAGTAAGTAAGCACCTTTAAACCTTTAAGACAAACGTAGGTTTTAGGTAGTGTTGCATAATAAAGTGTTCCAATCAGACCCTGCATTGTCTCCAAATACTAGGTAAACTAGAAGCAAGGAACTGAAGCTTGGTACTTTTGTAAACAGCAATGTTAAGATACTGGTATTAAAGCATTACTTAGTGGTGGACAAAGTAAATGACTGGTGAGAGAGACTTAATTCAGGTAGTGCCTTGACAAACTCTACTGCCCTAAAGATCATGTAGTCAGAAATAAGGGAACTAGAAGCTAGTCAGTTTATCATAGGCAAATATTTTCATACCAGGACATAGAACAAGGCAATATACTTGCATAGTGATGTCCCTTGATTTTATTCAGAGGATTTTCTGAAAAAGCTAACTTCAGCTCAAGGCCTTTGTATTTTCACCATTACCTGGATGGTGTGTGCTTGAGTTGATAGTATAATTACACTGGAGATATAATAAATTCATATAAAATGCACAGATTATTTTTAAGTCTGGAGAAGCAGTATGGGCATATAGCTGAGGTGATGACACGCCAGAAAGAACCCTACTTGCCTTACTTAAAATCTGCAGTGCTGCAAGCCATGCAGTTCTGCCACTTCCCTGTACAAGTTACGGCCACTAAACTTCTTACTTACCTGATTCATTCATTAATCTAACAGAAAAATAGCAAAACAAACAAACAGAAAAAAAATAATACTAGAATTCAAACTACGGGGAGGATGAGGGAAGGATAAAAAGGGAATCATGACTTCTGTTTTTGTGGTGAACCATTTGATCAACCTCTGTATCATGGGAGTGGTATTGTGGCAGAAGAAAGACAAATGTTCTAGATTTGTATTTTGCCTCGTTTTTCCTGTGTCACTCCCTCTACTACTATTAGTTTTTTTGTCTTACCCTTAAGTTTAGTTTCAATCTTGAGAATGAAGTTCAAGAATTTCTTATATATAGAAAGAATAATTCTATACTGTTTTTTTAAAGACCTCATTTGTGTTTCTCTTTGTAGGAAGAACATACTCTTTTCCAGCTGGAAGAAGGAATTGAAGCCCTGGAGGCTGCTATTGATTACAAGAATGAAAATATTCAAAATCACCAGCGCTTGCTTAGGTCATCCTCTCAGATTCTTTCACAGAGTGAGAGTAATGTAATAGGAAAACTAGTTTCCTTGTCTGCTGCAGAGCTCAGAGCTATCATCTTCAAATATTTCAATAAGGTTTGTTTTGGCTAGTGAAAAATACTTACTTTTCTGTTACTATTCTAGATAACTAAATGAAATGGTGTCAAGAAATAAAAATAAATTTAACAGCCTTTGGTGAAAATCTCCTAAGTTACAAACATTTAGTATTAATTCAGATATTTTTAATTTTCACATTAACCTAAATGGGATACTTTTGTGTTAACTTTGTATATCTTGCTTTGGGGTAATTAGCTTTAAAGGTGTTTCAAAACTAGGAATTTTCTCGTTCCTTTCCATTACTCTTTGTTGCTAACTTCTGGAGCAGAAATATATTTAAATAGTGGTATCACAAGGAACTTCATTCCAACTGCAGGATTAGTAAATCTTTGGCTAATATTCCTATTTTTTTTTCTTAAATCCAGTATAAACTCTTTTTGCATGACTGCCTGCCATCTAGAAACATGAAAATGAAATGCACTGGGTCATGGTGTGCATTTGTGACTTTAGCTGAACCTTGGATGATTCTGTGAACAAGTTGTCTATGGGATGCAAATCGGAAGTTTTCCAGAATGAGAAAAACACTGTTATTTCAGTTGAAATTCTGGAAAAAATATTAAAAAAACCCCACTATTCTTTATATCAGAATGTACAGAACTCATTTCGAAAGTACGAACTTGTAGCAATGGGCAAGTCTGTTTCCAGTATAAACTTATTGCTTATAAAGGCCGTTCCTTTTGTATGCTTTAATCTATTAAGCAGAAGGATAAAAGCTGTTATGAAAATTATTTGGTAAATCAAAGGAAGTGTATTTCTTTCTTAGATTGTTGGCCTTCGTGAATCTGAACGTGAATTACAACTGCAGATTGAAGAACAGAAAATGAAGGTCATAGACCAGGAAAACATAATATGTGAATTAAAATCTGCACTTAAACATGTCAATTTGCAGTGTGAAAGGCAGCTGACCCTACAACACAAAGAGCATGAGAAAAAACTACAGCTAATACTGCATCATTTCAAAGGTATTTTCTTCTTGGGGAGGAATGGTAAAGAAGGTATTATCTTTAGTTACAAATGAGAAGTAATATATTCCAACTTAAAAAAAAACAAAGGAAAAAAGAAAAACTTCAGAGATATATTTTGGCTGTCTCTAATTTTGATGTGTATGATGCTGAGGACAGACATGGTGTCTATGAATGGAAAAATTGAACATTTTTTTAAAAGCAGTATTTTTTGTGTTTTAATACTGAGTTTGCTGGTATTGGGAAGCTGAAACATACAAGTCTTGCTGGTCTAGATCTTCTAAATACTTCTGTTAAAACTGACAAGTGGGGTTGACATGGCTTTTTAATCCTCTGTCTAAGTGTTATGACAATAGTTAGATGGACTTCTGTCTACCTAGTATGTAACATACTAATTGTATGTGAATACTGCAGGCAAAATCTCAGCAAGATACACGATACATTCTTTCTAGTTGGGCATCTTGATTTTTTTAGCACAGAGATACTTCGTTATGAAACTAGGTTCATTTGTCCTAGAACAAGATAGTGAAAGTCTTGCAGAAACCCTGAAAAGCTATGAAGCAAAAGTCCAGCAACTGGAGAAAGACTTATTTTTCTACAAGAAAACAAGCAGAGAGCTGAAGAAGAAATTGAAAGGCCTATTTGGAGAGTCATCCCATCAATTATTGGCACCCACTAAATGTAAGTATATTATCTTAAAATATTTATGCAGTTATTAATAGACCATTTGAAGGGTGGTGAACACAGATCAGATAGACATAAAAATTGTATTTTTACTGAACTAACTGTTCTGCAGGAACATATTACACCTCTCCCTCAGTTTCAAAGGAAAAACAATGTTGATTTATAGCTGTAGCAGTGGTATACCACTGGTTTAAATTCTTATTTCATTGCATTTCATGAAAGTTACTTACTGGGAGATTGTCAGTGATGAGTTCCATTCTTTCACTTCCTAACTTACTTCAGTTACTTGCTTACTAAGACTGAGAGAGTTCATATACGTGTAGGAAAGCCACCAGCTTTCCAATGTGATTCTGTGCTTTGACACAGAAAATAAACAAATGAAACAACAAATGACTGTTATGATAAGTTTTAAATTTTTCCATTTCCTACTTGCCAGAATCCAAACCTACTATCAAACTGTTCAGGGGAAGGAGAGGAGAAGGTTCAATTTCTGTCACTGTTTTGCTTGTCTCACATCAATGAAAGCTACCACCAGTACTGCATATGTACAATACAGCTTTCTTGGTCTTGTGTTTCACCTCAAGGCTCAGCATGACTTGTTCTTCCTTGCAACAGATGCTTCTGTTTATTTCCCCTTGGGCCACCACTTTCCACTACCTTCCACTGTGACACAACTTGCTAACACATGATGCCAATCAAACTCCTGCTGCTGCCAGGGTGAATTAAGGCTCAGCCCTTGCCCTCTAGGCAGAGTAACAAGCCAACACATTCATTACTATAAAGTACACTGTCCAACTGTGAGCATGAATATTCTAGAGTTGGATTATAAATGGGTGTGAGACAAAGATTACTCTTCGTCTAGTATACCAAAAAAGCACCTAGTTCTAGACATGCATCCAAGTGGGGAAACACCCATCCTAGCCACACTGTAGCAAGGAGAAGGGAGGAGACCCCTGCGGATTTCCAATTTTTCTAAACAGGATGTTCATAAGTTTTGTGAGAAAGACTCTGTATTTAGTTATTATTCTTTTGAGTATGTTTTAAGGCATGCTGCAGTATAACATAATAAATAATATTTATAATTTATGGCTGAGCTTTAAAAATAATAAAAGCCCTCTATGGACGTTACAATCAAGTTCGCAGAATGTCTTTTACTTGTAGTCCTAATGTAACTGCTGAATTTTTCAATATATGAACAACTTCATATTTGATTGTCATAGCTCAGGTGTTTTAAGACTGCCTACTAGGATACCTTGCAAGTTAGAACAATGAGGTTTGCATTACTAGTACCTAATCAGAGGAAAGTAACAACTAATACCTCTGATATTTTCCTAGGTGACAAACTTTATAACAAAAAGGACAAAAATGTGAGGTGCTGATAATTATTTTTACCATAATACACCGATGCTCTGAAACCCTATCGACTAACTAGTATTTCTTGATGGCAGGCACTCAGAATGGTTGTCATTTGTAGCTCTGTCTCCTGATTTTAGATAACAGCACTGACAAGGCATCCAGTCAAGATGAAGTAGAAGTTGCTTCTGAAGAATTCAAGTCAATACTTAACCCTGAAACCAATTGTCATCCAGGGAAAATAAAAGAAACAGACAAAACAAATATTTTAAGAGCACAGCAGAATTCATATGGGTGCAGCAAGGAATGTTTGTCAAGCACTAGTGATAACAAAAGAGGAAAAGATGAAGCTGAGCCTTCAAAACCCCATTCTCAGCTACCTCCAGTCATCCAGAGAAGAAAAACCGTAACACAGTTTCAAGGAGTAACTCCAATAAAACTTTCTCGCCGAGAGCTTCGTCACATTCCTCCCGCTGAGCTATCTCTGAGACGCTCAAGCCTTGGAGCTGGTGTCAGTTCTATTGCTCTAGATTCCATTGAAATGGACAAAAAGCCTAGTGTCACTAAGACATAGTTACTCTTTATTGCATTTTTAATAGCTGTTGCTACTGAAGCAAATGTATTAGATTTCTTCCTTCATGATCTTGTTAAGTATCAACCATGGATAAATAAGTGTTCTTTAGTTCTTATTGCTCACTATCAGGTGTTACGTTCACACAGTTTCAGTTAATCTGGTATAGATTTTAATTAACACAGTGTCTAAGAACTTTCATTCAAAGACCCTTTAGCATTGAAGAAATTACTTATATTGTTGTTTGGTTTTTTTCAGTAGGTAAAAAAAATAGAAATATTTTTAAGAAATTGCCCTTTGAAGTGCACTGCACTTGTGCAACTTAAGTATCTTAGAGCAATATTGTAATTTTTCTTGGGTCAGAAACATTTCTGACGAACAATTTCATTTATTTGGATATATAGCTAGAAAAAATTCGTTGCCAGACTGTCACCTAGTATTGATAATGGCTTCTTATACTTTTTTAATCTAAAAACATTTTACACAAGGCATGTTTGAGATCAAAATCAGTACCAATCAGTATCTAAATTTGGGGTTTTTTTGTTTTTTTTTTCTTTATTGCTTATTTACAAAATTAAGGTAATTGCTTATTTCAGTTCCTGGTTTTGTTTGTGGGTCATTTGAAGAACTGCTTGCCAACTCTGAGTGTGATGTATATTTCTATACTACTAAAATGGATAAAAACCCAGAGGACCAAATTCAGCATCCTCTAGGTAAGTCAGATGGACCAATATATTAACTCATTTTTACTAGTTAGTCATGTGCTTTCATGGGCAAATTACTCTTCTGTATTCCATATCTGCTTTAGAGGAAGGCCTACATATATTCTGAAGGCAGAGACAAAAATGCCTACATTTAACTGAGTGTAAAACTTCTGTGAACTTTCTCCTACATAAAAAGTGGCAGTACCAAAATTAAGGTTAGTTTATTTTGGTCATGGACTTCAGCCACTCACGTTTGGAAATGTCTTAGATTTTAGGAAAGGAAATTTTGCTTTCTGCTGTTGTCTAGGCAAGGTCTTGTGTATAGCATGAGTGGACAATAGGTATAAAAGAACTGCATTTTTCTATGCTGCAAGCACACTTCTGCCTTTGTTATGAAGATGCTACTACAGCATGCTAAAGGGACCACATTTAAAAATCTCCTTAGTAGACTGCAAAATATTTTGTTCTAATCAGACAAATAAACCACTTAATGTGATTATACTGAATTATTACCTGTTGTTCAGCTGAAATGTGAGATATAGATTGGGGTCTTTCTTGATTGTTTTTGGATTGGCCTTGATTCTTTCTTGTTATGGAAGTACTGTGTCTTAACCAAATATAAGTTTAGTATTAGTCTATTATCATTAATGTCATGTTTCTAATCAAAAAGCAGTAAACAGAAACAAGTATATACAGTTCCAAATGTGTACTTATTTACTACATAGAATCTCCATATTAACTGAAGGAACTGATGAAGACATTTCTTCTCAAGATAATACCTTGCATTATCATACACCTCATACTACTCTACAAATAAACATGAATTTTGCAGGTCCAAAGGAGGGCAACAAAGCCCTTGTGATTTAGACCACAAGTCTTATGAAGAATGGCTGAGAGAACTGGAGTAGTTTGGAGAAAAGAAGGCTGAGACCTTATCAGTCTCTGCAAGTACCTGAAAGGAGGATGCAGTCAGGTGGCTGTTGGCCTCTTCTCCAAACAAGTGACATCACAAGAGGAAATGGCTTCACATTATGCCAGGGGAGGTTTAGATTGGATAGTAGGAAAAAATTCTTTACTGAAAGGGTTGCCAGACATTGAAACGGGCTTCCCAGGGCAGTGGTGGAGTCACCATCCCTGAAGAAATTTAAAACACATGCAGATGTGTTGTTTAAGGCATGATTTAGTGGTGGATATTGCAGTGCTACATTAACAGTTAGACTATGATGATTTTTTTAAAGGTCTTTTCCAACCAAAACAATTCTATGGTTCTGTAAATTCCTTCTCATTTTAGGTTTCCACAAATGAAAATCCTGTCTTTATGGATGTAAAATAAGCAAGGGAAATTGTAGGAAAGTACAACTACATCACTAGTATATGTCAGCTGGTGCTTTGGAGGTTTCTGTAACTGTGAGACTGCAGATTAAGCAGTCATTCAAACATTAGATTCTGTATGCCATACATACCCATTTCAAGACATAATTACAAGATCATTTAATGCTAAGGTGGATAAATGCATATTAAATTCGTGGCCTTTAGAGAAGAAGGATTGTTGACCATGAAAGGGGTCTAACAACAGCCAATAAATATTATGTCAGATCTGATTTAGGATTAGCATGCCACTTAAGCAGGGTATTCCCTGTAGGGCTTCCAAAGAATCTGAAAATACGTTGTAAGAAAAACTATTTGCAGGGCATCACGTCAACAAATGAATGCTTTATGCATTTCTAATATGATGAAATATTACTTAAAACTAATATTACCTATTTTACTATTAATATTACTACTAATACTACTTAATACTAATATTACTTAACAGCAAACACTAAACAATACAGCAAACTTTGTTATGCTGCAAAGGGAACCTCACCGAACCTGTGTGTCCTATACTCATACAACACACGGGCAGTAGCTGAAACACTGCAAACGAGCAAGGGGGTTCTGGGCAGGCTGACCGGACTCCGCGGTGAGGAAGCCCAGCGGTGTCTCCTGCCCCTGGGTAGGAACCTTGGTGGTCTACACACCCAGCCGCACCTTTCCCGGTGGCGAGCCGCCCCGCTGGCCGCCGGTGCCCCCGAAAGGCGGCTCATGGCAGGGTCACCGGGGGAACCGAGGGAAATACCTGTGTCCCCGGGGCACGGCCTGGGCGGGCCGCCGCACACCGACAGCCTCACCACAGCTCCACCCCGGGAGGACGCAGAGGACCCCTGGGCCGTACCACGCGCCCCAGCGCTCCGGGGCGAGTGGAGCAGCTTCCGCGGTGCCCCGGCGCCCACCGAGCGGCGCCGGCCCAGTGGCCGCCCAGGGGAGGCGGCCCTGCCGGCTTGGCCCGCCCCCCGCCGCGCATCTTTCTGATCCCGGCCGGAGCCCGTACCCACCGGCGGCCGTTGTGGCGCTGCGTCACCGCGGTGCGTGGCCAACCAGCGGTCGAGGGACACAAACGAACCGCAGGGCAGCGCTGCGCGCCGCGGCCCCCGCCCGCCCTGCGGATCCTGATAGCGCCCGCCCGGGGGCAGCGGCCCGAGCACGCTCATCGCCTCTGCCTGCCGCCGCCGCCACCCGAGACTGTGTCCCGCGGGGGGCGCCCGCCCTTCGCTCCCACCCTGCTGCGCCTTCTACCCGCGGTAGGAAGCGGGTGGCCGCGGGCCTGTGGCGGCGAAGGGAACTCCCAGATGGGGCCGGGGCTGGGGTCGTGCGCCATAGTGGTTCCTCCCAAGTGGGCCTCGCCCGTTCGCGGCGGGAGAGCGGTGCCCCCGGGATAGGGGGGCGGCACGTGGCAGCCTCGGGGTGGTGGGCCCAGCGCTGGGGAGGCGCAGAGCTGGGGGTGCTTAAGGGTCCGCGACGCGCTGCGAGAGCCGCCCAGGGGTAGCTTCCTCGCTCCCCTCGCACGCTGCCCTGCCTTCTGAGCGTCTGCCCGGACCCCCAGGCTCGCCTCGGCCTCCCGTATGTGGTGAAGGCGTCGAGTTGCGCGGCCTCCTGCCTAACCGGGCCACTGGGGCCGGGCGAGGGGCTAGGGGGGGAGGCGGGGAAGGACGGGACCAGGAATACAGGCTTCTTTCCTCAAAACTTATGTTGTCTCCCTGTTTGGTATTTTCCGTGGAAGATGTTTTGGTTATTTAAGGTGACTAATACGTACTGCTATCCAAGAAAGCTTGTAGTTTTTGTTGTATTAGTCATACACAGTAAATCGAGCATGAAGTTTCGAAGTTTGTTAGGTTAAAGTGCCTAATTTTAAAGCATAACTAATATTATTTATCTGTTTTTGAAGGAGGGTTGGATTGAACAGGAAGAAGAGTAAGAAAGTTTATACTGTCAGGAAGCATTCTATGGTCAAACTAAAGTCAGACTGGCCTGGTCACTTTAAAACTTAATTCTGAATTTTAAAAATGGTCCTTCCTCAAAAACATCAATTTTTTTCCACGTAGAGGAGTAAAAATCATCACGCTCCTCTTTCAAAACTGTGCAAAACCTGTTACCTGCTACTGGGGCTTATTTCTCCAGTGCATGTTGTTGCTCTTATTTTCAAGTATTTCTTAACCAAGTGATTGGTTGGTTTGGTTTTGGTTTGTTTTTTCTGTAAAATTACTCACGAAACTGAAGTTGACGACTTGGAAGCAATTTTACTGGTTTAGTGCAGCTTAATGCAACCTTATAGCTTCAATCACATGGCATAAAACTAAGGCAATTTAAATGGAGAGAGCTCATCCAACTGGGAGGACCTCCTGTGTTTTATAAATGCAGTGATAAGAAAAAAGTAGATCGAGCTTCATACAGTAAATGAATGAAGAGGCGATGATCAAAATGTCAAATACCAATATGAGAGCAGCCCTGTGGAGAGGGACTTAAGGATATTGGTTGACAAGAAGCTCAACATGAGCCATCAATGTGCACTTGAAGCCCAGAAAGTCAACCATATCCTGGGCTGCATCAAAAGCATGGCCAGCAGGTGAAGGGAAGCAATGCTCCTGCTCTACTCTGCTCTTGTGAGACCCCTCCTGGAGTCTGTGTCCAGGTATGGAACCCCCAACACAGGAAAGACATGGAGCTGCTGGAGCGAGTGCAGAGAAGGGCCACAAAGATCAGAGGGCTGGAGCACTTCTGTGAAGAGGAGACTGAGAGAGTTGGGGTTGTTCAGCTGGAGTAGAGAAGGCTCTGGGGAGGACCTTACAGTGGCTTTCCAGTACCTGCAAGGGGGCCCTGCAAGAAAGCTGGGGAGGGACTTTTTAGAATGGCGTGTTGTGACAGGCCAAGGGGCAATGGCTTTAAAATGGAAGAGAGTAGATTTAGGTAAGCATTAGGAAGAAATTACTATGAGAGTGGTGAGACACTAGTGCAGGTTGCCCATGTGGATGTCCCCTCCCTGGAAGTGTTCAGGGCCAGGTTGGAGGGGGCTTTGAGCTACCTCATGAGTATAGTGAGAGGTGTCCCTGCTCAAGGGCAGCGGGTTGGAGCTTGATGATCTTTAAGGTCTCTTCCAACCCAAAACATTCTATGATTTTAATATATTATATGTAGAAAAGGCAAAGGTTGATTTGTGCCAGTAAGGAAATGGACATGTTCCTTCATTTGTAAGTGTGTGTTTTCGTACTGTTTCAGGTTTACAAGCAAGTACTGATGTAGTCAATACTTCAGATATTTGCTAAGAACTTACAGTGATCGTGGATTATCATAACTATGTTTTCTAGTGGTAGAATTGAGTAGATTGTATGGGGGAAGAAGCTTTAGTATGACAATAGCCTATTTTCAAAGTTTTCTAAAATCTGCATCTTTATCAGCGGTTTGCCAATGAAAGTGGTTCAATAGGAAATGGGTTACGTTCTGGGGGCTCTTCATTTTTTTCCTTTGAATAGTGAAGTGTCACATTTAAAGGTTTAATGTTTTTTCACAGAAACTTAAGGTTGTGCTACTAGCATCTAGACTACTGGTCACCTCTTAAAGGTGCTTGGCATTTAAATGCTAACTCATGCACACGTGCAAAGCTGCACACAGGCCAGGAAGCTGCTGAAGTTCAAACAAAAGTTTGTGGACATGTGCAAAACATCTCTTAATAAGTATTTTGGACGTTTTGCAGTAATGTTCTTAAAATATGTATTTCAGATGATATTTCACCTGCAGCATGTGGCTGAATGTAACTGTTACAAAAAGGAATTTGAAGTTATGGTCACACTGAAGTTCTTCAGGCCATGCAGCAGGTTCATGTTTCGGAACTAGCACTTAGTACCCTTCAGGGAACTGAAGTTAAAAAGATGCCTTTTCAATCACGTTACAATTTAACTTTCTAAATATGTCTTCTTGTAACTAAGAACTTAAGGCAGAGTAAGCACTTTGTGCTTATATATCACTGTATCAGACAAGGCAAAGTACTAAATTATATGTTTCATAAATGGAATCAACTTGATATAATCTATTGATTTAGTATAAAATTCCAAAATAATCTATACCTGTTGGCTGACATTATTTATAGAAGAGTATGTAGGAATGAGTAGAACACAGAAACGATTGCTACTTGCTAGCCATAGTAAACTCTTTTCTGTTGCCTTGAAGTTATGTGGTGTATCATGCTGTTGATACATGAATCTGAATACCCTGTCATTTTGATTGTAGAAACTGTTTTTGGTTCTTTTCAAACTTTAGATTTTGAAACATTGCAGAGGCAGCTGCTAGTCTGCTAGTAATTTGCAAAGCAGAAATCTTTGAAACTGGGTCATTTATTGGTGCCACTTGTGTATCAATGCTGTCATCATGTTGCAACTTTGAAATCCACTATCAGTGATCTTTGTATTAAAGTGAAACCGGAGGGTTAGTTACTTCGGGTGTCGATTAAAGTCTCCTCCGAAGTGTACACACATCAGAACGACCCTAGCGTACTGATGTATTTTTGTTGGACTTTTTTTAACCTGCAGTCTCACTTGATGTATTAATGAGCTGCATAGATGCCACGAGCATGCTTTGCTTAGTTTTGCTCCTCTTGAGAGATTGTTGCTGTACTCCTTAAGGAAAGGAATTTTCTTGTATTCAGACACATAGGCTTTGGCCAACTGGCTGTGTACCATTTCTCAGACTGCCAGACTCTTCCTTGAAAGCACTGTAATGGTTGACATGTTTTTTCAGATCGTAGTTTGATCTGTGGAACTACAAAATACTCTGGTATTTTAACACATTCTGGTTTTGTGATGTTTTAATTTTCTAAGACTGCTTGCATCTAGAGTAATAAAAAACAACATAAACAATAATGCTTTGTTAAAGGAAAAAAATATTGTAAAAGGGGTGGCAAGAATCTACACTTTGCTGAAAGCTGTGTAGCCCATTGGTCTCCTGTGCAGGTGTGGGAGGAGTTATGTGTTGGAACTGAAATATCAGTTAGTAAAATTTGTTTGTCAGACTTGTAGGTGTGGTATTAAAATGTGAATCATGGCTGGTGGTGGACCTCAGCGAATCACTGGATCCATCTTCAAGTGTTGAGAAAGTTCCTGCTGTAATATTAATAACTGTATTGAAATGTCCCAGTGAATTAGCAATGTTAACAGCTATTCTAGACTGTGTTGTGCTGTTCATCTCTTTTTATGAAAACCAATATATAGTACATTGACTAGACAGAGACTAGAAATGCTAAGCTTTTGACTGACAAGAATCATCCTGTAGTTCACTAAGTGATTTTTAAGTTAAATACATTAGAGAGTTTACAAACTTCTAGTATGAAGGCTGTTGTAGTCTGGTGTAGTGCCAAGAGCACCACCCAATATTCCAGGTTTGTGTTGTAATGGGACTGAGTACTTGTCTTTGCTGCTATTTTTCTGTGAAGTTGTATCTTTTCTCTGAGTTTTGATTTGTAATTTGCTGTATGTTCTAGTAGTAATAGCACAATATCTGTCAGCTGTAACTAAGCTCCTAAGCAGAATAATTTTTTTTTTTTTTTTTTTTTTTTTTTTTAAGAAATAGAGAAATAGAATGAGAAAAATGCTGTTCACTGTAACCTCTGTCTTTGGTAAACTTGGAACAGTACTATTTGCTCATTCTTTCAGCTCTGAGAAATAAATAAATAAATACTCCTTTTTTTAATAGTGATTTTGGGCAGTGGTCACAATGGTGACCTTTGACTATAGCATTGTTTGCAAGACATTTCCTGCTCATATGTCTCAACATCTTTAGATCACGTCTATGGGTTTGTCCTTGTAGAAGTCTAGAATTTAGAGATAAAAACAATCCCTTGAAATTTCTATAGGTTCTTATGTTCCATTCAACTTCTTATGTTTACAGTTGCCAAACTAAGGATGCCATTGAAACAGCGCTTTCAAAAATTATGTACTCTTTCACTAAATGTCTCTGTCATAATACCTTAATATTGCTAGATGTCTGCTATGAAATTTCTCATCACTGCTAAGTAACATCTCTTTGAATCTTCTCCTGTTTCACTAAACTTTGCATGTAAAAATTGGAATTAGGCAAATATTCTTATGCCAAAACTTTGACTTTTACACTAGACAAAGTATGTTGCGGAGTGTTCTCATAGGGGATATATACATTGGTTAAAGGTACAGGTGGCAATGGAAGGCATAAATCTGTTTCCCAGTTTTGTCTCCCCCCCGCCCCCCAGTTCATATCATGCAATCCCATGCATGAATACAGGTTGGAAGGAAAAAGGATTGAGGAGAGCTCTAAGGAGCTGAAGGAGTTTGAGGACTTAGAAGCATGTAGTGAGAGGACAATGGGAAATGGTTTAAAACATGAAAAGGGAATATTTAGGTTAGACATTAGGAAAAAATTCCCTGTGCGGGAAGTGAGGCACTGGAACAGGATGCCCAGGAAAGCTTTGGCTGCCTCCTCCCTGGAAGTGCTTAAGGCCAGGTTCTATGGGGCCTTGAGCAACCTGATCTAGTGAAGGGTGTCTCTGTTCATGCAGGGGTGTTGGAATTAGATTATTTTTAAGCTCCCTTCCAGCTCTAGCCATTAAAACCAACCAGCCAGCCAACCAACCAACCAAAAAACGAACCACCCCAAACTCATCCTCTGTGATATGCTGCTAAGAATAGGGGAGCCTGAGGTTTAAGAACAATATGCACCACAGTGCTGGGTTCACCTTCCTGTGGAGGATACTGCTTGGGAGGGCAGTGGCTTGGGAACAAAATAATATTACATGTAAAATAAGAAATAAGGCTACTTGCCCAAAATTGAAGCCTGCATATACATATCTACATGCTTTTTTTTATCAGGCTCCAGGGATGGAGTTTTGGAGCACTACCATATCCGCATTTTTTTTTTTATTTCTCTTTTTCCATCCAGATTATGAAGGCAAATTTCTTTTAGCCTTTTGCTTGTTTTGTCTATCAAACATAATACATCTGAAACAAATGTATTGGCCTAAAGTAACTACTATTTTATACATTGTTCTTTCCTTTTATATTTCTTGTTCAGATACTTTAAACAATAAAACTTATTAAGAAGTAATACTGAGTTTTGTTGGTGAGTTTTTATACTAATTCTGCAGCTAACAAATAGGAATTATTGATTGGTTGGTCAAATAACTGTTTTCATTCTTATGTCTTTGCTCCTTTTGCAGGAAAGCTAATAATTAAAAAGAAGCCAGCTCAGTAGAATTTCCAGCATGTCAATGGCATCTACTGTAATCAGCTCTGTTCCTACCACTGCATCTCGTTTTGCTTTACTACAAGTTGAAAGTGATACTGATTCAGAGCCTGGAAAAGGAAGAAGTGGCCGAGGTGCCGGTAAATCTCAGGCTGCAGGGGGAAGATCATCTGCAAATGAGAAAAAAAGAAAGAAAAGGAGAAAAAGGAGAGAACAGCTACAGAGTGAGGCAAATGAGGTAAAGGGATTATCTTTTCAGTAGTGGGTAAGGCTGTTATCTGACAGTTTCTTTTTGCTGTCCCTAAAGCTATTGTTTTGTTTTCTTTTTATTAAACAAATGGTCCTTAGTCATAGCAACTACATTTTTTTTTTTGTTTGCTGTATTAAAAATTCTTTTATATAAGAGCAGGGTGCTCCCTACTTCAAGTGAGAATAAATTGCTAGGTTTTACTTTGACAGCACGACTTGAATAATTTCTGATTAAGGGAATGACCTTTCTAAATAGTCTTCTATGTCTCTAAAAAGTGCTTCTATGAACCACTTGTTTATAGCCAACATCTTGAAATTTAGAGGTACTTCTGAAGTTTTATTTTCTTTGTAGGAGATAGACCTACCTACTATGTCTGAAAAGTATAAAAATTTGATTTCTTAAATTGCAATTTTCATCACTCCAGCCTCCTAATCTACTAAAACCAGAGTCCCCCCTCTTTTTTTTTCCCCTCTGCTCTTTGTCAGTTAGGGGTAGGGAGAAGAACAGTGGTTATTTTCTGACACTGGGAGTCTTAAGCCTTTGAAATGAAAATTTAGAAGTGAAACTGAAGGAATTGTTCCAGCAACCTGGGAACTGGAATTCTAGATTGCTGTGTCTGACAAATGATCTGAGATAATATTTGTCTGAAACCTTACACATCTCTTACAAAATCCAGTATGTAAACAAACCTCCCAAATCCATCTTTTTTTTTTTCTTTTAGTGTCTATTAAACTTAAAGTCTTTAAAATTTTAATAGTTGCAATAATGCTAAATAAGGGTTTTTTTCAGCTTAGATGCTGTTCTTCTTAGATTGTCTTCAGTAAGCATACCCTGATGCTTCTTTATGCCTGCTTTAGCATGGTCAAAACTTAACCATCAAAATATTGTGTGTATGCATATGCATTGCACATACACAGAAGTTCATATGCATGGAAGTGATACTTACTACTGTGATGGCAGAGGCACAAGTACAGGCTGTGCCTGTCCCAGCTCATACCAGGACTGTGGCTACACTCTGCTGAAGTAATAAACCAGAATCATCTGCATCAGTGTTCTTGCTAGCACTGTGATCTGAGGAAAGAAACAGAGGTTGTAGTGCTGTTGCAGGCAGCAAGACAGTAGTAAAGCAGAAGGCAATATGTCAAGGGACTCTAAAGAGGGGAAGGAAAATAGCAATCTGTTTGATTGTCTGATTCTAAGTAACTTTAAGCTAAGGTGAGCTGCCATTTTAAGGAGGACTTATGATACTTATTAAGGAGAACACTGTTATTATACTTAATTTCTTTTTGTTGCATCTTCATCTGATTATAGCTTCATTCTCCCTCCCAGGAGCCCTTATTATAAGGAATCCCTATCTCTAAATTGGTACTAGATTGTATTGGTGCTTTTGTTTTCACTTCAAGTAAGGACCAGAGTGTCAGTGTTTCAGCTTGAGCAGTGAATACCTCTGAGCTGCCAGATGGTACTGTTGTATCCATAAGGTGCAGTGATTAAAAAGAACTCTGATTGCTAGTTCTTAAAATATGACCAACTTTGGATTGTTAACAAACTGTAAGGAGTGTCTACATCATTTGTGTTCTACCTAGCCCTCTAGTTCCTCTGTTTGTTGGTGCCCAGTCTGTGCATATGTCCTTTTTTTTGGCATTATATTTAATCTGGGTCAGGTGAGAGCACACTGCAGTACCTTATCCAGCATGAAATCTGTCAGATGCAGCTATCACTTTGGATTTGCTGAAAGTATTTTCAGATGGCAAAATTAATTTACATTTTCACTATTTTATGTTCTATTACTATGCATTTCTGATCCACAGTTTTCTGTAAGTCTCATGGTGCATACCATAAGTGAGTAAACGAAAAGGTATCTCAAACTAGAGAGTAAGATAAAGCACATATGTCTGTTTGCACAAGTGTCTGAATTCCTTTGTTAGTCCATTAAGGCTTTCTCTGTATACCTGTCAACATGTTGAGTAATATTAAAAATAACTGTTTTTCAGCTCAGAAACCTTGCTTTTAAAAAGATTCCTCAGAAATCCTCACATGGAGGCTATTTATCTCAGCATGAACAAAAACTGCACACTACAATACAGAAGGACTTTCAGGAAGAAAAGTGGCAGGAGTGGAGACAAAAAGATGAGCAGGTACAGCTTTGTGTATTTAGCTACCTAAATGTCATGAATAAAGAGAGATTGCTGGAAAGAAAGCAACAAAAGAAAGGTTGCAGTGGAAAGGCAGGCCACATGTTCTTTGAAATACAGTACAGAGTCAGCACATGCTGCTTTTTGTACACCTCATAGCTGGACTGAATAGTGGGGTATGGTAAAAGGAATTTATGCCATTTGGACAACAAGTACTGCCATTAAAGGATGGTGAAATGCTGTGGTGGGAGCAAGGCTGGGGATGTTTCAGTAGAGCAATAAATGGGTACACAGTGTGGATCCATAGTAAGCCAGGCATGTCAAGTTCTGTTAGGCATGAAAAACTAATTCCTTTTTAGGTAACAAAGAACACTTGAGAACTCTGAGTGCTGATTGTCATTTAGCACACTAGAGTATCTTTGCAATAACCTCTGTTTTTTCATGTTAGAAAACACTTTTGATAATCATATTGTTAGTAGGGTTAGCTGAAAATACATCAGAGGTAAAGACATACTGTGCATGTATGAAGACAAATATAATGTTTTTCCTTTGGTTCTTCTTGCCAAAGCTACTACAAACAGAAATTACACAGCAGTGTGTACACCATCCAAAACAGTAAAATAATCTTTACTTTAAACAAATGCAATAGTTTCCTGTCTTTGTGATGCCAATTATGAAGAGTACTTAAAGATGAGTCTTCTTGTTTCTTAACTTGAATTCAGCATTTAATATACTCCTTTTTGATACAAGTGATTTTCTTGTGTTCTAAATGATACAAATATTTTTAATTTTTTCAGCACTTTGGCTCTTCTAGATGGACACAGAAGGAATTTGAATGCATTTTTTTCAGATCAAGCTTGAAGATATATTTTGGTACACTTTTACTCTAGATTCTTTTAAAATAATTGTCTGCTATGCATTCACTCACTATGGCTGTGTTGTTATGCTTGAAGATGCCTTCTAGAGTATTTAACTTTGCACAAACTTTTTCAGTGCAAATTACCAGTAAGTGGCAGCAGATGGAGTTAAAGTGTTTCAAAAACTTGTTGAACTTCTATCCTAGAACTTTATATTCTGTTACAGAGAAATTTTGAACTTATATCTCACCAAAAAAAAAAAAAAAAAATAGTATTGAACTGCTTATTTTTCTAGATAAAACACGATACAGAAAGCTGTATTGACATAGGTCGGATGTTTGGATACTGTCCTTAACTGTTTTCTATGAAGCTAATGCTTTGGCATAGATGCCTCCTTAAACAGAGTATAGCCAAGTTTTTAATTTTGTAGGCTTCTAGATGGGTGTGCTAGCAGTGAAACAGTGACCTAATAATCCTCTTGGAAATTTCCAGATCTAGTTAACTTCAGAGTAACTTTTTCAGGTACAGATTTGCTTTGTTCAGTACTTCAAGGTTTTTTTTATTCTTTGTGGCATGAAGGAATTATTATGGGTAAAAAAATCTTTATAGTCTAATTACAAGGTGATGAAATTTTCAGACAAAGAAAACTCAGTTGTAGGCTATAGTTATCTGTTCTTACTAATTTTGAATTTACTGAGATACAAGATGTGAAGTTACCCTGACATTATTTTTAAAATTACTTTAGAGCAGTTATAGCAATTGTAATGTACAGTAGTTAGTTCTAAAGATACTGTCCTGTTTTTGAGACAAAGGAAAATCCAAATGCTGTCACAGCTCTTGAGGTTGAAGAATAGATTGTTTGCAGCACAGCTTCATTTTGAACAGCTCTCTGTGGTTACAGTGGACTGAGCGAAAAGAATGGATGTACGCTGTGGACTGTAACTTTCCTTTCACTACACTGAACATCAGGAAAATGGTTGACACTGGCATGGCCACTCTTAGATTGCAGTGTGGATATTTTGTGAATACAAAATAATTAGACTTTGTTTCAAGTTACTGGTATGACTTTGACACTATAGGTTTTTAGTCAACCATAAAGGTTACAGTGAACTTTTTTGGTTCATAAGTGGTTTAAAGCATTGGAGTTTAAATCTCAAAGTTCCTAAAAGTTGCCCAAACTGCTTTAAGCTTATTCTTAGGTTCATTCAGAAACTCTTAATGTGAATACTGGAATCTGAGGAGTGGAAAAAGAAATTGCTACTTGCCAGTTCTGTCAGAACAGCAATCAAAATGTTTGTCCTATCATAAGGTATATGACATGGAGTACATGCCTCATACTATTTAAAATAATATTTGTAATAAAACATGCATAATTAATAAGATTCCTTGTAAAACGGTTAATTCATGGTTTGTAGATACTGCCTGTGTATTACAGCACCGGCAGGTACTTCATTAGCTTGCTTTTGCTTATACTGGAGGAAATAAGGACATGAGTGAAAACAGTGATGAATTTAGTTTAATTATAGCACATGTATACTTAGGTTCTTAAGGAGAATTTATAAAAGCCTGTGAGTCCCTAATGATTTTTGCAGTAGCCTATTAACAAAGCATTAAAGGACTTGTGACCCTAAAATAAAAATTAGAAAGTAAAGGCCTGTGCCAAACAAAGAACAATGAGCTTTCAGTAGGCACAGTTATGGTTGGATTTTTTTTTTTAATATTATCACAAACAATTTTGATAATAACTTGGTTTATTGTTGATAATCCTGTTTCCCAAATTGTCTTAACAGTTCTGTTTCAGGATAGGAATTCAATGTTTTTTGTTTTGTTTTTTTTTTAAGTAATGAGTTACAGCTTTTGTATGTCACTTCTTTTAAATTATTATTTGTTATGTTCTGTAAGACTATAATTTGAAGAATCCATTAATAACTCTGACTTAAGGAATTGTGATCTTACAGTAAAGGTCATTACTGACACAAGGTACAACACCTGATGTTTTAAGCTGAAGCTTAAACTCTTGCTTTGGAGTAGGCCTGAAAGGGCAAATCTGCTGAGCAATAAACTGTTCCATTTTAGCACAAGGACTCTGAATTGATACATTACTGAGGGCCACAGGTAGTTTTTCCTTACACTGGGTCAAAATATGACCTATTTAGCTATTTGTTTTTTCATAGACTCTTAGTTCTGTAATTTCCCATGTCTAGTAATTATAAAATCATAGAATCATAGAAAGTAAGGGGTTGAAAGGGATCTCAAAAGAACATTGAGTCCAACCCCCCCTATCAGAGCAGGGTCATCTACAACAGACCACACAGGAATGTGTCCAGGTGGGCTTTGAATGTCTCCAGGGAAGGAGACTCCACAACCTGCCTGGGCAGCCTGTTCCAGTGCTCTGTCACCCTCACCGTGAAAAAATTCTTCCCAATATTTATACAGAACTGCCTATGCTCTAGTTCATAACCATTGCCCCTCGTCCTATTGTTGGTCACCCCTGAGAAAAGTTTGAGTCCTCCTGGCACTCGCCCCTTACATATTTATAAAAACTAATGAGGTCACCCCTCATTCTCCTCTTCTCCAAGCTGAAGAGCCCCAGCTCAGCCTTTCCTCGTAAGGGAGATATTCCGCTCCCTTGATCATCTTGGTCGCTCTGCGGTGGATTCTTTGAAGTAGTTCCCTGTCCTTCTGGAATGGAGGGGCCCAGAATGTGCCCCAGATGCAGCCTAGAGTAGGGCAGAGTAGAGAGGAAGGAGAACCTCTCTCAACCCACTAAGCACCCCTCTTCTAATGCACCCCAGGGTGCCATTTGCCTTCTTGGCCATAATGACACATTGCTAGCTCACGGTCATCCTTCCATCCACCAGTAATACAATATTGAAAATTAAGATGCAAGTTTTAAATGGTATACTGCAATGGGTTCAGAGGGTGATATTCAGCACTGCCTGAGAAACAGTGTCCCCCTGTTTCCTCAGAGGTCAGCTCCACAGGTAGCACGTGCCAGTTCATGAAGTGTTCCTCTCATCATATTTACCCTCTAAATTGCCATACTGCCTGTCACTTTTCCTTTAAAGGATTGTCAACATTGATCTTAACAATGGAGTTATTATATAAATAACATGGTCTTTCGTCAACAAAGCTTTTAAGAGTCATTATAAAAGCTTTGTGCATGAGCCTCAACATCTTACTACTACTAGGTGTACTCCAGAGCTTGCCTATTGGTTGTGTACTTCCAATACCAAAGCAAAGGAACCTGTGGTTTCTAGAATTTTGGATATGTTTAAATGGCAGTGAGCCTGTAGTTATCAATTTTGAAACAGTGAGGCTATGCATAGAAGCAGGACGGAAGGTGCTTGGGAAACTATGGGGTAGATTACTGGTTTTGAGAATATTCACATCTAAAGTTCTCAACTCGGCTACCATCTAGAAGTAGCAACCTTTTGTATAGCCAGATTCAAAGATTCAGTCTTGCCCTGAATTGAATGACTGCTACATAAGTAAATTATGATAGGGTTATTGTTATACTAGAGATCCACACCACACAGTTTGGTGTCATCAGCAGAGAGTGCGGTTAATCCCACTGCCTACTTTCTGGTGGTCTACAATGACCATTTTTCATCTTGTAACATTCTCTCCTGTTCATGTTTCTGACTGAAAATAAAAAATATTTCTAAGAAATCTTGTGTAAACAAATAATCAAGATGGTAATTGTATTACATAAACATGTGCATAACTTATTGTATGCTTATATCCGTTACAAAGCTGCCTGAAGCAGGAAATTTTTTTTCTTATGGCAAGAGAATGTATACTATCTGTCACTTAGTGAAACTTATCTTTTTGGTAGTTGGAGTGATATGTGACTCACTCAAAACTGAAGTTTTTATTTTTAGCGTGGTCTTTGTGGTTTTATATTTTTTTTTATTTACCAACCTAGTCACTTGAAATATGTTTGTTTCTCTAGCTGACGTCTGAAATGTTTGAAGCTGATCTTGAAAAAGCACTGTTGCTAAGCAAACTGGAGTATGAAGAACACAAAAAGGTAGTTGCAGGATTCATCCTGATGTAAAAGCTGTACAAATTGAGGCTTGAATTTTAAAAATAAAGCAAAATACCTTCCTAAAAGTATAATCTTCTTTTAATGTAAATTGTTTGCTTACACTGTTCAGATACTTTAGAGTTTAGAGAACTGGATTTGAAAGAAACCACATATAATAGTATTGGGTGGTTTGAATTTATTTGCTATTTTCTTATTTGCTTGAAAAGGTTGAAAATTAGCTTTACTTTTTCGATTTTCTGGCATATAAATGGGCTGACATTTTTTAAGAGTACAAGAGATTCCACCCTTTCTCATAAAATCCATTACATTTGAGGAGTCAGAGAATCAAAGCACTGAATTCTCCTTACATCTTGAAGTACTAGTGATGTTTGAATTATTGCATTTTTGGTTACATCTTACCTCTGTTTTGAATGTAAATAGTTCTAATATGCTGTACACGTTTTCTTTAGTGGTTGGGATGCTGTTTTCTGAACAGTTCCTACAGAACACTGAAGAATTGTTCTAAAAAGTATGCTTAGATAATTTCTTGATTTCTAATAGGAAATGTCTTCTTATTTGCAATATATCAGGGGCCAATGAAATTTATGAAAATAAGTTAATTTAAGTATAATTATGCATCATAAGGCATGTCCCCTTTTGTCAAATATCTCTGCATTAAGCTTCACTTTTTTGTGTGGTGAGAGAGTTAAAATTCTTGAAAGCCAAGGATAAATTTTTAAGTTGGATATTAAAAGTTTTTTTTAAAGAGAAGACAGTCTTCAGGCACAGTAGCACAATGTAATTTGTAGACTTTTTTTGGAATTACCTTTGAATAATTTAAATATATATTTAGAACGCATTACGTAACTATGCTGAAGAAACCTTGTTTCTATAGAAATAAAAGCACTCCATTTCCATCTTTGCTTTCTACGTAAGTCTTTTTTCTTAATATTATTTACATTGAAGACTATTTGTAACCTTAAAATATATAATTAATTAGTATTTAAAATTATTTTTAACAATTGGGACATTGATCATTGGCTAAGAATGTTAATGCAGATGTGTGTGGAGCTGGACTGGGTTCAAATGGCTATCCTGTCTAATTTCAGTAGGACCAAGTGCAGCTGGTAGAGCATTGCTGCACACTGATAGCTCTCTGACTTTTTACTGAATGTGTATTTTGTGAATAAAAAGAAGGTACAGTAGAACTAGTTTTTTTCAATTAATGTACTAATTTCTGTAGTTTTCTGCCTTCCAGTGCTTGACGTATAGTATAATCACACTTCCTGAGTTTCTGGCTAAAATTTGATATAGGTGGTTGAGGAAGTATTATGCTGGTAGTTCATCAACTGTTTTGTGAAAAGCAATGCTTTACTTCAGCAAACAGAATTGATCCTTAATTGTTGGTCATGTCTTGCACTCTGTAAACCAATCTGAAACTTCAGTATGTTATCACTGTTTTTTTTTCCTTAAAAAGCCTCAGGAAAAATATTTGGGTATTGAAGAAAATTATACCAGTGGGATTTTATTCTTTTAGGAATATGAAAAAGTTGAAAATACTTCACCTCAGTCAAAGTATGTGAATAAGAAAGAGAAAAAGAACCAGAAAGGAAAAGACAAACCTCTCACTGTGTCTCTGAAAGACTTCCAGTCAGACAGTAATGTAGGTATGTCTTACCATACCAAATGAGCTGTGCTACTTGGAATTGTCATACTGAGTGTGCAAACTGCAAAATACCCTTTTGTCTCTGTTCATTAATACTGTGGTTAAACTAACAGTAAATGAGTTGCAGTTAGTGTGTCCTATCAAGTCTAAAAGCAGTGTTCATTACATTACAATGGGCTAGTTACATAATCAATAAAAAAGGAGAGATTAAGGAAAACAATTTCATGTAGTGCCCCTGGGGTGGGTGGTGGCCTCAAACACTCTTAATATGACTTATTTTTCATCTAAGGTGTTGGGAGTTTTTTGTTTATTTAATTAAGTTTGCAGTTTATAGGTGACTGAATTTATGTTTCCTGGGTAGTAGAAAGTAATTGTTTGCCTTTCTTCATGATACTGATTTTCATTAGGATGAATAAATACTGAAATAATTGTATATTCTCATTATATGCATTATTTATGTTTAAAATTCCATAATCTGTGTCTGTAGAGCAGAGAGTCTGAATTTTTGTGAAGGAATCAAGACAGATATCAGAAAAAGAAAGTAATTTGTTTTCAAAGGCTTTCTCTTTTAATGATGTTTTTGTCTAAATCTGCATTATTTAACACATTAGTTCGAGGTAATCTGAATAGAGGAAAAAAGATTGAAAGCAGAGCAATCCGGAAGGCATGGAAGGCATAGAGGAGTACAGCCAGATATGTGCTTTAAAAGCCTAAACAGACTTAAGGATTTGTTTCTTGATTTGTTTCTTAAGTATCTGTTCCTAAGACATTGTCTTTCACTTTAAATAAAGCAAATGAATATGGAATTCCTCATTTTAAATAGTATAATAAAAGATCTGTGAAAAAAACCCAACTGATACAATACATGGTTAGTAATCTTGGCTGGTTATGGTTTAGTAATTATTTTTTATTGTGCCTTTGAGAGGAGAGTTAATCTTTAAGAACCTCAGTAGCTGGAGTTTTCTCACCATTTTTCAGAATGTTTCAATATAGCCAGCTGTACAAGATATTAGTAACTTATTGATGTAAATTTTTTTCTATTCTTTTCAGATAACCCGGCTAAAAAAAATGAGGTAAGTCTTATTCAAACTAGCTTAATTAAAAAAAACAAAACCACCTAACAAAAACCCAACATTAAGCAGTTTTGTTTAGAATTTAATTGTTTTGGAACTTTCTGTAGTGACAGCTACACATTCTGAAATGGACTTATTTCAATTTGGAAACTTTTACAGATGCAGGTTTAATAGACGTATGTGTCTGAAGTTACTGTATTTAAATGCATGTCAAAAAGTACAAATTGTATTACAAAAAAGAGAAGCAAATTAGATAAAGCACTGTGATGCTACTATGTTGCACAGCAGCCCGAACATTTTCACTTTTTGTGAAAATAGTAGTTAACAGTGTAAAAAACTATGTTAGGGTAATGCAAAATTATTTAATTCCAACTTCGTGCTTTTGGGCAATCTCATGATCAACTAAATGCTAACGGTTAGTTTCTAGGCTCTTTGTTTGGTTTCATATTCTCTAGGTGTAACATCTAGGATAATGCTTTCACTCTGAGTTAAGCTGTTTTTTTAAACACTGATTTCTATCTCAGCATCAACTTATATGTAAAGGAAGATATGTTATTGGTGCTTACTTTTGACAGGAACTGAACTCTTCCCATTCTTCGTCACATGATAAAGGATTTTTCAACAGGCTGGAAGATGACGTTCACAGAATACTTGAAAGAGAGAAAAGGAGAGTTCAGCTTACTGATTGCAGTGAAACAGATAACTGCACATCTCAGGAACACAACCAGGCACGTAAAACAGCAGTCATTCTGATGGGAAGAAGTTTGCCTAATGAAGGTTATTCAATGATCAGAAAGGAACACCTGAGTAGAAGAAAGCACAAATCAAAAGCATGATAATTTTAAAGAATTAAAAACCTACAACAATAATATTTTTATCTAGCTGAAGAGGCATTCAAATGACTTGTTTCAAAAATTACTTGTGATCAAAATAATTTTTGGCAATATTTATTACTGTGCTTCTTACCCTTTTGCTATCTATATACCTCTTTAGTTTTGATCAAAAATGCTCTAATGAACAAAAATTAAATTCACATTACAAAATTATTAAGAAAGTGATGTTTTCTTCCTTATAGGAGAGTGTTTCAAAAGGTGAACCAACAGAACAACTAAAGCTTGAGCTTGAAAAGAAAGATACGGAAATTGAGAAACTGAAAAATACAATAACTCAGTGGGAGGTATGTAGCTTCTTAAACCTTCAAATAGGAGACAAAACATTATTATAAATTTAAAAAAAACATCTATTAAGATATGACAAATCTGTAGAGATACTTGAGACTGGCCACACATGATGTATTTACAGAGCAAGTTGTTTCTTCAGCACCAGATAAAGCAGTCTTTTTTGGTAAATCAGTCAAGCACCTAAAAGTATTCAAAAGAATCAAGACAAATCATCCAGAAATAATCTTCATATCTGGCATTTTGGTCGCTACTTTTTCTCTAGTGTTGCTGGTTCTATGGTAAACAATTAAAAAAAATTAAGATCGTGAGCAATATGATTTGCCTTGCAAATTAGCTCTGCTTTGACCAGGCAGTTGCACTTTTTTGGGTCTTTTCCAATCTATTTATTGTTTCAACTCTACTAAGCTTTTCTTGCACTTAAGAACTACATTTCTTGTGTGTGTGTGTCTGTGTAGATAGAGTCCAATATGAAGTGGTTAAAAAAATTGTTGAGTATTTTTTGCAGGCTTAGGATAAGGCTCTTTAAAGCTGCAGTGTAACAAGAACAAAGTCCTGAGTTTTCTTATCTTTTCCCATTACATACAAGTGAAACTGGAAATCAGATTCATCATATGCTATAACACACCAGGAAAAAAAGATTGGCTTGTTAATAATTACATGGTATTGCTATATACCAGAGTAGCTCTGTCACCTTGTTTTCAATCCAGATTAGCACTGGATTATCTTAGCAAAAAGGGCAAAATATCCATGAGGAGCATGCATTCTAAAAAAATACAGTTAACCAGTATAAAATTATTTTAAATTATTCTGTTGCTAATTTTACTCATTGCTTAAGTATACTGAGCAGACTGACAGATTGAAAGTTTTCTTCTTATTGAAAGTACTTGTACATGTAATAATAAAGCCATTAACTTTGTTAACATCTGTTTTCACTGGGTACAGAAGTTGAAATCCTCAGGTGAAATTTTTAAGTATAAAACCTTTCATACTGATACATCTGATTGATTTTATGAACTTGCTCAGAGACCTTAATATAAGTTTTAGGTGGCTATGAAAAGGTCTGTCTTAATATAAGTTAATTATTCTCAAGGACTGGTATGATACTCAAAATGGAATATAGTAGCTCATTTATTGCAGAAAAGGTGTATCTGAAATTAAACTTTTTTTTCTAGAACCTACAAGAGAAAACTGTATGAAAACACTTGTGACATAAAAAACAAGTTTACACCTAAGAGACATTTCTAGATCTGACATTGGTGGCCAAGTAAGAAGATCTGTGAAGAAAGTGTGGTGATATTGCAGACTGGGAAAAACCATAAAAATAGGTTCTTGAGTAGTAAACTGTAAACAGCTGAAAAGGAAAGAAACTATAACATTATAATAACACCTGCTGAATAAAATAATCTGTAGAGCAGTAAGGTCCTACCCTATTTGAGAAGTAATATGGCAAACTATATTATCTCAGTATCTAGGAAAGTGCATTATCATTGCTGTAATTTTTCAGGGGACAAACATGAAATTAAGTGCTTGATGCAACAGGCCTATCTACTTGAGGCATGTCTGAATGGTGGTTCCTGCAACAGTAGTGCATTGACATAACTTTCTTACTGTATTTTGCTTTCAGCCTTGTGCTTCCCATTTTCTGTTGTCTCTCAGTAATTAAGCACTTCTGCCACGTATTCCTTTCTTTTGCTGCAATTTAATTCTTACTCTGCATAAGTAATCTTTTTAGTCTTTTAATTCTGATTCTTAGTAGTTGTGTTTATTTTATAGAACGCTTTTTTTGGTAGGGTATACATGTAATGGTTCAATCTTTTCTATACAGGCAAAGTATAAAGAGCTACAAGCAAGAAATGCACAGCTTCTGAAGATGATGCAAGAAGGTGAAAGTAAGAGAGTTTTATCAGGAAACCTACATGTTCTTTTCAAAATGTGGGGGGGAGCTTTCAAAGCAGTTTTTAAAAAACAATTTGTGACAGTTATAAAGAACTATAAAGCTAATAATTTGCAGTGACTCTTGTATTTAGTGGGCCACACTACTGTATTTATATTATATAATGACATAATCAGTTGTGCATTGAGATTATTCTTTGAAATATAAACTGTTCAGTTACATTTTAGGTACAGTGGTTCTTTGAGTTGGACCCCTTTGCATGTGACAGCTTTCTGTTCTGGACTGATCTCATCACAGTTTCTGTTTAGACACACTTGAGGAAACCGTTAGTTTGTGTGTTTTTGCAAGCTGTGGTTTGAACTGTTGGAAGTATTCTACACTAATGCAAGTTATTCTTTTGCCTCACAATGAATAGAAATAGATAAACCAAAGAATTATACATCGAGTATAACACTATTCAGAGTCTTCATGATTCAGTGTTTGTTGGCAAAGTGAGGAAGAATTATATATATATATGTGTGTGTGTGTGTGTGTGTGTATATATATATATGTATATATATACACTAATTTACATATTTTATACTTATTATGCATAGTTAACCCTTAATTTTCCTATTCTTGCTTGATGATGTTGAGTCTATGATAATAGCCACACTAATTTAGTTTAAAAACAGCCTTTGTTTTTCAATTTCTTAATTTAGCTCTTGAATGTAGTTTCTTGTCTGGCGTAACATTTTCAGCTAAAGAGCATAGTTTTTTTCTTTATGTTTACAAAAACTATGTCATGTCTAAGGTAGTTTAAATGTTCAGTCAGTGGCTGAACACTGCATATTTCAGCTTGGAATTCTGTTACTGTTTGAGCCAAGAGGAAATGTTTTAATCTTGAAAGAAGTGAAGTTCTGGAGTTTTTTTTCTTTGTTTACCAAATAGTAACATACTGTAAAATCAGTAATTTTCTGTTTTTCTACAGACTGAGTATTCTGTATTTTGGGCAGAATTACAAGGCAGAAATGAGCCTTGAAAAGCTTCATTTCTTCTTAATGAGGATTTTACATTATCCACAGATAACTTCATAGACAGTAGCTAAATAGTTCAGACATTTCCATAATTGTGTAAATAGAAGTTTCCATAACTAAGATTGAGCTTGTTTGTGAAACTTAAGATCCAAAATCTTGATCTATTGCCAATATTAATTTTTCTCGCAAATGCAGAGAGGAAAAAATTAGGAGAAAAATTTGTGGCTGGGTGAGACATATACTTGGTGGCAATGTGTCTGACTTTATTCCTCAGCAGTGCTCGTTTATAGTGCAGAGTAAACATGGCATCACGATAAGGTGGATTGTTTTAAAAGCAAGATACAATAAACAAAGACCATGGTCTTGCTAGCTACAGATGTTGCTTCTAGCATTTTCCCACAATAGAACATCCTGTGAAAACCCAAGAGTTGATAGTATATATGATCTCTTTGTTCAGAGCAGATGTCCTCCAAATTCCTTGCTGTCTTTTCTGGCTATGAGCCTTGCCTCATTCTTATTTTTCTGGCAGCAGGCCTTGCTTTGCCGCTATCTCTGTTTGGTCTTGCTTTGTATCGTGGGGCCCTGCTTTTTCCCTGCCTCTCAGATGTCTCAAGTTATCAAGGCGGCTCCCCACGTATTTTTCCAAGGCTGGACTTGGGTCACAGTGCAAATCTCTAAAATCCATGCTGTCTAATGGATGAATTGTGGGACAAGTAAAGCAAGAATGGGGTTTAATGTCCAGAACTTTTCGACCTGCAGCTAATGGCACTGGTAGCTAATGATAATTTTTAATTCACAACATCTACTGTTCTTTTAGTGAAGACAATGTTATTTAGATGTAACACGAGTGAAATAAAGCAATGTCACACTGCTGTTGCAGATGAAGCCCTGTATATTTTGAAAGATCCTAATGCTGTACCTTTCTCTCTGTAGTGAAAGACAAAGCAGAAATACTTTTACAGGTTGATGAATCTCAAACTATCAAAAACGAATTGACTGTACAGGTAAGCAAGAATTTTGAAGTGTAAAATTTCATGGGTATTTCAAAGATGCTGTTTATTTAACATGGCAATAGAGATCGGGGGGAGGACAAAGCAGAAACAAAAACTAGTTTGAAGAAAAAATGTTACATTTCAACCTTTATTTAAGACACGTCAGCTGGCAAGTCACTGTAGTAGATAGCATACAAGACTTCCAGGTTTAGTTTTTGGTCTGCAGCAACTATTAGTCCTAAGCCTTTGGATAGTCCAAATGTCTTACATGTAATATGGTGTTGTTTGGTGAGGGTGATGTAATAAGCTTACCTGTGTTGTGTAATAATACATCAGGTAAGTGATGAAATAAACTAATGCAGAGTTCTAAAGTCAGAAGTGTTTCTAACTTCATAGCTTTTCTATATTGTTATACAGGCAAACCAGTAAATGTTGCCTGGGAAATAAAAATCATTAATTGTACTTTTAATTCATGAATAATGATAGTGGTAGTAGCTATTGAATTCTGCATGTATTACCTGTTTGGCCTGTACAGTACTAATGGAAAACAACATAGACTTACATAAATTTACAGATGCTAAGGATACTTTATAAATTCATGTTCTGTATGTTTTAGGTAACTGTACTTCATGCCGCATTAGAGCAAGAAAAATCCAAAGTGAAGCAATTGCAGGCAGAATTAACAAAATATCAGGTACTGTTATTTTGTACGTTTGTAAGTTTACTTGTTCTATATGTAGCTGAATCTATCAGGAGGTAATATGCTCTAAACAGACTGATCTACTAGCTCTAATTATTCCAGCTAAATTAGTGGTTCATGTTGTAGGGGAGAAACAAAACAAAAACAAACAAAAACCACCTGTAGCAAAACTAAAACACAGTTTTGGCAGGTTGAGGTCTACCACCTGTTATGTAGTTTTAAAGCAGTACAAAGTTTTTTACTATTGAAATACGCTGGTCAATAAAAATACTTGAAGCAGCAAGTTGTTTCATTGTGTAACTCTGTGTGTAACATGACTAACTGTAGAATTTGTATCTTTTTTTTTTGCCATAATTATTTCTTTGGTTCTGTATGGTAGTTCTGTCTTTAGCTGAAACTCTGCTGAAGATTCACTGCAAGTTGTGTTCAATATGAGTGATAAGATCAGTGGTGTCTTGCTGACTGTGCATATGCTGTTTTGTTCATTCAACTTGGCAGCTAATGAAACTCATGCTAACTTTTGCATTAACTGTATGCTACTTAACATTCTGACTGGTTTTGAAGAGTGACAGTATGTGCAATTAAGGATTTGTACTTGTGCATGACTTGACACTTTTTTTTGTTTGTTTGTTTCTTTGTTCTGTATAGGTTTCTTGTTTGGTTGGTTTCACTGTCAGGTTTTGTATAGGTTACAAGGACAGTCTGTGGTGTATAATGGAACTTCTAACAGAGCCATGTAGGCTTTGGCAAGCTATCCTATGTCAAGACAATTTTGTGAAAAGTGGCTCATTAGGCCATAATACTCTTTCTGAAGCAACAAATAATTTCTGATTACATCAGATTCTTTGGCTGGCACTAAGTGGGGCTATATGTGTATAATCTCCTGTCAATTTCTTTTCCCTTTGTCACATTACCATGATTGATCATGTTGCTTCTTAGAAGTGTCTTGCACCTGTTGACAAATGGATGTGCTTGTTCAGTCCCTTACAGACAAGCTGAGTGCTCATACCACTAATTGAAACTAAAGTAAATCTCCTGTCAAATCTAGCCCACTGTTCTGACTTACAGCTTCAGTCTTTCTGTTTTCCCTTCCCATCTGTGGCTTCGTGAATATTAAGTATTTTTCTACTCAAGTAGAAAATTTTGAGTAAGATAAATTTAACTTGTGGTTAATTGTAATAAACAGGATTCAGAGAATAATGGAATAAAATAAACATAAAATAGGTCTTGCTATGTACTCAGTAATTACTGCAGAATCACTTATTCTGTTGCTCTTTTCACTCTGCCCTCCCCAGTCTAATACAGGTTTATCTTTTCATGTCTTGCTGCATTTCTTGCTTAATTCATCACCTTGGGGTTTTTTGTTTGGCTAGCTGGGATTTTACATTTTTGTGTTTTTTTGTTTTGTTTTGTGTTAGAAAAACTCTCTCATCTGCCTTGCAGGGATTATTATTTAGTACTTTTTGTGGCGTTCTCTTCAACAACGTGAGGCCCACTTTTTATTGGAATACCTCTTTGAAACCTAAGGATGCCTTTAGAAAAAGTAAACAAAATCTGTGGATTAAAAATAAACAAAAAACAACCTAATCAGCCAGTGTGGGTTTATCCCTAGCTGTCAGCATCTCAGTTATGCATCCTTTAAGTGCTTTTATTGTTTTAATTTATATAACAATATTTCATGTTCAAATGATTTTATGTCCTATAATATTTGTATAATTTAACTAAAGTATGCAGCTTAACTCATCATAGTTTTTGGTGTTAATTTATACTATTTTAATATACAAAGCAGTAACAGATACAAAGTGTCATGTCTAGTATATTAATTAAAGATTTGTTTTAATTCTTTCTTGCAGAGTGGGAAAAAAGGGAAAAAGAACTCGGAATCTGACCAGTGTAGGTGATCTTCTCTGCCACCAGAGTCAAAGCAAAGAAAGCATCAATTCTTTCTTCAGGGTTTTGCAGAAATTTATATATTTGTTGTACAACTGCTCTACTATGCAGTTTTTGAAGAGAAATTAACTATTAGTAGTTTGTTTAACTGTCTGAATAACTGATTTGCTGCACTTTCTGCTACAGAAAAATTAGAAAATTAGTATTCCAGCAGAGTTGAAACTAACTGTACTGCCATTAGTTTTTCATCATTCAATAAACTTTATTATTCCATTTCTATGTTTGAAGTCTTGCTTTCTAGATTTTCTCAGTTAGGAAGACTTCATTTAATCACTGTCAAAATCCAGAAGTATTTGTATGCAAATACAAAGTTTCACCAAGTCCACACTGAAAATGGGGTAGATCATGCAAGTACATTTTTCTGTTGTCAAATCCAGATCTGTTTAAAAAAAGTCAGCAGTCATTATTTGCTGTCCTTGGAGGAGATCATGCAGTTCAGTGCAGCCAAGTGCAAGGTCCTGCACATGGGTCGGGGCAACCCCAGTTTTCAACACAGGACTGGAGATGAGGAGATTTAGAACAGTCCTGGCTGAGAAGGCTGTGGGGGTACTGATGGATGGAAAGCTAGACATTAGATGGCATTAGCTTTACCCTGGGCTGCATCAAAAGAAGCATGGTCAGCGGGCTGAGGGAGGTGATTCTCCTTCTCTGCTCCGCTCTTGTGAGACCCCACCTGGAGTATGGTGTCCAGTTCTGGAGCCCGCAACACGGGAAGGACATGGAGCTCTTGGAGTGAGTCTGAAGGAAAGCTGTGAAGATGATCAGAGGGCTGGAGCACCTCTCCTATGAGACAGGCTGAGAGAGTTGGGGTTGTTCAGCCTGGAGAAGGCTCTGAGGCGACCCTGTTGCAGCCTTTCAGTATATAAAGGAAGTTTATATGGAAGAGAGACTTTTCCTATAGAGCCTATAGAGACAGGAGAAGGGGCAATGGTTTTAAACTGGAAGATAATAGATTTAGAATTGGCAAAAATTTTTTACTATCAGGGTGGTGGGACACTGGCACAGGTTGCCTACTGAGGTTGTGGATGTCCCCTCCCTGGAAGTGTTCAAGGCCTGGGAGGATGGAGCTTTGAGCAACCTGATTTAGTGGGAGGTGTCCCCTCACATGCAGAAGGATGGAACTAGAGTATCTTGGGAGGTCCTTTCCAACACAAACCATTCTATGATTCCACAAGTCTGTGATCTTTACCATCTTCATACCTACATGGCTTTCAGCTGCAAAATGCTGTCTCTGTGCAATTACCATGTAAAAAGAGATTCCCTAACCTGTCATCTCCGAATGTCTTTTTCCATAGCTTGCTGAGTAAGGAACAATTCCTCCTGTGCTATAAGACAAAGCTTAAACAATTTTTTGTTCCATGTTAACTGCTAGTTAATGAAATACAGCTATAAAAATGCAGAATTGTTTGTGCAGCTCCGAATCCTGAGATCTTTCTTATTTGGGGACAGTTGTTGAAGTGGAACATTACAGAAGAATGAGTAGGAGCTGGCTCATTAGAAACACGTTAGAAAATCTTTTAAGTTACCTGGGAAATCAGCAGAGAACACAGAAGTTGGAGGGAAAGAAACCTGATGTAACTTTTTCAGCACTGTGAATCTTGTGGCCACACATAACTGCAATGTCTTATCCTAACATAAAAGACGACTGGGTGGAACAAAATAATCTGTTTTGTAAATAGTCCGATTCAAAATAAAACCCCTTTATTTGAGGATGTAGTATGTTTTTTCATTACCTGCTGCCCCACAGAAAATATTTACCAGAACATGTTTCCAATGTATTTGTAACTAATTTTGAATTAGGAAATCCAGAACACACCTGTCTTCCCAAAATCTCATCAGTCTGTTTCAAGGTGTCATCAAATTGCTAAATCATGTGTAGAATAATTCAGATTTCCAATGCTTCAGCTGTCTAGAAGCCAACAACAGAAGGAATTTTATTACAATGAAACAGAAGTTACATTCTAAAAACATGCATTCATGTCCTCATAAAAAGTTCAATCTGTTTTTAAATGCTGAAAAACCAGACACACATTTGTAATCTGGGCAATGCTTAATACAGTTCCTGTTGTTCATCTCGGCTCCTTTCCCTGTTCACCAGTTGGTGCATTAGCCAGTCCAGACTAAATGACTGAGAAATTCCTCCATCAGCTGATTTTACTCCACTATGTCAGTCTTACCTTAAATTTCTGTATAATACGTGAAAAAAAAACACCTGTATTTTCTCCAGCTTAGTTTCTTTTACATTTGTAATATCTGAAGCATCATAAAGACAAAGCTTTTTTTTATAGCTGTTGCAGCCTGTTTCCGAAGAGATATTTCCAGTATTCTTTCTTATAAAAATCCAGCAGTTGTCTTGCTATTACTTTCCCACAGTGAGATGTTTTAGTCTGGGACTTCATAAAACTTGCCAATGCCCAGTTTTGTTGCTGTGGGAGAAGCCACTGCCTAAGCATTCCCACACCATTGGAGGAGGCACAAACACACAACCAAGGACTTCAACTGCTTGGATCAGAGTCACTTAGCAACAGGTGGCTACAGCAAGCCCCTTTCAACTCCTCACATGCTCACTCACTCTTGGGAGCTTTTGCTTCCTTCAGGCCTGACCCTGTGTTACCCAGAGCAGAGTCCTGGGATATTGAACAGTATTAAAAAAATAATTTTTATTCACATGGCTGGGCAAAACCACTTGAGCTGTGTGTCTCCTAGAAAAGGATCTCATACAGAGAAATCCCTGGGCCATTATACCCTTACAGTCTCTGCACTCACCCCTCACATGCTCTTCATGCACCTTTTTTGGTGCAATGATGATTTCTGGTGTGGGGTCTCCTAACACCTTATTGGATTCTTTTTTAGTCTCCAGGCAGCCTACTAACTCTTCTTATCTTGTCCAGCTGCAGCTCCTGCTTATGGTTGTTGCCCTCTTACCTTCTTCTTTGCTTTTCTGGTGCACCCTCCTCTCTGGCAGGCCATGGAAAACTGCAGAGTCCTTCACTTAGGATAAACATCACCTAACAACAAATGAACCATAAGTGTGTTATCAGCATTATTCTCATACTCAGTCCAGTGTTATCAGCATTGTTCTCATACTCAATCCAAAACACAGCACTGTACCAGCTACTGGGAAGAAATTTGGCTATCCCAGACACAAGCCTATCTAGGTGGAAGTCCACAGCTTGTGGCTTAGGGCTTCAGCAAATCCAGCTGCTCATGCTAAGTAATAAGCAAACAGTACACCAAATTGCACAATATTGTGCTGTAACCCCTGTGTCCTAATTGTAAATGATTAATTCTACTTAAAATTTACTGATTTAATCTAAATGACTCTTAGTTCTGAACATTTGTCATTCTTCTGATTACTTGAAAAAAATCTTGAACAGTATTATCTGTTCCAGCTTTGAAACATTCTGTAAATTGTATACATAGCAACACAGTAAACCTTTCAGCTTGTTTAAAAAAAAAGGTTCATTTAAAAAAATAAAAATAATCAGAAGGTCATAACAAAGATGAGCTGAGTAAACCAGAATAAAGAGAAGGAAGGGGAAAAGGCTCCTTTTACTGAACCTTAGAAAACCTTCTATAGGTTCTATACTATTTTTAAAACTACTACATATATGAATTTCCATGTGGAATTCAGGAATACTAAAGCATTCTGGAAAAAAAATAAATAAATCTGAATTTAGAGGAACTGAGAGATCTTTGCCCAAAGAAAAAGAAAGCTCCACAGAGGTTGGGAAGATGAAGAAGCTGTTAGAAAGACCAAAGCACATGGTAGTTTCAGAGTAGGGCTGGAGAAAAAATTGCTGGGGTTGATGTGACTAAAGACAACTACAAAACTTAAATTTGATATAAATTTGATATCTGTGCATCAAACCAACAAAAATAAGTAGGGATAGGCATTAAGTAGTAGGTTACAATAGAAAAATACCCATTAACAGATCAGGTTAACAGAAGAGATGACTTATTTTCACAGACTTCTGAGTGTGTGCTTCTAGCTTAGAACTAACAGTGTTCATGTCTAATGCTACTTTAATGAAGATGTTTAGTGCCTCCCAGAGTAAAGCAAATCCCGCTGAAAGTGGCACAACAGCATTTCATTTATTAGCATTACTGATGAGCTGACAAGGATGTTGCCCTCTGGTTCAGCTCTCACAAGGCTAAGTGCTTGTCTTTTGCTATGGTAATGGCAGAATATGCCCCCTGAGCCCCATGTCTGCAGCAGAAGGTAATTACTGCCTGTCTGGTTATGCTTCAGCACGCAGCTTTTACAATTCAACTCCTTTCACTGTGTCTAAAACAGGAGCTCTAACTCTAACCTCTGTTCTGGCAAATCAGGAGGGGGAAAAAAGATATACACCATCTTTTTAAGGTCCTGTAAAAGCATAAGTCTACACTGTTCCATTATACGTTAAAGAGTAAATCCCAGGTGTTTATGTTTTGTTTTTACATTCAGAAATATACAGAATGTCTTATGGAGGTTATAGCAAAACTTTGGAGATCTTGCATATATGCTTTAGTGTAATTAGACCACCTGACACCTTGTCTCAACTCAAAACTGTGTCACCAACTTCAGCTAAAACATTAAACTGAATTTAGCCAAGCTGGTTCAAACCCTTTTACCAATATTCTTGACTTGGCTTAATTCTACTTGAGCTAGTATTCTTATTCTTATGCAAAATACTCCGTGGTCACTTTCAGTTTGTTTCTTTGGAGGATTTTGCATTGGTTTAAATCAACTAGCCATGGGAAAAATACCAAATTGGGGAAGAACTGGGAATTAATCTAAAATTCTGCAGTAAATACCATAACCACAGGTGAGGAAAATGGAATGATATAAAAATTAAGCTGCTTTCTCCAATGAACACTCTGAATTATGTTATTTAGGATCCAAAATTCATGATGAAAAGTCACTTACAGAAAGGGGAAACAAAAGCATAAGTGGAAGAAAGAGGGAAAGAAAAGCAAGAAGAAAGAAACGAGTTTTTAAAAACCCATCAGTCTGAGGAAGATTAAGAACTCAAAACTCTTTCCTGGATCACTTTCTTTTCCCATGCATTGTGCACATGTGGTGTTCTCAACTATCTGACCATGGACACACGTGCAAGTTGACCTGATTTTGTCTCTTTTCCCTCTGGATGCTTCCAGTACAGGCAAACAAGCTCCCATATCCATGTCATCTGTACCAAAATAAAGACAAAGGAACAGCCAGTCCTCACTAAAATTCCCTCTCTGCTTCATTAAGTTATTTTCTAGGAATTTTTAATATCCTTGTCCGTCATAGCAAATATAAATCACAAAATTGCACTAATGGTTATTGCTTTAACCTGTAAATCTCTGCTAACCATGACTGGGCAGTTGTGCTACTTCAATACAAACTCCACTGAAATAATGACTGTCAGCATGAACCGTATCTATAAACTAAGCACAGCCAGGGATGAGTAACATCTCCCTGCACTTTGAACTGATTGATTTCTGCTTGAAATCACTTGATTGCAAAGCAACACATTACTTAATGTCCCTAACTCCTACAGCTGGTAGAACAATGTAGCACTGGCATGTGTCAAAGCCTTCTGCTGCCTCAAATTTCAAAACCTTGTGGAGCAGTGACCAGTGTGTAACAAGAACAAGTGTGACCAAGGAACAGCTCAGTAGTTAAGTATGTATGAAATTATTTTTACCTGCTACAAACCAGAACACTGGGATAGGCAAAACAAGGAATTGCCTTCAGCCAGTCTTTGGTATTCTTATCTTACAACCTTTTACGAAGTTTTAAATTCTGTAAGTGAAAAATTTTAAGAGGGTTAAAGCCTACCATGCCATGTTACACTTGATTTGGTATCAGTTGAACCAAACTATAGAGCCCAAGACAGCAAAGCATCTGGTGAGTGAGAAGCACCAGTTCTTACTCAAGGATTGGAAGAAAGAGCATTTGATGCTGAAATTCAAAACCACGTACAGATTTTACACCAAAATCAGAATAGGCATCTTAAATTTTCTATCTCAGTGACGTGGAAATCCCTCATATTTCCAAAGAACTTGCAGTTTGGGGATACTAAGTTTTACCAGTGATAAACATTTTTGTAGTTCAAGTTTGAAGATCTGATTCACAGCTACAGATTGTGTCCATAAGAGTACAAGTTTAAATTGATATGTGTGTGGTATTTATTGCCCTTCAGCTGGCGCTACATTAACTTATAAGCAAGAGGTGTGATTCAGTTCCTTGACGTTGTGTCACAGGCTGTACCTGGTCGGTTTATTTGCTTTTTCCCCCCGGCACACAAGAGGCGGGGGGACACAAGAGGCCTCCAGCAGGCAGAGGGAGATTCGGGCATCCACACACCCAACGCTCCCACAAACCTTCTGCCCGTATTCACTTCACCCCTCAAAAGCACAGGGCTCACTTCTGCCTGAAAATAAGTTTTAAGCTTCCTTGGCGGCATATATTCGGCATTGCCCCTGGCACCCCTGAGCCCCCCTCTACTCCCCGCTCCCCGCTCCCCGCCCCCCTTCCTTGCCCTTCTCTTCTCTGCTCTCCCCTCCCCCCACGGACGGGCCCCCCGCCATCGCCCCTCTGCCCCACCGCGCATGCGCCGCCCACGACCCCCTCCCCCCCTACCGTGAGGGGGATGGGGGTGAAGCGCTCCGGGGCGGCCCCGCGCCTTTCTAGTACCTTCCCCGGTGTCAGACGTCATCAGTACGCGCCTCGCCCCAGCGGGGTAGTTTCCGCCCGCCGCTGCGGGAGCGGTGTCACAGGCGGCACGGGCGCTGTTCATCGCCTTCCCTCTCCCCTTTCCCCCCCTCCAGCACCAGCACTACCCCCATTGCCATCATGTCGGAGAGTGCGGAGGGTTCTGCGGGGGGTCAGAGCCCCCCAGACTCCCCGAGCCGGGGCTCCGGGGAGCCGCGGATCATCAAAGTGACGGTGAAGACTCCCAAAGACAAAGAAGAGTTTGCCGTGTCCGAAAGCAGCAGCATTCGGCAGGTGAGGGGGCTGGCGGGCGGCAGGGGGGGCCCAGCGAGAGTAGCCAAGCCGTGGGTAAGGCCCGGAACCGGGTGGGTCTCGCTCGGCCCGGGAGAGAAGCGCAGGCTGGCGGTTGCCGCCTTCGGCGCTGCAGCGCCGGGGCCCTTCCCGGTGACAAAGCAGCTCGTGCTGGCTTCGGCCGCTCTTGGGCGAGAGCCGTGGCCTGTCCTGGCGCAGGACGGGACCGCCGCCGTCTGAGGCGAGCGAGGGAAGCGGAGAAACCTCCCGCTCTGTTTCTGCCTCCCCAGCTTTTCTCCTCCCTGTTGCAATGAAGAGTGGCGGCCCAGGAAGTGAACGCGACTCGTTTTCTAACTGAGCTGCCTTGTCGAGCTGAGTCAGTCTGCAAGTAGGAGGCTGGCTGGCGACCTAACATGGCTATAGAAAACGTATGCAGTAACGTGCGTCTCAGTGCTGTATTGCCAGTGGTTATCTTGAGCTAAAACTCATTAAAAGAGCCAGTAGGTTATGCGAAGTTGTCTTCGTTATAGGGAATTCATGTCTTCAGACTGTGTAAAATTTGATGTACGAATTAAAGACACCTAGTGCTGTGCGTAAGTGTGCTACTTCTCATACAGTACTTAGCGTGGCAGTGCTGTTGGATAACTGTTTATAGGATCTCTTTGTCATTTCTGTAAAAGCTTGTGCCCAGTGGTGCCTTTGGCTCGACGGAATCACTCAGACAACTGAATCACTGACATTATTTCCTGCAATTGGTCTCTTTTCCTGTGAGATTTTCCATGCAAGTATTGACTAGAACTTTATTTAGATTAGAAAGCTTCGAAGCATAGAAAAAGTGTAATCACAGTGTGAGACAGAATCTATAAAGCTAGAATCTCCAGCTTGTGAAGGATGTAGATATTTCTATGCTAAAATATTCCAAAGGTGAAGTTTCCTGAAGGAAATTGAGAATTTACTTCATGCTCCATAGCATTTATCTGAATTTCTCACTGCAGTATTTCTGAATGAGGCACCTCGCTTTGCATGCATCTTTTTTTTTTTTTTTTGGTGTGTTTGGTAGCTGCAAACCTTACCAAGAAAAGGTTACGTGTGAGAATGCCACTGGTGTCTAGATACAGAACTTAAAATCTATCCTTATGGATGAGCTGAGGGACACCATGTGGTTATCAGAGGGAGGTACAAATGATGAATTAAAGGCTCCCCAGTGTAAAATGTAGTGCCAGCATGCCGACTGGAATGTCAGACTCTTGTTTCACTTAGTAGCCATGATGAGATAAAATGCTGATATTTCTTTCAAGCTTTTTCCTGTAGGTCTGTTTTCAATTCAGGATTTTTAATGCCAGCATTAAAGTATCCCAGACACAAGTTTTGCTGAGGTCTTCTCTTGAGCTTTCAGAGTGGTGAGGCTACTCTCCCATCTTCATTGCATTGTAACTTCAGTATTGTGTTGCTTTCAGATACTCTCTCAGCAAGATTAGTCTAGGCATTTCTCCCAAAGGTAAAATGGCTCTTTGCATTTTCATGTTATCCACTGCTTTTCCAGCAATCTCGGTCTGAAAGGGGTTCTTTTCACTTCTCTCTGGTCCACAGATTTGTGAGTAGCATCAATGCAGTTTTTGTAAAAGTTTTTTTGAGGTTTATTTTTATTTTTAAAGAGATTCATGCCTGGTTCTAGTTTTAGTATCGTGTTTGTCCTTAAAAGTAGTCTGTGGTTTGGGTCCTTCAAAAACAGATTTACCTAAGAAGCCAATTTTGTAATATTTTTTACTTAAACAAAATTGTTTCAAACATGCATGCCAGTGGGCCCTCCAGGTTTTCAAGTAAGCAGTTATCTTAAAGAAATGAAATAGCTACACAAGCTAGCTAGAGCATGGATTTTGACTGAAAAGGAGCTATGCGAATTTAGGTAATTAATTGAGTATATTGTTTGTGATATCTGTTGTCCACAAATATTTTAAACTTTGAATGTTGTCTCTTTTAGGCTGTTAAAATGTTAGGTCTATAGTTATGTCTTGTCTCCTGTGAAGTAAGATTACCCCCTGTGGACTGACTGTTTGCTTGGAGGCCTAGACAGTGTTATAGTTAGCACTAAAAAAAAATCACTGTCTTGAAGTATGACTAGCAATGTCTGTTTCTCTTAAGCTGTAAAAATGAACTTAATAATAAATATCAAGTAGATAAAATGTTTCCAGAGCCAGCCTTGAAAACCTGATTTGAAAACAGGTTAATCTCAAGTAGCAGATAAGTTGAATGCCTCTTCAAAGGCATCTGGAATCAGCAAATTATTTGTTCTGTTTGATGTAGGTGGGCCAGCAATGCCTGCCATAGTTGAAAAACAAAACAGAAAACAACCCTAAACTCATACAGCAAAACAAAACCCACTCAGTTGTGCATTTTTGTAGCTAGTATTATGACTTGGTAAGCCGACTTGTTATTTATTTATATCATCTCAGAATACTGCCAGAGTGAAAATGTAGGTTTTAGGTAAATATTTTTGTTCTTCAAGGCTAAATTCAGGGCTACAAGGCATATTTTGTCTTGCTCCATAATGTAAATCAGTTTTGCAGCCATCCTAACGAAGATTCCTCCCTGTGCTGGAGGATTTCAGCAACACAGCATTTGTTACTGCTGATCCTGTGTTGTGTAGCTGGAACAGTGAGTATGCAGGTTGGGATGAAAAATAACTTTCAAATACAAAGCCACACTGGAAGGTCAGTTGATTACAGTTGCCATCCATCTGGGGAACCTGTTTGATAGTGCTGAGCACAGTTTGGGTCAATATTAGGACAAGGACCAAATACTTTCTTGACCAGGTGCGATGCTGATCTTTGTGCTCTGTGCACAACTTTGTGAATACATGGTGTGTACAAACAAGTGCCTGTAAGCCTGCTGACTTTAGCTGACCCTGATTGTGCTGGCTCTCTAACTCAGTAAAACTGTCATTTTTTTTTTTTTCCTTTTCATTTATTATCTGAGTTCATGGCAATACAAGCTTTGTAATTACTTGTTTAACAGAGTTGATTCAACAGTTGTATACAAAGTATGCTCATATTATGGATAACTCATGTCTCAATGCCTTAGTGAATGTCCTGAATAGTTTGAGTGATCTGGTGCCGGAGCTAGTTACATGGAAAACCTATTTTTATCATTTAGACTGTTTACATCATAGCAGAATTTTAGATGAGGCCCTTTGTGTACCTGTAATTTCCAGTATTGAAATTTCCAGTGTTCAAGATCTTATGGCAACTGGTTCAGAGTTACTGTCCACCAATGTGTATGCAGACTGAATTTTGTGAACATTACAACACTGAAATTTAATAACATGCTTTGGTGAATATTTTTAGCTGTTAGTTGCTACAGTGGACATAGCAAATGTGTTCTAACACTTTCTGAAGCTTGCGGTTCTTGCAGAGAGTTGCCAATCCTTTAATTATCTGAAAGTTTCAGTCCATCGGGAAAAGTGAGTATAACTAATACTGTGAAGTGTGAAGATACTTCTCTGCAGAGTAACAGACTCATTTTGATATTTCAGTTTTGTATCCTTTTAAAACTTTATCCATGTCAAATAGGGCCTCCTTCTGTGATTTCCTGTGTGTTCTGCTAGCATGCCTCACTCTCCTCAGTCATCGGCCAAGGCTGTCACAGAATTTTCCAATATTGTTCTGCATACTGTTTAAAAGTGCTAACAGCAGAGAAAACCCTAATGAATGAACAGCTGCAGTAGAAGTGTCATGGTGAGCTACGTTTATTTTAGAGCCCAGTCAGCATCTGATGCTAATGACTATAAATCTTGGACAGTCACTGTCTAGGGGTAAAGCCAGGTTAAAATCTTAAGAACTGGGAATGAGAGGGTAACAGAGAAAGTGCTTCTGTCTAGACTTCTTGTTGGTGGGGTTAGTTGTTCCTGCCAGTAACAGCTGGAAAGAATGTTAGCCATTATGCCTCAAATCCACTCATTGTATTCTGCTTCACCTTAAATTTAAAACTTGTTGAAATCAAACAATTTAAAGATGCTTAGCTAGAAGGTCAGATGAGGTGGAATTCTACTGTCAGTAACTCACATCTCAGTGTTTTCTCAGGGAAACTGGGTGTTGCTCAATCTCCTTGGTTAAGTTGAAGGATAAACAACTTCTGCTGTCTCATGAAAAGGAAAGGGCAGGGTAGATTCTCAGAAAAGAGCTCTACTGTAAGAATTCTATTTTACACATAATCCTTTTATACCCTTTTCCAAGCTCAGTGACTTGCAGAGAAGAGACTAGTTCTGCTGCAAACACAGCACTTTCTAACAGTAGATTGCAAAGTGCCTTTATGAAGAAGGGAAGTACTGCTAACCACTTCTCATAAGTGAGTATGTAAAGAATGGAGGAAGTATGGAGGAGTGGACTGGATTGCTGAAGGATCCCAGGAAGGGATAGAATAGTCTAGAACATGTCTAGAGCCCTTTCCACTAGGTTGCACAGCTGCAGGTTGTTTGTTTTTTGTTTTTTTTTTTCCTACTAGCCTTGTAAGACTGAATTTGAATTTGTTTCTTGAGGAAACTTTTCTTTTAGTTTGGTTTGTTTGGAGTGATTTGGTTGTGAAACTAGCGTGCATCATTGGCAAGAGCACAGGAAGAGAGTAACTCCATCTCATGAAAGGATAAGTTTATATAGAAGTCAGATTTTGTGTTCACTTTCTTGCTATGCTTTACCTGCTGCAAATGAGGGCCAAAAGTTCTTCTTTGCATGAAACCAGAAATTCTTGTCCCTCTTTCTGTATGGAGTCCAAGAACTATGCAGTGAAACAGTGTTTTACTCAAATCCACAGTCATAAGATTGCCAGCTATGATTCATCGGGAAAGGATTGTGTATTGCCATGAGTGTCCCTGCTTTCTTACTTCTTGGGTCAGGATGACCTGTAACCAGTAATTCTATTGTATAAAAGAAATCTGGAGCTAATCAACCTTAGCCTCTGTTGAAAATGATGGATGTTGGTGCAAGTAAGACTGCAGCCCCTGTAGTAGGCTTAACTGTGTATGTTACTAGGAGAAGCAGTTGAAAGTATAAATAATCATGATGTATTTTGAAACAGCAGTGATGAACAAGATAATGTGATTTGAAAATACTTTGTGGTGGAATTGGGAATGTAAATTGCAGTTTAACTCTCTAGATACAAGCCTTTGCTTCCACATCATCCACTACAGTGTACATAGTTTGGTGTGGGAAGAGTCAGCAATGTTGCTTTTTTATTGTCATCTAGATAAAGTTGTAGCTTAGTATTTTCAAAGCAGTTGCAGTTTTTAGGGGCCTGTTTTCTGTTACTTTTCAGTCAGGCGTGGATGTTAATTCCTTGAGACCTCAATCAAATCATTACTGTAATTTAAATTTTTTAATGTGCTTTATTAAGTCAAGGTTGAGAGAACCTGGAAATATTTTTCATTTGTTTGTTTTCCTCTTTTTATTCCTTTCTCACAGCACCTTTTCATGTGAATGGATACTACTGTTATTACAGTTGCTGGTTTTGATTTCATAGAATGAGTCAGTGAAAGCATTTGAATCATTATATATGTTAAGATTTTTACTTTTCTTGGAATAACTTTTTACTAGGCACTTTCTAGGCCAGCTAGTCAGGTAGTCACATGTTAAGGTAATGTTTGAAGTATGGATCTGCTCTGCGAAATGACAGTGCAAAACAGGCTTTGTTTTAGTCAGCTGTTAAGCTTTATTATGTGTTCAGACATCAGCTGTGTTCAGTGACAAAATGTTTTCTTAGCTCAGGTAGGGTATGAATGTGTTCACTACTGGACATCATCACTGGTGTCTCTCCATACCCTGCAAAAAACTTCTGGGGAAGCCGTTTTTAGTTTTAACACAGAGGGGGGGAGAAACAAAAAAACCCCAACAGAACAAAAACAACAAAGGAAAAAAAACTAGCCCAATGCACTGCTAACACACTTTTTTTTTTTTTTTAAAGTTGTGTCAATATAAGTATATTTTGCATGGAAATTGAGAGTGTAAACAAGATGTGCTTGTGTGGTGCTAAAAAAAAGTGAATATTCTTAATGTGAAAAAATTACAGTTTCTGTCCTTCAAAAACAAAAAACCCAAAAACAACCCAAAAAAGTTGATAGAGGCAAAGTTAAATGGTAATGTGGGCAAGGCAATTCAACAAGAGTAGATTTAGATTTGCTGTAATTAATGTCAAGTCTACAAGTTGGCAGCTTTGAGGAGGCTGTGACCTTAAATTACTTCATTTTAGTTAAAGCTTTCTCCTTTTTTTCCCTAGGGAGACCAGGGATCTGTCTACATGTTAGTCATGTGTTTCAGTCTGATTACCATTGTATTTTTCTCAACTTATTTGTCTAAAACTTGTGTATAAAATTGACATAATTTTACAGTATATTTATTCTGTTACTAGAGGGAGTACTGTGAACTAGTTTAGGTATGATGAAACATTCTTTGTTTTTACAACTTCAAGTACTTTTATGTATTCAGACATCCTTTGTAATATCATGGTGTCTAGTATTGTTGCTATGAAGTAAAACTTTTATTTTAGAACCTTAACAAATGGTTGAAACCATTGCTTGCAGTGTTTCCTGTAAATAAAAAGGAGGACTCTGTGCAGTAGAACTGGATATAAATTCTCATCGTTTCTAGCCAGTGACGTTTTAACTCCTCCTGCTTTTGATTTTCCCAGTTGACAAAGTATTTTACCTGTAATTTACTAATAGTACTATTTATAACTTCAGTTGTACAAAGTAAAGGTTTAAACAATACCAAAGTTTATTTTCTTACAACAGCCTAAATATGTATTAATTGCTATCATAATGATCTCATTTCCTGTATTTATTGTCATTGATTGCTCATCTTTAATTTGAAGCTCTGAGGTGACACATGCTTGGTTGATATTTTACAGTTATCTTCACTGTTTGTTATGTCTTTCATTACCACAGGGCTGTAGAACTGTATTCCCCAAATTATTTGTTGCCGGTAAGAGTGGTAAAAGTCTTAAAAAAACTACACAGATAATGTCTGTGGGAATAAGAATACTAATTACCAGTCATTTTTCTTGTCCTTTCTCTGTGTGAATTTAAAGAAACTTCTGGATTTTTCTCTTTGCTGTGGGGGAATGATCTTGCAGCTCAGTTAACAGTGAAATTGAGAATACTGAAGGTAGGCATTTGCCCCAAGAGGACAGTAGGGGGTCTTCTCTTCTGCCCTCCTTGACTTCTTTTTACACATTTGCAGACACTAGTTCCCTGTGCCAAATTCCAACCTATGGCTAATATTTTTTTCAGAGTTGTCACAGATCATGTGATGGTGAAGACTGGCATACTAATCTTTTAATTTTTGTCCCCAAGCAGCATGTTAAACAATCTACATGTATTGAAAATATTTTGGGGTTTATGTTTCACAAATGTACAGACAATTCACTTCCCCTGTCTCAGCAACAAAACAGTTTGCAGCCCTAATTTGTTAATGGTGGTATCTTTGTTAACACCACTAATCAGACTCATTTGCAAAATACCTTGTAACCTAGGTTTTATGTGGTAGTCTTCTGTGAATTAAATGTCAAACAGAGTGCTTGGTCCTGCTTATACCCTGTCATTTCAGAAATCACAAGATTGTGCTGAACTGAAGTGAAGCTGACAGAGAGACTTGACTTTTTTTGCCTCTAATCCTAGTGGGTTTTTAATGTAAAAATGCTTTAATTATCCAAATTGGCTCAGTATTCTTGATAGTGTTATTATTGCGGCTGGAAAGAGATGGATTGTGCATTTTGGATCATGCAGGTGCATTACTGTGGAGGCTGTTGTATGGGTCCTGGTGCATTGGCTGTTGCATTAATTTCCTAGTGTATTGTTTTTTTGCAGATCATCTAAATAGCATTACTTGCAAGCAGGGGAAAGAAAATGTATAATCTTTGGTAGCTGTAGACTAATAATACTAGATACTATTTAGTTACATTCTGTAAATGGTGTTCTGTTTCCCTAACCTTATGGGTAAATGTTAGCTTCTACAAGTGCTTGGGCTTGGTTTGAGGTAAAGTAATTTGAGGAAGGACATTAAACTGCTGTTTGTCCAGAGGAGGCTGACCAACGTGGAGAAAGGCCTTGAGGGCTCCTCACAGGAGCAGGTGAAGTCACTTGGCTTGTTCCTCTTGGAGAAGAGAAGGCTGAAGGCTGATCTAATTCCTCAGGAGGATGCATCAGAGAGGGAGGTTCTGATCTCTTTGATTCTCTTTGGTGGCCAGCAATAGAACACAAGGAGGGGAAGTTCAGGTTGGATGTTAGAAAGTTCTTCACCAAGAGGGTGGTCAGTCACTGGAGGAGGCTGCCCAGGAAAGAGGCCATGGTAGCAAGCCTGTCAGAGTTCACAAAGCATCTGAACAATGCTCTGAAGTGATATGGTTCAGTTTTAGGTAGGACTGCAAGGAGCAGGGAGTTGGACTCACTGATCCTTATGGGTCTCTTCCAACTTGAGATACTGATTCAATAAATATTATTGGAATTATGGATAGCATCAGCCTCCTAATTAGAATTAAGTCATTGATCTCAGTGCCACAGGATATTTTGGAAAATATGATAATAAATTTAGGTAAATTATACTACTTTTTGACTTGGCACAGCATGGTTGTTTATTCTTGTGCATTAGATTTGTACAAAATTGTGAGTATTTCTGCTGTTGTTACATTATTTTGGAACACGTACTATGAATAATTAACCAGAATAATGTGGAATAGGAAGTAACTGTCTGAACAGTTGCTCTGCAGAAAAGATCTTAAGAGCTGTTAAGTAAGTCAGCACTGTTACATGAATATTTTCCTGCATAGATTTCTTACTTTTTCTTATGAATAGGAATCTAGCTTGCAGCATGTGGGATTTATAGTGTTCTACTAATTATATGAAAGAACTGGCTTGGAATATCTTAGCCAGTTTTGAGCTTCACACTTACAAAACAATGTAATGGGTTTTGAAAAACCATAGAGGTGAGAATGATTGGATTAGAAAATAACCCTCATGGAAAGATTAGACCTACTACCAGTCGTTATTCTAAGAACAACTGTCTCATTCCGTTGCCCATTCTGGACAGAACAATGGAGAAATAGGATCTTGAAACACTGGAATATATTTATTGGGAAAAAGGTCACTGGGGACCTTAAAAGAACGAGACTAGATAAACATGTCTAGGAATATTTTGGGTAACTCACTCACTTTGGGAAGGCATGGACAGAAGACTTTCTGGAATACTTGCAAATCTAAATGCTGCCATTATAAAGGTTGATATAATTTATTTTTTTTTCTCCAAGAACTCAAAGTAACTCTGTGTGAGTACACTTAACTAACCAAGGGCACAACCTCCTACTAAAACAGAGAGACTCTTTACCTCTGTTGTCTCTAAAACTTTTTTTTTCCCCAACTTCATGGGGTTGTTTTTAAGATACTTAGTCCACTGACTAGTCTTGTTGAATAAATTTAACTGGCTTTCTTACAATGAAGTAATTCCTTAAGTTTTTCTTGGCTGTCTTTCATTTAAGTTTTGTGGATTTTTGCTTTTGGTGAGAGCCATTTTTCTAGAGAGTAAGAAATCTCAGTAACAAGTCAGTCAAAGCATAATCTAGTTACTATTGGCTAGGAATGCAAGAAAGTGTAGAGTGGGCTTTCAAGTTCAGTTGTTTTAATGAGGATATGATTTCCTGGTCAGCTGAAGAATGTGGCTGTTCACCATGCCCTGGGCTGCAAACACATTTCATGATGTCATGTTGAATTGTGAAGGCAGAGCCACATGCATGGCAAGGAATGTTAGTTTTGACTCATGGGAGGTGACAAAAATTTTTCTCTGAGAGGGTGCTTTCTGTTTCGGTACAGCAAAAGTGTGGACAGATCTATCATACTTGTGACATTACATCTTCAGTCTTTCAGCAGAGAATGGCTTAAGTGGTGTGTGTGTGTGTGTGTGTGTGTGTGTGTGTGTGTGTGTGTGTATATTAGGGTATATTTACTAGTATATAATTATATAGATACTTCACAGTGGGTGTATAGATATAAGTAAGTAGTATATATACCAGTATATATTTGTTGTTATAGATGCATGCCTGATTGAAGGCACAGTAGTCTTTAAGTGGAACCAGATTTTTGTTATTGATAGTTGTACAACTAGGTATCTAGATGTGAAACTCTTCCGATTTTTATTGTACAAAAAAGGAATTACTATTTCACATCTCCATATGGGCAAAAAAAGTTGAGAAAATTTTTATTAAGTATTTCTAGATGATGTAAAGCAGAATGAGCAGTGCAAGTGGGGTAATACATTAAATGTGAACAAAATAGCTTGTCCTTAATTATTTAAAAGTTATAGTTCAGTATTCAATGACATAAATGTGTAATATAAACTTTTTTGTTCAGTTCAAGGAAGAAATCTCTAAGCGTTTCAAGTCCCACACTGATCAGCTTGTGTTGATATTTGCTGGAAAAATTTTAAAGGATCAAGATACTTTGACTCAGCATGGAATTCATGATGGACTCACTGTTCACCTTGTTATCAAAACACAAAACAGGTAACCTTACTCATGAATAATCTTTTATTTACCACTAACAAGTAAAAATACTCTGAACTCTAAACAGCTTTCTGTTGGCAAATCTGGATTTGACTAAATAATTACTATAATCAGCTTCTTAGTCCCTGCTGCTGAAGAATAATGGCCTGAAATTACAGTGCTCTTTTCTTTGGTTTATCTTGCATTTTAATTGGATTAATGTTTCTAAATGCAAGTCTCTTACTTTTTTTGTTAAACTTTCAAGGTTTACTGCTGGCTATGTTTTGGCTCCATAGTTCTCAGATATTAGCTCTTACCTTCTATAAAGAGAGATTGTGTAGCTTTTGTTTCATGTTTGAAAATTTTCAGTGAATCCTTATTCACTGTTTTGGTTAAAAAAAATTGCTTTTTGCCTCTGGGCTAAGGAGCACCCGTGTGTGATGCCACATTTATGGCTCTTGATGAATTGTTGGTGTACCTGCACTGGTCCCGTCACCACTGGAATCCATGTCACCCATCTTCCCTACCTTTTTTTCATCACTTTAGAAAGCTGTATTACAACTACTTTCAAAATGTTTTAATCGTTTATTGGGCAAGGAAGTACAAACAAAAAGCTACAGACCCATTTCATGAATCTACCTTATCTTCTAATGTAGCCGTAGTTTTTTCACCTATTTTGCTCTAATTAATTAAAAATACACTTCTAGGACCTGCTGAAAAGAATTACCAGCACAATGAAAATCACCTTTGAGGAAGTATAACATTGTCCTGAATCATCCCCATATTCTTCTTACTAAGATACTTGGATTTCATGCTTATCAGGTCATGATTCCATTATGGCCTGAAATGTAAGACTTTTCCAAAACTAGATCTGAAGATTATATATATATTTTTAAAACAATATTAGATGTGTAACTGTAAATAGGAATCTTCATAAATCCAAACTAGTCCTTGTTGAAAAAAACATTATTTTATTACTGGGTTACATTTTTCAAGTTGATGAAAGCTTCTAGTATCGTGTTGTAACCTGGCCTATGTGGTGTCAGAATAGTAGTGACTGATCAGCAAAGGACAATGAAGAGACACTGAATTTCTGGTTACAACATTCCAAGTCAACACCTATATTTATTTTTCACAAGCAGCAGGAAGAAACAGTGGCAAAGTGGAAATAAAAGAATGGTGTGCACTTTACAGGAATATCACTTTATCAAAGACTTGAGGTTTGCTAAGACAGACTTGGCAATCAAACAATTATCTTGAGGTTATATGCCCCAAATTTTCATAGAAAGACTATGAAGTGAAAGGTTTCAGCCTTGTCTCATTTTCTGTCCTGCTTTGAGAACTTTTCTTGTCTGTTAAGTGGTTGCTTCTATAAATAGTTTCTCAGTTGAAAAAACAAAAGTTTTAGGATTATTATTTTCCTTTTGCATATGGAGGAAAAATATATGTGTTCTCCTGACCAAAGGAAACAGGTTGCTCAGGGTGGTGGTAGAGTAGCCATCCCTGGCTACTCTAAAGTGGGTAGATGTGGGAGATGATATAGTGGCTAAGATGGTTTAGGACTAATGGCTGGACTTGATGATCTTGAAGGTCCTTTTCAAGCATGATGATTCTATAATTCTATGGTTGAAGTTAGAGCTGCTTGGCTAACTGTAGTCATCTTGTGTTCAAAGTTCACAGTTGCTGTTAATGTTACAGCATATTTATGCTTGTCCTTCTCAGGAGCCCAGAGTTTTTCTTGATGCCTAGTGACACCTGTCTTTGACATAAGCTGCTGTATACATATGTTCCCTTTCCTGGGCTGATAATGGCTGTCCAGAAGGTTTCCTCTAGAACAGATTTTCATTCAGCAGGCTGTGGATGTATTCTGTTAGACCTGAAAGCAAGCAAGATATGCAAAACCCAAATTAATGGACTTTAATTTGGAAGAAGTCTTAGGTCTTACGAACTCAAGATTCATCTCCCTTCCTTCACGCCCAGCACATCAGCAAGAATTTGAATGAGGGAGTTTGGTCCCATGGCATCTTATATCTTCATGACTTGATATGCCATGTTTTATTTAGCTCTTTACAAGAATACTGCTTAAATCAGTATACTGATGGTATACCAGCAGATTGGGTACTTATAAGCTAGTGTTGGTGATTTGTTGAAAGAACTTGAAGCATGAGAAGTATTTCATTGTTCCTTTGTTTTCTGTCTTTGTTTTTGATGGCTGATGTTTAACCTAGAGTCAGAGAACTCTTTTGGTTTTTTTGTGGTCCTGCTTTAGTTAAATACCAAAGAATTTTATTACAGCAGAAAGATACTCTAAGATGAACTGAGGTATGAAATCTGGTATATTGTCAAATCTTCAAAACTTTGTGTAAGATCTGAATATATAGTTTCTACAAGTTACTTTGCAAATACAGACATTTGAGATTGAGTGCTGAACTAGACAGGTGAACTGATTTAGTTTTCAAACTACCCTCTTTTCATTTGAGTAGAGGCCAGGATAACTTTACACAGGCTCAGTTCTTTGATTTCTTTTATTACATAGCAAGCAGGAATGTTTATGCTTCAGCTGTAGAAGGATGTGGTGCATATATGATTTTAGCAGGTTGTGCTCTATTGTGGTAAATTACGTTGGCTTTAACCTTGTACATGTATGGTTCTACCCTGTTCTTGAAGTCTGTAAGGTTATTGACATTCTGATATTTGTCTTCTAATTAATTCCAGCACTTAATCTTGCTAGGTGTTACTTCTCTAAGCCCAAGGAGTATAATCAGTAGTATTTGAGTGTAGTGGAATAAGGCAAGGATCTTAAAAGTAAAGGTAAGGACAGAAGAAACGATTGGTGGGAATCCTGCAGGTAGGGTAAGAAGGTGGGTAGTGGCTCCAGTAGTGGCCATCCATTTTCTTAATGTTTCAAAGTACTATTCCAAAAAGCTGATGACATGACAAATGTGTGAGAAACGTCCGGTACAGGAACTCGCCTAGAGATAGTAGTGTGATTTTTGAGAGAGAATCAAAATGTGAATTAAGATTCTCAGGTATTACACTTTCCTTTTATTTAATGGCATTATTAAAATTATCTTGTTAAACTTATAACTTTTAAACTTCATTTTTTTAGATCTCAAGACCACCCAGTTCAGCAGGCAAACACCACTGGGAATACTGCTACCACATCAACATCAGGCAGTAGTACCTCAACACCAGGATCAACAGATAGTAACCCTTTTGGCTTGGGTAAGAGTATTCGTTAGGTAGCATGGTGGGTGTGTTCTCTTGGATTGAGGTAGTTGTCTGTGAAGCTTTATTCTAATGTGGACAGAACTTTAAAAGCAAACAAATAAGCACAACTTAAAAAAAAATTATTACAAGTAGCAATGGTATTGGTTGTAGAATGCTTCTGATCAGTAAGTTATCAGAGGAACGTGGTTAGCTTAATTTTATATGCAGAACTGCAGATGTATGCTGCTTTGCATACATTGGTACTAGGGTGCCTCTGATATCCTTGTGCTGGCAGTGTGGGTAATGAAGCTCCTTCCAGTGTCCTTAAAAGTGCTCCTTAAAAGTACATCTGAATTGCAGTGAGGAGAATATTGATGAAGCTGAACCTGTAACATGGAGCCAAGATCTAACACAACTGACAAAATTGCTGTTAATTTTACAACTCAGTATTTCTTATATTACAGGTCTGATAGCACTATCAGTCTTCTCTTTCATGAATGAAGAGGGTGCTTCTTTCATAAATAAAGAGGCTGCTATCTTTTGACTTAAAAATACTGTCTATTCCCATAATCACAGTTGGGTTTTTATTTCATTCTTTTTTAGCTCGTTTGCTTTTGGGGGATGAGAAAGAAGTAGAATTGAATAAGCCAACTGTAGTAGGCAATTGCTTTTTTTTTCAGGTGTAAACAGGTCTTCAGACTGATGAGTTCCTTCTGAAATGTTTTGTTTGGAGTTGGCAAAGAAGGGAAGTTCAAAGTGTGATTAGTTAATGGTGCATTAGTAAGAAGAGGAGCTCTACATCAAATTAGAATAAGAAGTATGAGTCATATTGGGAGATCTCTCTTGGTGTCCTTTAACAAAGAGGAGACTTATAGATAAATCATTATTACAGATGCATTGGAAAGTGTTGTGGGCAGGGGAGGGGGGCAGGTGGAGCTGGAATGGGACTTGAGGTTCCAAAACTTAAACAACTGTTGTACCGTAGCTTCAGAAAATGGGAAGAAAAGCTGTTAGAATTGTACCAAGTTATATTTCAGATGCAATTTGTTGTGGTTTTAGTTGGGTGTTGCTATAAGAAGCAAACTTTTTAACCAGAAAAGGGTAACTTTAACTGTTTTTTATTTGGAAAGAACCTGGATGTGTTTAGAAGTGTACTAGAAGCTGAAAGTTCAATTAAATTTTTTTCATCCTCTTAAAGGTGGCCTTGGAGGTTTGGCAGGTCTGAGTAGCCTGGGCTTAAATACATCAAACTTTTCAGAGTTGCAAAGTCAGATGCAACGGCAACTTATGTCCAACCCAGAAATGATGGTTCAGATAATGGAAAATCCATTTGTTCAGAGCATGCTTTCAAATCCTGACCTGATGAGGCAGTTAATTATGGCTAATCCTCAAATGCAGCAGCTGATACAGAGAAATCCAGAAATCAGTCACATGCTGAATAATCCAGATATAATGAGACAGGTATGTAGAAGGATCTCTGTAAGTTCAAGACCTTTGATAATGCTGTAACTGTGAACAACAGAGCAGGAATTTTATGTGCTTGGTTGAATGCTTCAGCGTTCTTGAAGTATTTAGGCTTTTAAAAAATTCCATAAAGGTCACTGTAGGCAGCTCTTGTTTGTATTTCTAGCTGTTGATGTCTGATAGACAGTACCTATAGATACTGATATAGACCGATAATAGAATAGACTGGAAATGTAGAAAATCTGCAGTATAGTTTAGAAAGATACTGAAGATTGTGTAGTCTTGTCTTCTGAGGTCAGTTGGATGTCCTTGTGTGCACTTGAAACCTTCTGTTATCTAGCCAACAATGAGTTTACCAAAAGTAGTAATTCTCCAAAGTACTGCACATTATCATTTTGTTTAACTGTGGGTACTTCTAAGTGCTTTTAAAATTAGATTTTATGTATGATATGCTGTGTGGCAGAAGGTATAAAAAAGATGCTTTTGGAAATGTAGCGATTTCAGGTTCCTATTGTAGGCTGCTTGCTGTAACAATATTAGAAGATATATTAATATATTGTGTTGAAATTATGAAGAAAGAAAATAATAGTTCGTTCAGGTCTTCCTGACCCAACCAGGATACTGACAGTTAAGGTTGCATGCTGGATAAACACCTAATACTGTTGACTCACACTAAGCTGATGTCTTGATTTGGCTTTAAGCATAATTTCAGACTGGGTTAGACAATGGTAACTGACATATTGCCAAATACTGATGTTTTCACTTTAGAATGGATTTTTTATTAATACAGATTAAACATTCCACTTTCCTAGACACTAGAACTTGCTAGAAACCCTGCAATGATGCAGGAAATGATGCGAAACCAAGACCGAGCCTTGAGCAACCTTGAAAGTATACCAGGGGGATACAATGCCTTGCGACGTATGTATACAGATATTCAGGAGCCAATGTTGAATGCAGCACAGGAACAGGTAAGAGAAGATTGCAAATACACTGAAATTAAATATTTCTTTTAAATAAAACCATGTATTTAATGTAGATTTTTTTCACTTGACAGAACATTTGTTGAAGCCACTACATGGTCTCTGTAGAGCAAAGATCTGTAAAAATTCTGTGCTCTTTTAAGCTTGAAGAAATACAGAAAGTGATTTGTGAGTTTGAGAAGCTATCTTAATGTTAACAAGTTTCCGTATTACTTAAATTTGAATTCTTTTAAATCTTTGCCTTAAAATTCTGAGGTCTAGGAAAATTTTTTAAACATGTATGTAGTACATCAGAACGAAAAAAAGCTTTGAGGTTAGAAACCAGCTTGCAAGATACAATCTCTGTGATTAAAATACCAATGCAGTAGGAACACTACTTTCAAAAAGAAATCTGATTTAATTTTTTGGAGGTGCCTAGTGTCTTTCAGTGTTGGGATCTTTTCAGAATATTTACAGTGAGTTGCTGTAGAATGGTAAGTGTAACTGATAACTGATTGAAAGCCATCAACACTTAGATCTTCATGTGTAATTTTGGAAAGGTATCTTGGCATTTATAGCAGACTTAAAAGCAGTTGACTTTAGTTGATGATTCATGTTTGCTTTCCTTCCTTCCTAGTTTGGAGGTAACCCATTTGCTTCTCTAGTAAGCAATGCATCAACAGGAGGGGAGAATCAGCCATCTCGTACCGAAAATAGAGATCCTCTACCAAATCCATGGGCTCCTCAGTCCAGCTCACAGCCTTCTGTGACCAGCAGCACCAGCAGTGAGAGCAGTGGGAATAGTAACAACACCTCTGGCAGCACAGGACAAAGCTCAACTGTACCAAATTTGGGACCTGGAGTAGGAGGTGTGTTTGTTACTGTAATTGTATATATTTGCAAATATTTGAGAGTTTGCTGAAGTGATTTTTCCCTTAGAGTTTTTGATTCAGAGTATTAATTGCTCTTTGCTTTTGTAGAACATTCGATTAGTATCAAAGTCCTCTAGGAAGAGGAAATATGAGTAGTCAACTAAGAGTGGTTACTTGTCTATTGCCTTAAAGTAACAAAGGCTGGAAATCTGCAAATGAATGATAGTATGTTTCCTGCTTAGAGGCAATTGGGGAAACAGTTAATACTGTAGATACGTCATGGGACTGCTTGTTGGTTAAAGCCTTTGTCTTCTAGAGCAAATGCATCTGTAAGCAGAAGCACACCAAGGTATATTTCAGGGGATAAAACATGTAAAGTGCTTGTATCCTGGTTTTAGATAGTCTAGTTTGCTGATGATAATCAGGATGTTCGCTAACCTGGCCTTTTACTTTTAAGCTGGTATGTTCAACACACCAGGAATGCAGAGTTTATTGCAGCAGATAACAGAAAACCCACAACTTATGCAGAATATGTTGTCTGCACCCTACATGAGAAGCATGATGCAGTCATTAAGCCAGAATCCTGATCTTGCAGTACAGGTAAATGCATTTGGTGTAGTAGTGTTGATATTACAATTATTAAAAAACCAAAAACCCCAAAGCAAAAAACCCCACACCAAACAAAACAAACAAAAACCCCCACAAAAACCAAAACAAATACCCCAAACAACACAACTCCCCACCCAAAAGAAATAACAAACCCAGACAGAAATGACCTAGGGAGAGAAGAGATGAATCTATGATGCAGTTACATTTTCACTTGTGCCAACAATTGTCTGTAGTGAGTCAGCCACTTTTTAATGTTAATGGTTAACTCAGTGAAATTGTTGCTTACTTATGTTTGACAACTTGTTGCATTGAACTTCTTGTTTGCCTGTAGCTGGACATCATACCTGACATGCTTTTAAAATAACCATTCTTCTATGTGGATGTTTTGTATAGTTTTAACGTGTGATCCAGCATTGGTAACCCGTTTGACAAAACAAATTATTTGATTGTAAATCAAGGTAGATCGACTAGTACATAAATGGCTCCTCTAGCTTGGGAGGAGAGAACTGGAGGGGAGTTGGTGCCACATCTGTATGTTGTTCTAGTTTTAATGTGTCTTTTTTGACATTTGCTGAAAATGCAAATGCTGTTTATGAGTGGCATCGTAGAAGTGCTTTAAAGTTTTACTTAAAACTGTAAAGATAAATCCTTAACAGAGATTTAAAAAAATTCTATTTTCTGGATTAAATAATCACTTGGAGAAATATCCTTGACTAAAGTGATGTTTACAGGGGAGCCATCACTTAGTCTGTAGTGGAGCCTGAGCAGAAAGGGGTTTTCTTGCAATGTAAGTGTGGCTGTTTTGGCAGGTATCTGGCAGTTCATTCACTTAAAACCAAACCAAGGAACCAAACAACAGCAAATTGAAAACAAAAAAAATGTACCCTTCAATGTGTTCATGCTGGTGGTTCATAATGAACTTTGGCCAAAGGAGAAGTATAATATTATTGTTATTATTGTTAGTTATTATTATGTGAAGCTATTTTTCTAGACTATTACAGTGTAAGTAGCTGTTTTAAACCTCCCTGTTTTTTACTGCTTGATCTTTGAAGTCAAATATTTTTTTTCCATAGATGATGTTGAATAATCCTTTATTTGCTGGAAATCCTCAGCTTCAGGAGCAAATGAGACAACAACTTCCTACTTTCCTTCAGCAAGTAAGATGAAACATTAGGTGTTAATTTGAATGATAGTTTCAATAAACTGATGTCTTTCTGTGATTTGGCTAAAAGCTAGATTCTGTAGTATAGTCTCAGTAGCTTTAGGCATGAAGTTAGATTGTCCCTTATTAATAAAACGTTGTTTAATGTCTTCATCTCTTTCAAAATTAAACCTGACTTTCAGTAAGTGTGTTCCAGTACTGAGTTTGGTTGACAGAAACAAGCAAGATTTGGAACTGAAAAGAATCCAGTGCATGAGTTCCATCACTAGCCTGTCCTTGTGAATCGAAGTGTATCGCCAAGATTTGATCACGCACAGATGGCTTTAGGTGTTAATAATTTTACTCATACGTGTGTTAGAGTAGGAGGTTCAGAATAAACTGTTCAGCTAAATAATAACTGTTCAGGTAGTAATTTTTTCCTTGGGCTATCTCCTTTTGTTTGTGTCACACTGTCATTCTTCTGCACAGATAGTTTTCTGTTAAATTGGTCATCAGAATGTTTACAATATTTCAGCTCATATTTGCTTGATTATCTGCTGGCATTTGTCTATGTTACGGGATCTGGTGACAGAAACTGTGGGATGTTGCTCTGCAACATGGAAGGTGTCTTTTTCAGTAAAGGGCAATTGACCAGTGGAAGTAGGAAAGACTTACTGCTACTTAACATCTGCAATTAACATTAATAGGGACAAGATCTAGGTCAACTAAATGCTCTGAGAATTGTTTGGCTACTGTTTCTGTGAAACAGATCCGTATTTCAGACAGTAAGTCATGATTTAATTATTTTCAAAAAGTAACTTGCACCAGCTTTCTTTGGACAACCTAAAAGGTCCTCTTTAAAATCTGAGTAAACTTTACGAGCTATATATTTAGTTATTCTCTGACTTTTAGCTTCAAGAAGACAAATGGAAAATATCACTTAACAATTTGGTGTGCTTCAGTGTCATTATACACCCATATTCCAGACCATAATTCATCACATCCTATTTTGCTCTGCAGGAGAGGAAGTTAGACCTTTCTCTGTCCATTTCTATGTGAATCAAAAATGTTTTTTGAATTAAAGCAGAAGGAATTTGGGCTAGTTGCCAAGTGATCTGCTATAAGAAGTAGGATCTGGTTACCAAAACTGCGTTGTGACTGAAACATTTCTTTTCACTTACCTGTGGCAGCTCTAAGCAGAGGCAAGCATAAGCCGTAGTTTTAGGTTTGTATCTAAAAGAGTCAGGCTTCTGGACATCTTAATTTCAGAAATGAAAAGGATTTGCCTTTTAAATTATCTTTGGATGTGAAAACCAGTATTTAATTGAAATCACAATAGAGTGGGAGCCCCTGAATGTTAAACAGTAGCTTGATAGTATGCTTTGTTGTATATTGCCATTTTTCTAGGTTTTGATGGCAGCCAAAAATAGTAATGATAGCACTGCTGTGATCTGAATTAAGTTAGGAAAAATAAATATTATATACTTTTTTTCTAAAACATCTGTTGGTGAAGTTCCATTTTGTTCAGCCTTGTTCCTTAACCAGTAGTTTGAAATGGGAGACTATCTCTGGAATGATGTTGAACTATTACAGTCCTATGGCCTTGAAAGATGTAGTCTGCTAGAAACAGTAATGAAAAAATAATTTTCCTTGTATACTTCTCATTTGAAAGGCTTTGTCCACGTATAGGGAGTTCGCTGATCACCTCCTCCCAAAGTTTTCGCAACAACAAAAAAAAAAAACCCTGAACAATTTCATGTAAATACTCAAATATAACAATGAAAACCTAGTTTTGAAATTATGTGGGACTCTGTAGAACAACTAGTGATAAACTTCGAACATCTGCATATGATTGAGATTTTTCTGTCCTTTCTTAGATGCAGAATCCTGACACGTTATCAGCTATGTCAAATCCTAGAGCAATGCAGGCTTTGCTGCAAATTCAGCAAGGCTTGCAGACACTAGCAACAGAAGCACCGGGGCTTATACCAGGGTAAGAATTGGTTGTACAAATTTAGACAAATTTCTTTTGTTATGTCGTTCATTGTATTTACATATAGAGTGTTCTGTTTTTATTAAAGAGGCCTTCTACTGCCCTTTTTCGTTTAACTAAATTTAACTACTTCTTGTATAATTTGTCAAATTTCAGCTTCTCATGCACTTCTAAATAGTGATGACTCTGGTCTTTGTGCTTTACTTCTGTTCTTATCCTCACTTTTGACAGGACTCTTACCCACTACTTAAATAAATGACAGGAGATAGTATTTATTATTCAAATGGTGTATTTCTTTTTATGTAATTTATACAGATTCAGTGCTGGTTTAGGTGGATTAGGAAGCACTGGAGCTCCTCCAGGGTCCACTGTACCTACTTCTGTTCCCAGTGAAACTACAAGTCCAGCATCAGGAACTGCTGAACCTGGTCACCAGCAGTTTGTCCAGCAAATGTTGCAGGCACTTGCTGGTGCAAATGCTCAGGTAAAGTACACTGTAGTCTCGATTTTTTTATTCTTTTTTGACTTTTTTTTTTTTATTGTAAACTAGTAAAAGGGAGAGGATTGCTCCCTGAATATTCTCATGAAAGGAGAGCAGAGGAAGCTTAAAAGTTGTGTTGCAGCTGTGCAAGTAAATGCTGAAAAAACATAAAATTTGAGTAAAAGTGTTCAAACAGTAAGATTCCTGGGCAAGTGCAGTGTTGGCTCAGGCAAGATAAAAACTTATGTTGAATACCATTACCCCTCTGCTTTTTGTATTGTTGGCCATTACTCTCCAGCTGTGACTTAGATTCCGTTCCACACCCGTTCCACACTTTGAATACCCACACCCTGGTTATTTGGAGCCTGAGTTTGTTGTATAGCTTCACTGATAATCCTGCAGCTCCAGACTTCTGTGCAGTTTGTTAACATCCTGAGTGTGATTAAGGGTTTCTGAAGAGGTCCAAAGGTCAAGCAAAGGTAGTAGCTTTGTCAGTAGCTGTAGGGTAGTGAGCAAGTCTGGCTTTACAGAAGACGTGCTGCTAATTCCAGTGCAGGCTGAAACAGGACTGTGGTACCTACCCAGTGTAATGGCAGAGTGGTGGTGGAAGGGGCAGTCCTGCTTTTTCCTCCTTTGTTGCCACAGGATGAATTAGTTCAGCATGCTGATCTGACAGCTTCTTTCCCTTGTCATGGGATCACAAGCAGGTCTTGGTGGGTGTCACTGCAGGCAACCATATTCTCATACAGTTCACTTACGCTGTCAAATCTTACAGTACTGAGTCAGCATTCTGTTTGCCTTTGCTTGGGGTAAGCAGGTTGGGGGGAGGCAGTTCTAAAATTTGTTATCTGTACATTATTTGTTTGGAATCATGTGCAGATTTTAAATATTGGTAGTAGTTTCTCAATGTGTAAAACTGTTGAATTGGAAAAAAAAGAAAATTAGCAGTAGCCACACAAGTTTTGTGTTGTTACCTAATCAGCTCATTGATTCCCAAAAGTGACTTCCCAGTATTACTCCATCACCCTATTTTCCTATAATTGCTGATTCAAAAATACCTCTAAATTGAAGATCATGCTACTAAATGATGCAGAATTTTTGCCATGACTGTGTGAGCAGTATCATCCCATAAGTACTGCTGTCAGTTTGCCTTAGACTGAATGAAACTTTCTAACAATTAAAATTTTGGTATACTTGGAGCATTAAAAAAATGAGGTGTTTCATATGTTATGGAACAAAAATCAACTCTGACCATAGCTGACAGTGACATTACCACAATCCCTGCTCCACATTACTAGGTTGAACTATTGTTTAATTTAAAAAACATATCTATATCCACATTTTAAGAAACTGTTCATGGGACATAAATTTACCTAACTTAATTTTAATCCTTTTTGTCAAGCAATTGGCTTTTCTTGTAGTTCAAGAATATCGTGTAAGTATAGCTGCTCTTAAAATCTGCAGCTGCTCTGACTTTTAAAGAAAATTGTGGTACCTCATAGGATCTTGAAAGTGATGTAGTCAGAAATTAGCAAAGATGGAGAGTGGTGCAGAACCAGCTGTGTTTAAATCTTGTACTTTGCTAAATGTGTGTTACGCTTTTATAGCTTGACATTTTGTTTTTAGCAGCTACAAAACCCTGAAGTTAGATTTCGGCAGCAGCTGGAGCAGCTGAGTGCAATGGGCTTTCTGAACCGTGAAGCAAACTTGCAAGCGCTAATAGCAACTGGAGGAGACATCAATGCAGCCATTGAAAGGCTGCTTGGCTCTCAGCCTTCATAGCAGTGTTTCTTTAACTTGAAAAAATGTAATTTATTTTTGATAACAGCTCTTTAAATCTTTAAAATATTTGGTTTTATTTCATTCTGATTCTTGGGATTGTCTTAACAAAAGTTGGTCTGATGCATTTTAAAGGTGAAGTGCAGTAGCTTTCTTTAAACAGTGGGAATCAATGCATTTTCACTCTGTTGCATGCATCACGCTTCTTTTGTTCTGCATTATTTGTGATTTTTTTTTTTTCCCAATATTGGCTATTGCAGTTGGGTGAACAGGTTTTGTCTGACCTAAAATTGTCCAGTTCATTTACTACTTAAACATTAGCCTTCAGTAGTAATCTATGTAGAATACAAATTAAAAAGGAAACAATTCAATTGAAGCTACAATTCGTGGGTACCAATACTGCTTATTGTGATTCAGGCATGGTTTTCTTTTTTTCTTGCTAGCAAAATGCTGTAAGATTTATACCACTTAAGTAATCTACTGTTTTTTCCTTTAATTTGTATCGCGTATAAAGAGTATGTTACAATGCAAACAGCTCATTTCTAGAGATTTACACATTGCAAAAGAAGGGGATTATAAGTAATAAATAAATAAATAGATTAAAAAAAAAAAAAAAAAAAAAAAAAAAAATTTAAGACCTGTTTTTTGCGTAGAATCTTCCAGCATTTTTGGTAACTGTCTCAACAAAAATGCTTAAGCAAGTTAAAATACATTAGAATTACTGTTCTGGTTATCTCTTTACATCTGACTGTGCAAAAACTTGCATTTTAACATTGTCTCAATATTCACAAGGTTTAACTGTAAATTACATTCATTGTCCAAATTAAAGAGGCACTGCTTTGGAATTGCTTCTAAGGCTTTTTGGCTTGTTCCATTTCAATTCTAACATGTATTCTGATTTATAATTGGAAACATTACTTTCATTCATGGTCATGTGATACTCTTAATTACTTTTAACCACCATGTAAAAAATGCTGTATATCTTCTGAGTTTATATTGGTAGTTACTTCTCTTGTGCACAGGTAATAAATGAATTAAAAAAAATCTTAAAGCATCTTCTCTTGATGATTGCCTAGAATTCAATATAACTGATGAACTTAGGTGTTGGCATTTGAGTGTGAGCTCTGGGAACACCGACCAGCTCTGGGCTGAGATTAGTAAATAACACTTGGATTGGGAGGTGCAGGGCAGAGGGTAAGAGGCATATGATATTAAAGACCAATAGTTTAAAGTGGAAGTAGCAGATTAACTTCCATCACTGTGTGTTACTGAATAGCATCTGCTTCAGTGTAGTTGTGAACATGCTTGCTGAATTCCTCTACTGCTTTTGCTTGGTTTGAACAGTCTTTTCGTTTTGATGGTACAAGTATAAATTAATTTGCTATAAAAATTGTTTGCAAATGGTTTGAAATTACCATGTTAATCAGTTTAAAGCAAAATGATAATGTGATATAAAGGAAGAAGTTGAGCACACTTGAGCATATAGTCAAATTTTTAACTTTTGGCAAAGCCATGTATGCAGTTTTGTTGTGTATTCTTATCACAGAAGAGAAATTTCGCTTACTGTCCAGTAATCCTTTTTCTTTGTGGTTAAGTAAATTAATCAAATACTACTGATGCATGGTACTTGGAAAAATTCAAGAAAACCTCCTGATTGGTGGCATCTGCCTATGGATCAGGATCTCAGTGATGCAGTGGCACGTACTGTTATATAAACAGGAGTAAATTAAAATAGAATTTATCGCTAATTAGTTTAATATAATGAAAACCTTTAAAAATACCCACAGTTTGGGTACAAACTTACTTTTATTTCCTAGCCAATGACAGACCCATACCTTCAGAGACTTCTATGGGTGGGTAGCTTTCATTGCACTTAGTACAAGTCTGTACTAATACTAACAATGACTAACAGACACTACCTTTTAAAATTTATTTCCACAGTGCCTGTTTATTAGAATCTTCATAGCAGCTAATTTGACTTGGAATTCATAGTGTGCCTTACTGGGACCTTGAAGAAGTTAAGACCCCTTACCATTCAGAAGGCAGGTCTCTAGAGAATACAGTCCATAGCATCCAAAAAGGCTACAGTCAAATGAAAAGGGCTGGGTGAGGGGAGAAAAGGAATAAATTTTACCAAGCTTTAACCAAGACACTAAAACAATCAGTCTAACTGTTGTGAAGACTTCCTTGAGAGAACATTCAGTTCAGATATGTAAATGTTTGAGTTGCATGTTAGAAACTAAGAGATTCTGTATTTCAAGTAAAATTTTACTGTAGTTCAACAAGAGATGAAGATTGACCTAAATTCTACAGTGAACCACTGAGTTATTTTTCCTTTTTTAACTACAATCAATATTTATCAGCAACTACTGTCAGCTGGTACAACAATTACTAACTTTCTTGTAAAACACTGTGGTGTAAACACTGTGAAATCTTTTGTATAGGAGGAATTCTAATTTTGTCAGAAAACACAGTAAGTGGAACAAGATTTATAGGTAAGGTAGACATTTTATTTTTTCTAAAGCAGTAAAAGGGAAATCGTAATTGTTGGCTTAATATAGCACACTACAGTGTTCCTGTATGTGTCCTCGGCACCTACTGTCCCCACCCCTCCCTGGTTGCCCTGCTTTTTTGTCCCACCTAAAAATTCTTTATCCAGAAGTACCATCTACCTCTTCTTTCAGCTGCCATCCCTCAGTTAACTCTGAGCATTTTGATAATTTTTATCTGAAATCTGCTTCTGTTTTGTACCAGAAAAATGGGATGTGTGCTTCAAGCTTGTCTTTTTATTTTCCTACTTACTTGTTTTTTCCTACATTGGACCAAATGATCTGATAGTATTGTCTACAAAACTAGCTTACCTGATCATCAGACTACTGCTAGAGAAAGTAACTGCTGCAAAAAGAAAACAAAACAAAACCTGAGAAGTCACGGTGGTGTGAACAGACAGATTTTAGAGGTTTAAAATGTGTACATTCAGATCAAGCACAGAAATACTGTGAATATGATAGCAAGATGACTAGTTTTGTAGAGGATGTGGTCTAACTCTCTTCTTGGATTTATGTTTGTGAAGTTGAGATACGTAGCACTGTGTGGCAAAAGTTTTAAGATACAGTAAATTGTGACAGTAAGTTAAGTACACAACCCTGGTTCTGTGTTGTGGAAAACAAATCAAACAGCAGATGGAGCTAATGGAAAATTTCTCACAGGTCCTGCAACCTTTGTTTTCTAAATAAATAGCAAGCAGAGTTCAGAGGGAAGGCATCTATAAAAAATGTTCCTGAAGATTTCACCCATACTCTCCAGTCAAAGTAACAACTTCCTGGTTTCTGCTTATTTGTTGAGGAAAGGGTCAGTTTCTGCCATTTTTTTTTCCAGCTATATCTCTTCCCCTCTGAGATGGAACAGAGGCAAATTATCTCCTCTTCTAAGACTGGTAGAAATTCAGATGCTTTGCCTTACCATCACATCAGCATTCTGGGGAAAAAAAAAAAAAAAAAAAAAAAAAAAAGTGCTGTATATTTAACATATTGCTTTGTTCTACTTACTGCCCTTTTTTGGAAATGAGGTTCTCATGAGCACTAGCCTGCAAAAAATTATTAGCTTTAGGTGCTGATAATTTCTAGTTGTGAAGGTTAGAATAGTGCAGGTACAGAACAGACAAATGGAAGGGTAAATGGGAATTAAAATCTTCAAGCACAGATAATTAGAACATTATGAGAGTTCAGTACTGCAGTCTCTTGTGGAAGCTGCACCTATCACTCAAGATTAATGGCATGTTAGTTTAAATGGTCACTTTGTTGTCCTGTCAGCATTATTTGAACTGTGGAAATAACTTTGTTTTGCCTGAAGTAAAAGCAGAATGGCATATACATTAAAATGTAAAGGGAAGGCAATATTCCTGTCATTGCAACAAAGAAGGAGAAATCTCTGACCTGATTTGGACTGCTGGTTAAATAAGAACATATTATTTTGTTCAGAAAAGACTTCCAAAATCCAGTGTCAGGTCTTGAGTACAGTTTTCTGTTAGTGCCAGCTACTCCATGAACGTGCCATAAGTGCTGACAAGCAGATCTGAAAACTGAAGTCCCACCTTTTCAGGACTCTCACTTGAAAATACCCAATATTTTTTTTTTTTTTTAATTTGAAGGTCTGATCATTTGTTTGTGAAAGGATGCAGCTGCTTTCCCATCACTGTACAGTGTCCTGCTCAGGTTTTACTGTATTTGAAAGAAGTGTACATAAATCTGCATTTAGTAGTGGATATGTAGGAACAGATGTTTGTAAAGTGTATTGGCAAAATATGAAGCCTACACCAACAGCAGGGGTACCACAAGAGGGTGTCATTTCCTTGATTTTCACAGCTACTGAACTTTGACAGTTCTGTGAGTGACTTCATCTGCAGAGGTGACTAGTCTCTAAAATTTGAAGGTGTTAAGATTATCAGCCAGACCTGTCTTTCTCTGTCACTGTGCTTCTGATCAAAATAAACAGGCTCTGAATTGAGAGCAAACATTTTTTCCAATGCCATTGTACTATACAGCAGCAGGCTGCAGCTGCCTGGTGTTCTCCCTCCAGGTTATGAACAAACAGGAAAAGACCACTTCTGGGTTGGTGGCTTAATGGCTAAGATCCTAAATCTTTATCTATAAATGCCCTCTTTCAGTAAGATAATGCCTATTTATTGCAACTGATCTAAGCACAGCAGTTTGTCCAGTAAACCACAAAGATTCATAATTTATGAGAACAAAATCACACCTTTTCCAACTAATTTCTAGGTAAATATTATACCAAAGATGCTTTGAAACATGAGTTTTGCCTCTAAAAGAGTTAATCCCTTATCCTAGAAATAAAAAACACAATAAAAATTATCCATGTGCAATGAATGGGACACAGAGATGGATGTTCAGATGTGATGGATCTTTCTTAGAGAAGCTGTCTACAGTTTTCATTAAGCTAAAAAGGCACTTCTTTTAAAACAAGGTCTACAGAACTTTTTAAAAAGCACTTGGTTATAAAAAAGAACTTCAATATTACATTCTGTGAGTTAGGTAACTGATTGGAGATTTGGAATTTTCTGATCACAAAAAAGAGCATATGTGAAAAAATTTTATTAGAAGTAATGTGATTTTTCAGCTTTCAAACTTGAACACCTATCCATAAGCACACCTATACTGTATGAACACCAATCCATAGGCATTGGTGTGGGCATTGGCTGAGGTGGAAGACCCGGAAATTGAAGTAGCTGAGATCACTGACTGACACTCTGCTGCACTTCATCAGTGGGTGCAGTTTGTACAGTAAAGATGCTGCTTCAGAACCAGTATGATGCCACTTAATATGTCATGTCTAAAGTTTTCCATACAATTATATTCTGTGTATTACCTCACTGCCACTATCTTTTTTTCTCACATTTTTCAAGGCATACAAAGTGTTGACGAAAGCTCTCATGAAGTCACTAGGAGCCTGGTGAGATCAGCAAGGACACAAACGCTACAATTTGTTGAAAAATTGGCAGGGAGATAGTGGTAGTGGCAGACAATGTCATTGGCTTCTTGCCTCTTGCACTGCTAGAAAACTAAATATATTGTTTCTAGTAAAACGAAACTACTTTGTCACTTTATAGCAGATTTGCCCATCTCTGTGTTTGACAGAGTAAAGATTAAAAGGAAGAAGCTAAGTTAAATTACTGTCTGACCTTGAGCAGCATTTCAAAAAGCAGGCTTTTCCTCAAATGGGAGTTTTAACTTCACTCATGGTGAAGTGTTGAAGAATTTGACAGTTTTTGAAAAGTGATCTTATATGTCTTTTACAAAACCATGATAAAAATACCAACAGCAGTAAACCAGTTTGTAACACTGCAATCTGTTTAAGTACTGGGAAAAGTAAGTTGTTTTTATTTAATAATCGATTTAATAATTAAAATGCTGTTTCATACTCTTAAGGGAGTTTCTCCCCCTGAAAAATGGCATGCTCAATCTCCAGCACTATTTCAGGAAGAGATTTTTCTAGACTGACAGTAATAAAGTTTTCTGGTGCACTAGGGGGCTCCAGGGTATCAAACTGAGACTTGAGAAGTTGAGGCGGCATAAAGTGTCCTCTCCTTTTCCCCAGGCGGGCAGCAATGATGTCATTAGGCCCATCCAAATGAACAAAGAGGATCTTCAGTGCTGTGTTTCCCTCTGGTTGCTCTGGCTGGTTGCTCTCAATGGCAGATGCACCGCTAGCTAATATATGCCTATACATCTTCTTAAGCGCAGAACAGGCCAGAACTGTATCTTGTCTGGAAGAGTCTTCTCTATCAAAAATTTGAAAATAAAAAATAAAAAAAAAAAAAAAAAAACAAACCACAAAGCATCCACATTAACAAAACAGATTTTAGTTCAACATATCATGGGAGACAAGCCCTGGATCCTTGCAGAGGACAGCCTTGGGAATAGGGGGATTTTATTTCATAATTTTTACAGGATTTTGAAGCCAAATTTCCAGTGCAGGTAAAGATCTGTTCTGAAAGTGGGGACAGGCTATCCAACCTCCTGGTAAAATTTCAGTCCTGAACACCTTCTTTATTAGCCACTGTTCCTTCCTAAATTAAAATCAATTCTAGCACAAGGAAGTGGCATGATGATTTCCTTCACTGCATATCACGGCAGCAACTGAATCTCCATACCAGCTCTCAGCCATTATCTATAAAATTACTATACAAATCTGTCTCAAAAGTAAGTGTCTGCTGAAGAGCACACAGGCATGTTTTTAAATAAATAGGTATATTTCCAACATCTGTTTTTTACTGTCTCAGTTTTAACTGTAATCTTAAATGTGGTGTTTCATGTAACCATACTTGTTGGCAGCACTGCATATATGCCCATTTCAAATTATATAAGGGGTTGGATGCAAGTAAATCGGTGCCTTGAACATGGATTTTTTTTTTTAATGGCAAGGTTTCTTAAAATAAAGCAAGCATTAAACAGTGGGTGTGTCTGTTCCACTGAAAAGCAAATCCAAAATTAGCTGTCTCTATGAAGAGTGACTGAAGTGTCTGCCTAAGAAAAGACATTCTGTAATCAAAATGGGGTATAAATAAACCTATTGAAAAATCATGCTGTGGTCATCAGATTTTCATTTACAGGGAAGTTAGAAGTTTTAATGCCTACGATTACCACCTAGGTAAGCCAATGCCAACTTCAGGTACTTAAAAGTACCAGTAATTAAACATGAGCATTAGGGAATTTTATACTTCATTTTGCAGTTTCTGGAGCTGGGCAGGGTCCTTGGGCTACCAGGTAGTATAAAGCAATGGATCCAGCATAACAATCCAGGTGAATTTCACAGTGAATTAGCCTATGCTCCAGGTAATACATGCTCACCCAATGTGCACAAGGAACTAACAGCTGCTGCTTAAAGACAGAGTAAACAGTCTCTGCTCTCCCAGCCTTTCCTGGAAGATGCTTGGCCCTTTGCTAGATGCTCTCTAGTATGTCCTTGTGTCTCCTGTAATGCACAGCCCAGAACTAGACACAGCACTGCAGATGTGGCCTCACCACTTCTGTCAACATGGCAATACTTCGTCTAATCATTGGTCTACCTTGCAAGACAAGCACATTTCTGGCTCATGTTCAACTTGGTGTTCACCCAGGCACCTCCAGATCCTTTTCTGCAAAGATGCTTTCCAGCTGTGTGCCTCTCAGTGTCTGGGGTTGTTCCTCCCCAAGGGAAGAGTTAGTACTTCTTAAACTGCATGAGGTTCCTGTCAGTCCATTTCTACAGCCAAGGCCAAGGTCCCTCTGGATCAGCCACTCCTCCCAGTTTGGTGTCTATTGCATACTGAGGGTACACTCTGCCCCATCATCTGGATCATTAATGGAGATGTTAAACATGACAGGACCCAGTATTGAACCCTGGGATACACTGCTAGTTACTTGCATCCAATGAGACTTCCTCTGCAGCCTCTGCACCTGGCTGTTTGTCCAGTTTTGAATCCACCTCACTGTCTGCTCATCCAGCTCTTGCTTCCATCAGCTACGCCATCAGGATCCCTTGCCAGATGGTGTCAAGCAAACTTGACACCATATCTTCCTCAAACAATATTTTGCAACATTTTATCCTACCGTCATTATTGGTGTATTTTTTGGTTATATCCTTTGTTAGTAAATTATGTCAGATTTATTACTGAACTGGATCCTTGAAATTACTTTTACACACACAGTAGAAAAACAACTCTCATAGGCAGTGATTTTCCCAACACTGTTATTTGAGGATTTTTATCCTACTACATTCATTTCTGCTTTGAAATGCAATGGGGAAAATACGTTTGGTACATTTTTTGTCTTTAGCTCAAACTTTTAAAAGGTGTTCTCTTACCTCCTTAGTATATCATGCAATGCACAAAGCCAGGGAATCCTATCCTAGAAGGAAAACGAGTTAGTATGAAATTATTTATGAAACTGACTTTAAACAACTGCTTCTAACATCTAAAGCACTTGACTAGAGATAAAAATTAGCATTAAACTGTACAGTGAGTTCAATTTTGATATTTTCTCCCTTATGTAGATTTGCTACCACTGCCTAAAGGCTAATGAGATGTGCTAAACATATTATTAATAATAAATTGTTTAGTGGAACAGTACTTCTTCTATTACAGATACCTAAAAGTATCTGATGGAAGTTAAAAGGTATTTATGTGTAGCATGCACCTTGTAAAACTCTGAAGGAAAATCAACTCTCTTGCCTCTGTTATACTGTTCAAATGTACAGCCTGTACCCAAGATTTTGAATCAAAGCTGATGTTTTCAGGAACAGGCAGATCTTAATTTAGTTGCCTGCAATAACTTAATTATATCATTTTTATGTCAGTAGCATTCGCAAATCAATATAATCACAGCAACAATTTTGCAACACCTTTGCTCAGCAGTCAAAAGCAATGTGAGTAATTGGTCAGGTTCTCATTATAATCTTGTTTTAAATTTTAAGCTATCACAAACTTTCTTATACCTATTGAGTACTGAACAATTGCGCCCATTTCATCTTTCAAAGCTGTTACTGCTAGGTGAGCAGAACAAATGGTAACACAAATAAATAAATACAAATTTTTTACTGTTACTGTAATTACAGAGTAGCCTCCAACCAGCATTCGAGAAAGCCCTCACAATTTTCCATCTGGTCTTTCAACAGGGAAGCTTGCCTCTTCCTGGGCACCATACACCAGTGGCTTAGCAATTCAGTAGTGCAGTGCTGCTTTAGATGACATCCCGGCTCATTTGAACTTTGAACCACTAGCGAAAGAACAAAGTTCTTAACAAGAATCTAGAATGTTTTTTTTCAGTGTATAGAGAATGTTTTGAAGAACTCACTAGTTTACCTTCTAGATATTTCCCTGAGTTCAAGAGGTATCATAACTTTTTTTTTAAAATTTACTCAACTCTCCAAAAAGTGTACTGTAAAACAACACTTACAGTCACTCTTTAGGCTGAGCAACAGGTTGAAGGGACGAAAGTACGTGGTAAGTAGGTGTGCATAAAACAGAAGGCTAAGGAGTAATCACTGCAGTAAGTGAATGTGATGATATCTCTTCTTCAGTAGAGGCATTTGTTTGTCTTCATGAGTTCAACTCAAGCTTCAACTCTGAATATTGATGTAGAGCTCTCTGGCAAATTCTGAATCAGCACCAAGCCACTTTTGAGCTACCAAGTACACTTGACAAACTGTTTTCTAATGCAGAATCTTGTAACACAAGAAATCTCCTCCTCTTACCAGCTGCAGACCTATGAATGCAGACTATGTTTACAGTTACCCTGGTCTACACAAAGCACTATCAACTTTAATGCGTTGTGCCAGGGGCTACAAACAACATGTGTTGATGACTGCTCTTCTAGGGTTTACACAAGGTACCTCATCATTCAATGGTATTCCTTCTGCCATCTTCTTTCTGTTCTCTGGAGGATGATAGTCGTCTCCATCATAGAATTTCCATCCCAGCTAAGAAAAAAGAAAAGTAAAATTATGGATCGCTCGGTCACACTAGGTGAGTTAATAAGCTAATACCAGAACGTATGAAGAAGACACCAGAGAAATTACAGGCCTCTTACACCACATTATGAATCACCTTTTATGTCAAGATGATTAGGAAAAATTACAAAGTCAGCTTAGCAGCAGCAACAGCTGACGCATCAGAACGCTAAGGTAAAGTCCGCGTAGGCTGCCCCGCGCCGCTGCCAGCCGCCCCAGCCCAGCCCAGCCCGGGGGGACAGCAGGCCGCCCCGCCGAACCGCAGCGTTGACACCGCCTGCGCACACCCGCGGCATCTCGAAGCGGGGCAGGGAGCTCCCCGCGGCAGCGGCAGCGCCGGCCGAGGCAGACCTGCCCGCAGGCGGCCGTACCTTCTCTGCCAGCCGCGACCCGACCGTGGTCCTGCAGGGAAGCACAAAGAGCCGGTTATAACCTCCCGGGCCCAAACCCCCCTCACGGACAGGATCCGCCAAGACGGACCCCCCCGGCCCGGGGCAGCAGCCGCAGTGCCGGCCCCCGGTCCTGCTCCGCCCCCCCCGCCCGCCACCTACTTCCCCGAGCCGCTCACGCCCATCACCACCACCAGCACCATGGCGAGCGCGTCCGCCCGCCCGGCCGCTCCGCTCCTCTTTCCTCCTCTTTCTTTCTTTCCTTCTCTTCCGCCACAGCCCGGCCCGGCCCCCTTCACGGCGAGGCAGGCGTGCAGGGGCCGGACCGCCGGCTCCGGGCGCAGAGCGGCGGCGGGGAGGGCCGGGCCGGGGCGGGGCCGCGGTGGACGCACCGGAGGCGGCCCTTCTCGGCCCGGCAGCCTCGCCCCGTTAAGTCCTGCGGGATGCTCCTTGCACAGAAGTTCCCATATGTTCCACCTGACCCTCCCTGCCCGCCCTCTTCCTGCCGGCTCGGGCGTGTGTCTCCCGGTGGTCCCCAGCGCCCTGCTCACTGCACGGGTGTCGGTGACATCCGAACCCAGCCAAAACAGTAATTCGTGCCATGCGTGTTAAAGGTCTGCTTTAACGACTGCTGGACGCTCTTTACCCTTTGCTCACGAGGGCCCGGCTTTAAAATGTATTTAACCCATTAGCCATCAGGTGGCTAAGGCTGGTTTAGTATTTTTTAAGGCTTAATTAGCTCACAATCGTAGGTTGTGGAAGTGCTCTTAAGACACCAAGTATTCTTGCTATCAGCGCGTAGGTATTTCGGATCTAGCAGTGTTTTTGCTCCTGCAGGATGAGGTGCAGTGAGGCTACCGAGCAGCGCCGTGGACTTTGACGGCGTGGGGAGCAGCACTGAGGGTGCCTGCGGGAGCTGTTCCACCCGCGGGATGCGAGAGACCACGGCCCGAGACCCGCGTTCGGGTACGGCAGGAAAAAACTGCTCCTGGTGGTGGGCGTTTATTTTGCAGTCTCACCAAGAAAATTGGTGTCGGTTGCAGCCTGTCTTCTGTTTGTTTTCAGCTGTCTCTCTTAAAATGTATCTTTATGGGATCACTTCGTATCACTTACGCTGCCTAGAGCGCTGCAGCATGGTAGTAGCTGAGGAAGCTCTGCACTTACCAAAGGCTCTGGTGATGGGCTCTTTACGGGAAAGGTTGCAGTCTATATAGAGAATACGAGTAAATATGGGTGACAACACAATATCACAATATGCAAGTGGAGCAATAATGCTATTTGTTTGGTTTGGGGGTTTTTGTTTTGATTTTTTTTTGCAGTTTTTTTTCTGTTGGTTTGGTTTTTTTTGTTTTTGTTTTTTTTTTTTTGGTTGGTTGGTTTTGTCTGGTGTGTGTGTGGGTTTTGTTTTGTTTTTCGTTTTTGTTTGGTTTGGGTTTTGTTGGGGTTTTTGTTTGGGTTGGGTTGGGTTGGGTTTGTTTTTTTTTTTTAGGCACACGTCATGGCTGCAGGATGTCCTAGACCTGCAGCTCAAACTCCTGAATGATTGCTACATGATTAGCAAGTTATGTACTGCTGTAGACACTGTGTTTCTCTCACACAGACCATGTATGCTCTGTATGAGTGGCAACGTCGCTTTGCCCTTGCAGGGTGGCTATGACAGAGGCTCTCGGACTTCTGCAGATTGGTCTGAACTGGCACTGCAGCTGAACACCCAAGTGTCTGGAAATTCCAACCCAACGTCTATGTATTATTATACACAATTTACGGTGGAAACATAGGAGCTGAGCTCAACCATCTCATAATGCTACCAGGGGGAAGGATTAGCAGGTACCTAGAATAAATGGCCTGATGTTTGGAAGGGAAGAAGTTTCTTGCAAAAACGTCAACACCAGTTGGACTTCAAGGATGACTATATAATTTTTTATATATGTTCCTCTGTAGCCATGGCAACCACCTGCAAATGCCTTAGAGGCCACAGCTACCACTGTGGAGTAGTGCATAGTAAGTATGTTCATAAGATTACAGCTACGAAGTTTTTCCAGAATAGGCAGTAGGGATAATTCTGAACACATTGACTTAATGTCACTTGTACACTCATGGTTATTTGATATAATATAATGGATTTATCCATGGTTAAAGAAAATTTTATCTTAAAATCACGGCTTTTTAACATCTTCACAAGTACGTTGTCATACAGATTACAAAATGTTATACCTTGCTTATTTATCCATGGCTTCATGCTGCTGCTTGAGGAATTGTGGTCTGAAAGTTTAAAAAAGATCTTAAATGAACATATTATTAATCTTACTGATCTACCCAGTTAGTTTTAACTCTTTCTTTCTACAATTTATCTTCCAATTTCTCTCCAAATAGAGGGATAGGTATAAAACAGCTTATATTTTTCTTCAATTAAAAATATTTTAATGGGCACAGCCATAACAAAAGACATGTATGGATATATGAAAAGTTGATTTTATGAGAAAACATTTCCCTGTTTTGATTATATATATTGGATTTCCTCCTTTTTAATTTCCTGTAAGGAAAGCCTGTCTAGGTGATTGCAAAATATCTTATTCATTACTCTGTACAGAAAATAAACCAAACAAACAAGCACAAAATTTTATTTAGAAAAGAGATCTGATAGTGTTGGTGATTGCTAGTGAAATAAATTAAGCTTGTTTCTTCTTTCCGAGTTTTTTACGTTAGCTTCTCCTTTGAAGGATAAGTATCAGGTAAGCATGTTATATCACTAGTTGCTCAAATAGAAGACCTTCTCCAAAATGAAGAAGATAGATTCAAATCTAGTTTCTGAAAGTGAAAGGGGTAATGTGACCTTATGTGAATGGAGCCTTGGAAAAAATTATCAGAAAGTACATTGTGTCCCAGTCTGCATGCAATTTTATTTTCTTTGCAGAAAGCTATTCTTTAAATAACTTTAGAAATGATAGATGGGCTTGCATATTTGTTTTTATTGTTATCTGTCCCTTATAATTTAATTGAGGTTGGAGCTGCCTCTATTTCACATACTTATTAAGAGTTTCTTTAAAAAGACCTTCCAAATTACTAGGCTAGTACTAGGCTCAGTCCTCAAATTACTAACAGACCAGAGTGACTCCTTAAAGGTGGCCAGTGACCGAATAGAAATTATGTTGTAATAGCAGTATGATTGTGCTAAAGTAATTGAATTTTCCTCCATCTTTTCAATTTCCTGGCTGACTAATCTTGAAGCAAGGGGAAATGTTTCATTCTGATGAGAGTTCTTGGGACCTTCACATGAACAAATCCCCAGAATGCCTGCAATTGCTATGACCCTGGAAGTTTCATCTGAATTGCTATCCCTTGTCCCAGAATTATAACCTTAATTGCTGTGTCACATGAGTACTTGAGATTTTGTTAACATCAAGAGCAACTGACTGCCTCGCCTACAATGCACACCCAATCACTTTTGTAACCAGATTGTCACAGTTTTGTTCAACTTGAATCCTACAAAGTAGAGAAAACATCTGTTTCTCTGTTTGACAGCCTTTTTTCAGAGTGCATAGTCTGGCATTTTATAAAAAGCTCCATGCCAGCCTGGTGTGATGTATTTTGTATTGATACACTATTTTATATTGGTGCAATTGCAGGAAGTCTTGCCAGTATTTCTCTTTTACTCAAGCCAGGGCCAAAAACTGTGAGCATCCATTGAGAGCTCTACAGGCAGTAGTGTGTGTACTCAGCAGATGCTCCAGCAGGGAGGGGCAAAGGAGAGGGAGAAATCTAATCAAATCGCACAAACACAAGAGTCTGTAGTCATTGTAAAGGAGGCAATTGTTTTCAGACTTCCTGTTGGTGTGGTTCATGTGATTGATGCAGATATAATTCATGTTAGGAATCAGCTGGAGAAATGATTGAATAAAAGTCAGCCAAAGGGTTAACTGAACATGATCACTTTGTGTACACTTCAGTATCCACTCTATGTGTTTAATTAAGTTTTAGATCCAAAAAGATACATAGACCCCTTTAATTTGGGTTGAATAGGGATTTCCCTTCCAATCTGTCCTAGTCACAGACAAAATGAATACTTTTGCCACTTACTATTTCTTTAATAATGTGAAGGAGCACCATATTAGTCTTTTTCATTTAATGATATATGTACATCTTATGGAATTTATTCTGATGCTGTCATCTCACTGAAGACCATTTGCCATGACTGGTACATTTGCCTTCTCTCTAGCATTTAAAATTCACGTTATTTCCAATGTTGGCAGAATACATAACTTGATTCTGGAGCTCTGATGTTGTTGTATAGAAAGAAGTTTGTTTTGATTCATTCCGGAGTACATTTACAGAACTGAAAGAGGAGACAATGTAAATGTCTTCTGATGATTTATTTATTATATTTAAAAACAGGAGACATGAAACTAGAATGGTAAAGGATGAAGAGTCAAGAATTAAAACGCAAAAAAACCGTCTCAAAAATATCTACCAGAAAGCCCATCATGTCCTTCTATACCCAGAAGAATTTCCCAGATACTGTATTTTCAAATACTTATTTAAATGGATTTTACTGTAATTTATGGCTTTTTGGAATATTTTCAGCACCTCTCTGAGCCTCTCTGGCTTGACTAATTGTCTGATTCTGAATTTGTGGAATTCAGTAAAGCTTTATCATATACTTAAATTACTTTTTAATAATATTAGAGAAGGGTAACATGAAATATAGATGAAAGGATTTTACTTTTCTGATGTTATTTCTTACCATATCTGCTTCCTCCCCAAAGATATGAGGAAGGGTCTATTGTATACAGAATATTGCCAAATTCCAATTAGAAAATAAACATTTTTACCCTGATTCCTAATGGAAACTTACAGTGGCGTAATGGTGAACTACTGTAAAGTACACAAACCTCTAAAAGCTTGACAGTAACACCCAACATCATGGACATCTGTTTCTTATAAAAGCAAGGGCTCAGACACACTGAGTGCACTCGACTGCCTCTATCTTAAAGGGGAGAAAGACTGCTTTTCAGGCACCTAAGGTTCATATGTGTGTAGAATTTTAGGGGCTCAAAGTAATTCCTGGATATATATTGACAGTAAATACAAGTTAGAAAGTGTTAATAAAATGTCCTCACTGTGAGTGGTCATCAAGAGAGCCTGTATTGTGGTGCTCTGTTGGTCCCAGTTAGTCCTCATTATTAAGTAAATCAGCTTAAAACTGTGGCTGTGTTAATCAAAACTGTAACAATAACTAAAAAAAAATGTTCTATGCAATGCAAAGTCAGTCAATACACTGTCTGCAATTCTTGCCTTTTGATTGTACAGTAGATATTTGAGGAAGTGAGGAGAACTTAGTACAAAGTGGCTCTCTGACCAGAGGATTTCCCAGTATTGGAAAAAAACCCAGCAATTTGATGAATATGTCAAGCTTTTAGACATTTAGCATCAGTAAATCAAACTGAAGCTGCTACAGGTTTAAAAAATACATTAAGCATTTGTACATGCAACTTGATCCCATTTATTCAAACTGAAGTGCAGAGCCTTAGACTACAGGGTTCATGAACTAAGTAGTACATAATTTTTAATTTTCCACTTTTTGGTACAAAACCCCCAGGTAAGTGATTTGGGAATGACTTTGTTTCTTTTAGGTGACATGAATATGTTCTCAGCTTGACTGCAAAGCTGACAGAATGACAAAATTAACTGAACCTAGCTATAGGTGAAAGGAAGAATGCAATACCATATTGTAGCCTGTACATGTCCTAGTTTTTGTATAGAAAAGCCTGAGAAAACATCAACCTAAGAGTTAATTACACATAATTCTAATCACAGAATCTGTTGTTAATTAATTTTTGTTTTTCTAGCAACAACAAAGAAAATACTATAGTATGCTTATGCAATGGCTAGTTGACTCACGTTTAGGAAAATTAATATATGAAAGCAATGGAAGATTATTTTCTTTTTACATGGTTACTTACATTTTTTTAATCTTCCTTTTAAAGGCTACATCAGTGTAATCCAGAGTAAATCTTTTGATACCAATTCCAGAGTTGCACAAAAGTCTTACCAAATTTAATTCCATGTAAGAAGTCAAAGTCTGTTTTCTCTCATTAAAATTTCTGCGGGTCACATGACCAAAATAAATGCTTTGTAACTTAAGGACACCTGAGAAGTGCACCTTTATTCAAGATCTATCTATCTAAAAGTCTTGCTGCATAAAATAATATTTTATTTATCTGTCATGTCAAGAGTATAAAAAAATGGGAAAACCACAGTGGTTTCAGTCCAGAGTAAGAGCTAGAGCTGCAGCAGTGTGATCCAAAAGTGACTGTGAAAGTCAAGGAGTTATATCTGATCCTCAGACCCAGAATATTGATGGATCTTTCTCCCTGGGTGTGGAAGGCTGCTGATGCATGTAGTACTCATGGTGCTCACAGGCCACAGGCACATGCAGTTTGGAGTAATTTCAGCGTTACTGTGGGGGCAGACTGGAAATAAAGAAGACCATAGACTTAAGGGAAGACATTTTTATTTTCTTTAGTCTATTAAAAAAGAAACCAAACATAGTTAAAGAGAACATCAGGAAAGTTATGCTGTTTCTATGCCTGCCTAAGTGGGAGTAGGAATAGCTTCTCCAGGATTACCTTGTCACTTTGAAGATTTCTGGCCTCCATTGGAATTACAGGCTCTGCAGCATATTTATTATTTTATCTTCTCATCTTGTATTTGTGCCCTAACACCTAGGCTGTAGAAGTTACATACTCTGTATTTCAACATCACTTACAAAAGCAACAGCACTCAGCAGTGTAGAACCATTAAGTGGAAAGCACTTGAAGCCTTAGTGCAATGTAGCTACCTGCTGGCTTTGGAAAGTGACAGAGAGAAAAAAGATATCTTGAAGTGCTGCTCCTGCAAGTCAGTCATAAGCTTACTATTACAGAGCAGTAACTGATCAATATTTTGGAAGTATGCTTTCTTAGTGTCTCTGGTGTTCTGGTTTTTTTTTTGGTTTTTTTTAGTACACATCTCTTCTGCATTCATCCTGCCTTCATTCTGCATTGTGACTTGTGACTGTACTTAGCTCTTACACCACAGAAGCTCTCATATGCAAGGAAGTTTGGCAACAAAGGTAACTGCAACTTTTAATCCTGTCCTTATTAGGTCTTACATAATTAAAGAGCTAAATCAGTAAAGAGCAATTGTCCTTCGAGTAATTTGGAAAGGAATTAATGACAAAGATCAGAAGCTATAAAGTGACCTGTATCAGAAACGGAATATTGCTGCATATTAATATTTTAAAAACATGGTGCTAATTGTTTTAATAACAGGCTTTGGGTGGAGGTTAGATGCTGGCAAGATTAACAAACTTGAAATACCTGTTGCATATGATACATGTTTTTCCTGTACTACTAAATTTTTTTTACAAAATTTACTAGGAAGCTGACTTACATCACGTGCAAAGCAGAATTTTCATTTGCTGGACTTCACCTTGGTTTATGCAAATTGGGTATTGTGTAAAAATCTGATTGCTCACATGGACCCCAATTTTGCATATCATTCCTGGTTGGAAAAGTGCTTTAAATACACTTCAGACAGCTACCAACACAGAAGAACGATGTAAAATTTGAAATGTATGATGGGAGTATTGAAAATCAGAATAGCCCCCAAAGAAGAAAAGGAATTATAAAACCAGCCAAAACTGGTCTAAGAACATTCGGCTGTTTCAACATGCATGTGCAGCAGCCATGAAATCAGAATGCTACTGCAAGCAAATTCTACCAGTTGGCATCCAAACTCTAACCACTAACAAAAATGTTATAAAAGAACATGCCAAATAGTTGTGTAGTGGATTATTTCTCTGAGCACTCAGAAAGCAAGGCTTTTGGCATGCTGAGAGCTCTTCAAAGTCTTGCTATGGAGAGCTTGATGGACTAGCTTCCTGGTAACTGATGCTAATGTAGTTTTTGTTTGTTGTATGATTACTGTTGGCATTACAGTAATTCTCAAATTTACTCGTTTTCATCTTTTCTGCAGAGATGAGGTTTAAAAAAATGTGACTATCTGGTGAAACATTAGACTAGATTTTTGACTGGGCCCTTGCTAAACAGTAATTTAGATGAATACTGTTAGAGAGAGGAGCTGTTCAGGCTATAGGAAGGCGTTATATCTTTTCTCCCTCCACCAACACTGTTTTCAAATACACCTTTACATACCTGAAAATGTATACTTGAAACTTTTTTTTTTTTTGAAGGGCAGGTGTGCATTGCTTGATTCTTTGTCTATGCTCAAATACAGTAAGGAGGGCAGAGCTCTGATCTTCAGCTTCATCAAGAGATGCAGAGTATCTATATCTGGATTACTAAGTCCCTGGTTTGGGAATTTTTAAATTAATCTCAGGCTGAGCAGATACATGGATGTGGCAGCCACCCTGCATTCAGTAAGAGACAATCAGATTCCTGTAGGTGCTGAATTAACAGCAGACATCTGAAACCATCAGTTGTGTCAGATGCAAAACCTGATAGTCTTTCAGCAGTGTCAGATGCAGGCTTTCTCTGGAGCTACTAACAAGCCTGGTACCTTACTGCATGAATTATGTGACAGCAACTAGAGAGAACCAGTAATGAGAGAAGCATTTGGGAAGAAACATGGTCCTCAGAAGAGAGAGACTCCTTGGAGAGGCTTAACTGGAAACCCTGAGAGAGTACACTGTCTGCTGTAGTTTTTCTGACAATGGTGTTTGGAAAACAGAACTGGCTCTATGTTCCCTGAAAAGTGTTCCAAATAAATGTTTCAGTCGCTACTGGTAAACGCTCCTACCTACCAAGTTGCTACCTTGGCAAGTCCAGTGGACCATAGCAATCATCTCACTGACTTTGCACAATCTGAACCAAAGGCTGTGAACTGACATTTGCCTTCATGGTAGCTGTCGTGTGAGGATTAAAATAAATGTAAAATTTGTTCCAGTGAAAGCAGCTTTGAATGGTGGTATTGTCCAACACAGTTTAACTCTGAAAAATGCTGATTGATATTTTAGCTCCCCGGTGACATCTGCCAGAAGTTTGCTAAGAGGTTTATACAGTAAATTCAACCCATCAGTCTCTAGAACTGAGTATTGTACTGTTCTTCCCACACTTCTGAATCTTTGCACAAGTTTCTAAACTTCAGCAGTGGCAGAAAACTCATACTTCTAACTCACCCCTGCTTCTTGTACAAGCCATGTTGTAACTACCCCTGGAAATTTGGAGGCCAGCAGGACCGCCAGTACTGTGCAATCTGTGATACATCCCTACAGACTTCAATAGGACTTCAGGTCTTTTTTCTGGGCTAATACATCACTGATAACTCTGCATTTTTCAGTTAATTTGGAGTGAAAGCAGGTTTGGCTTACAATAGATTTTTTTCCTTTGAAGTGCAAACATGAAAATCCTGAGTACCTAGAATATTGCTGTCAAATAATGGCATATTTTACAGGTCTTGTAGGCTTCTCATTCATACAATGACTATGTGATGTTTTTGTAACATAAAAGGAAGAAGAAAGCCTATGTGAGGTAGTTTCAGCTTTTGGCTTAATTTTGCCCTCATTGCAACCAGTAGAACTTCTGCAATTTAAACATTTTTTCTCTGTAAATGATGTATCTTTAAGTACTCTTATGGCCTGTTAATACAGTAATAGGCATTATTTAAATATGCACTAATATTTTATATACAGTTTTCTAATTATTGGTGTAATATTCATATGTAAGTAATCTTTCATTTCAAGATGCAAATATCCCCTATTTCCTTACAACTGTTTTCTGCTATAAAGTGAAATCTATTTTTTTCTCCTTCCAAATGTTTACTTAAGGTAGAAACAAATGCATGCTGTTTGTGTGGGGTCTCCGTTTGTATAACAATCGATGAGTTTGTGTTCACATTTTGACTGCTGCCTGGTATGCCCAGCTTTATTCATTGCTAGTACAGCTTAGCTTCTGGATACATTTCACACAAGAACAGTGTCTGTCTCAAAGGCAATTCCACTGAGCAAAGTGAAGTATATGCACAAAAAAATTGGGGCTTTTTTATGAACAAGCTCTTTGGCTGGTGAACAGGGTCCTCCAGAAGCCATCCAAATCTTCTGTATAAAGGGACCTCTAGGAACCTAGGAAGCGAGCTTTCCTGTGGACCTTGTGCCCTTGAAAGAAAAACTCACATTTCCCTGACAATGGCAGCCTGCTCCCTGAAATACTGTTTCATTGCTAGCTCAGCCTCACCCTTTCCCCTTCAGGATATGCTCTGGAGATGTCCAGATCATCTGTCTTCAGATGAAATAATTTAGAGCTGGAAATCCTAATCCTATTGTGGAAGGGAACTGAGTCAAATCTAAACTGTACTAGACTTCATCAATTTTAATGAAGTTCCTTGTTTGCTTTGGGCACTGTGCTCTCTGAGAGTGATCACCACACCTAGCTGCTGTACAGGCTGTCTGGCTGGGCTGTGAGAACCTTGTGAGAGGCCCATGCCTGAAGAGATAGGCAGGAGTGTGCCTGGGGGAAGGAGGTTAGTGTGTCACACAGGGCATCCCTGTGGGGATAATGAGTGCTGTATCTGCTCTGCCCATGGTGGAACCCAAGGTCTGGCCCAAGGCAGGTGTGTTTACAGCTGCAGCAATTGCATTTATGGATTAATCTTTGAGTATCTGGAAATATTTATGTACATATATATGTATGCATGTATACTTGTTTAAATGACAAACATAAATTAAAGAGGGAAAGCTGCTTTGATGATCAGTCACTAGAAGGAAACCCCTTCACTATTATATTTTGTAATATGGCTTCATACAAAATTACCCAGAAATCGAAGTACTAATCAAGCTCATTAGTGCTCCCTACTGTCTGAGTCTAACTTCATATATGGTAGCAATACCACAGGAATAAATAGGAAGTATAGGCTACTGTCTTTCATTCCATCCAGACGTACTCAGCCCACACCAGCTTAATTCAGTGACCAGTTAGATAACGATGAGAATGCAGCCATTGTGTTGAGTGGTGACAGTCCCGAGAAGGATGAATCTCAAATTAATTTTAAGCACCTGTCTACCCATCAGCATTTGTTCTTGCAGCCATAATTACCTGGTATGAAGAACTACTAAACCGCAGTGTGAAGCCAAGTGAGTACTTGGACAGATGTGTCTCTACATCATGCTGTGGTCTATGCACAAAGAGCAGTAGCTGGTAACTCTCCACCGAGTAATCAGTAGATAGATGTAGAAACAGTGTATCTTTATTCCTTTTTTTTTTTTTTTAATAGCACATAATCTATTAGTAACTAAACTGAATTGATCTATACATTGCTCTGTGTTTTCTAGCACTGACCAGAAATTCTGGAAGTACCTGACTTTGGAGGTCATCTATCCAAATCCTAGATGCATAAGGTTTTTTTTTTGCCTCCAAGATATGGTGAAAAGAGGTGCATTCAGTCAAATATGGATGTTCAAATAGATTTGTGGGGTTTTCTGTATAATTTGTAATGATATGTTTAAAAGCCTCTGATTTGTAGGAGGAAATAAAAGGCCTATAATGTTTTTTCAATAAGGTGGGGTGGCAGTTGTAACCTCTGATGTAAAATCCATCTGATAGATTTATATCTTGGATAGAGTGTTTGCTGTTATTGCCTATTTTCCTGTGGAGTGGGACATTTGATTTTGATAATTTCATTGATTTGGTGACTTCCTGCTAGGTAGTTGCTATCTCTGTGGTAACTGAAACAGAATTTTGTTACTTGACTCACAGGGGTCTCAGGTGCCTCAAGTGTACAGGGCACAGGGTATCACAGAAGCAAATAAAGCATCAAAAAGAAACGAGTGACTTGTCTTTAAACCAGGTAAGTAAAATTATGCTGACGTCTGCACTCTCGCAGCTGTGCCACCGTCATTACACACCAGTTCACATTTGCTGTTTAGCAGTCAGTTTGAGATGCAAATTTCACACTGCAATAATCATGGTGTCTGCAGCTCTGAGGACTCCTGAGAAGCACATTCCTGTCTCCACGTGGTCTTGAGAATAAAGCAAAAAACCTGCTCTGACAGTGTTACTCTGATCTGCTGCCTAGAGCTTCATCATTGGCTCAACTGCTTCCTCTAGTTCCCCTTCTGGGGGGAGAAAGGTGTGCTGCAGAGACTGAGGGGAAACGTACAACATCTGGCTTAGAAAGCAACAATTTCTTCTGTGCTGTAGGTAGGAAAATCTGTGTCACCAGGGAGTCAGTGCACATGTGGGCTGAAATCCTGCCTCTACTGAGCTCCCATGGTGCGGGACTACAGGCAGGACAAAAAGTGTTGTTTTATTGTTAATGAGTGGGTGTCCACAACTGCTGTCTCACCTTCTTCCATACTTTGTGGGCTGATTGTGGCTATTGAGGTGAATAAGTTGTTTTCAGTACTCACTGGTGTGCCTCACTGTACACTATGGAATTGGAAGCATTTATCATGTATGAGAAGCATGTATTTACAATTTTTCTTTTATGTTCCACATTAAAGGACTTAGCATATTTATTAGCTGGTGGCAGTGAGTATTATATACCTCTCACTTGTTTGTGGTTGTCTGCATTTCCTGCTGCTAGCAGTCCAGCAGAACTCCAGAGGAAGAGTAGCGGCACTTTGGCTTGTCCATTGGATTTTCAAAAGAGCATTACCTTCACACAGAACTGTTTTCAAAATAAGGAAGTTTACAGGTGATTAAGGACAAATAGGCAAAATGACTAAAATACACCTTGCATGCTGCTGTGGGTATTTTTTTACCCCCTCTCTTTTTAGATTTCCAGTTGCATCCCATTTCACAGCTTTTCTCTTCACACTTTAGAAAGGAAGTGCTCCTTTTTCAATGCAGTGCTGATGCCTGTTACAAGGCTGGTCAGTTCAGTGCTTGCTTCCTGTACAGTTTTACACAAATGTACATAGCCTTGTTTTGTGAATAACAGCGAAGCCACCAGGTGCTGAATTCTTTTTTTCCCACTTGCACATCAACAAGGATGAGACTGCTCCTCCTTAAAGGACCGTTCTTTTTCCCTAAGGAAACAAGTTTCCAAGACCTGCACTCTTACACGAAGTTGTGTGATGCTTTCTTCTGTTCCCTTAGAAAATATGTATAAACTTGACAGAGTCACGCTGCGTCGGGCTGTGTTGGGATACCCGGAGACCCACTCTATGGGCGGCAGGCAGGTTGGGGACATCACTCCCCACCGGCAGCTGAGCGGAATGTCCCGGCTTTACGGGACACGGGGCATTCCCATGCGAGCAGCGGTCACTTGGGTGCTTTCAAAAACCGGTGAAGCACGCCTGTGTCGAGAAGGGCAAACTAACACCCCGCTCTCTGGGCTCCTTCTGTTACCCCCAGCCCGACGGAGCGGAGCCCTACAAGGCGCACAGTCGGGTCAGTCGCGGCGGCGGAGTGGGGGGAGCAGGTGAGGGCGGAGAGGTGCCGCCGCGGGCCGGGCCCAGCGGCGCCGGGGGCGGGCGCAGGAGGATGCTGAGGCCGGCGAGCGGAGCGCAGCCTGACGCACTGGCAGCTCCAGCCGCGGCGGTAGGGCGGCGGCGGCGGGGCTGAGGGGCGGTGCCGTGCCGTGCTGTGCCGTGCCGTGCCGTGCCGTGCCGTGCCGCGGTCGGCCGGGCGCCGCTGCAGGCTGGCCCCCTGCGTCTGCCTGCGGGGCGGCGGCATCGGGATCGGCATCGGCGGCGGTAGGGCTGCCGGGATGATCCGGTTCCGGAGCTCCAGCATCAGGTCGCTGAGCCCGGAGATGAAATGCACCCTGCGGCTGCTGGACGACTCCGAGATCTCCTGCCACATCCAGGTGCCGGAGGGAAAGGGGACGCGGCGGCGCGGCTCGGCGGGCAGCGGCACCCCGGCCGGGGAACGCAGAGCCCGGCCAGCACTCAGGCGGCAGCTCCCCGGCACGGAGCCGGTGGCAGGGCCCGGGCGGTGGCTCGGCTCGGCTCGGCGTGGCCGCGCCGGTATCTGCCCGCACACCTTATTCCTCTGCGCGGGGCTCCGCGCACCTGCGGCGCGGGAATCCGCGGCTCCTCCGCCGCCTCCCGGCTCTGCGCCACGGAACCGCACGGCACAGAGCGGAGCCCGCCCGGCCGCTGCCGGAGCCGCGGGTAACGCCGTGCTCCGGCAGCTCCGTGCCGGGTCCCCGCGGGCAGGAGGAGCCCGCTTGGATCTGGCGCCCCCGGGAGAGATGTCCCGGACAGGGAGGCGACCTCAGCGGTGCCCTCTCCGTCCCGTTCCGCGGCGCGGTCAGGCCCGCTGGGCACTGATGGCTGCGGAGGTGCCGTGCGGGGAGGACCTACTCGCCGAGCCGGGAAAGCTCTGCCTCGGTTGCAAGGCCCGCGGCGAACGGTGTCAGGAAACGCTGTTACTGAGAGAGCGGGCGGAGTTCAAAATGAAGTGCTGCTCTCCGTTCCTCTCAATTTAAGGGAAAAGCTAACTTATAGAAGGTTTTTCAGTGGTAGCAGTTGTTCGGTTGGAAAGAAACTTTGGTCTACTCCCTCTTCCTACTTAGTCCCTTTTTATACCTTCAAGTGGTAAGGAGACAGAGTCTGTGAATTTTTGGCGGAGCAGTAAGGTTTGTAGCATTTGCAAGCAGGGTTATTTTAGGTGTCTTAACACCAAGCTGATGCATTATGGCAGTCTTAGAGATTCTTAAACTGCAAGTGTTTGAAGTCCAATTACTCTGAGATTTCTATGGCATTCAGAGAATCACTGAGGTGAGCTTGGCATCCAGATAGTAAGATATAAGTGGTCTTCTAGGAAGTTGTCACTCAAGGTTGGTCTTTCTGGTGTTATGAAATATTCACGGCTTTAAATCAAGCTGATGATCTTGAAAAAACGCCATGACTGAAAAATTCGAGTGTTTTTAGATGCAAGCTACATTTTTTCTTGGACTATGTTCTAGTACTTTTTAGTTTCAGAGGAACTGTTTAATACTAGAATAGGTTTAGGTAGTTCCAGTTGGAAGGGACCTAAACCAATAACTATCAAGCCCAACTCCCTGACCAATTCAGGGCTGACCAAATGTTAAAAAGTGTTTTTAGGGGCATTGTCCAAAGTCCTCTTTTTAGGACACTGAAAGGCACGGGGTATTGGCCACCTCCCTACGAAGTGTCTGAGCACCAGCTCAGTAAAGAAATCCTTGTAATGTCTAGTCTAAGCGTCTCCTGGTGCATCTTTAAACCATTCTCATGTGTCCTGTCAGTGGATCCCAGGCAGAAGAGCTCAGCACCTCCCTGTCCACTGCACCTCCTCAAGAAGCTGCAGAGAGCAGTGAGGTTGCCCCTCAGCCTCCTCATCTCCAAACGAGACAAACTCAGAGTCTTTGCCAGCTCCTCCCAGCACACGCCCTCCAGCTCTTCCCACCGGCTTTGTAGCCCTTCTCTGGACACATCCAAGGATCTTCACATCCTTCTTAAAGGAAAGTTGAGGGCCCAGAGCTGGAGGTGAGGCTGCACCAATGCTGAGCACAGTGGGATAATCCCCTCTTCCCATGGCTGCTCATGCTGTGTGTGATGCCCCCAGGATGTGGGTTGCCCTTGTGGCTGCCAGGGCACACGGCTGACTCACAGTGAGCCTGATGCCCACCAGCACCCGCAGATCCCTTTCTGCAGGGCTGAGCTCCAGCCGCTCCTCTCCTTATCTGCACTTCTGCACCTGCTTACACTCTAACAGCTTGTAGCCTGGAAGCAGCAAGAAATTACTGAAACATCTTGTGCCTGTATCATTGTTTAGCTCTTGTTTATCAGTGGTGGTCATGAGATCATAGCTTTAATGGGTAAGAAAGAGAATGGCCTTCAGGGTCTTCTTGGAGCTTAACCTAAGCTTTGCATAACTTATTTGGAATCTTAAAAAAACTAATTCCTTTAAACAATTATGAGTTTAAAGTCAGAATCTGAGATGGTGTCATTACAGCTCTGCAGATTTATGGTGCTGAACAGATAAATGTGTTCTAAGTGTATGCCCTTAGATGCCCACAGGGTATTAAAATCAGTCATTACTTTAGGTGTTATATTGTGCAAGGTGAGATAATGAGCTCAGAACCGGTTTAATGTTATTGCATGGTTGTGCTTCATTCCAAATGTAATGCATGCAGGGGAAAAGCATTGTGTGCCATGGCTGAAAATGTTTTAACTATTGCAGTTTTCAGGGTAATCCTGAAAATGTAATTCTGTTATAAGCTTATTGTTTTTTTGAAATCTGCACATCGACCAAAATATTTTAAAAGTGTGAATAGCTCCTCTTTGGTTTTTTTGTTTGTTTTTTGTTTGTTTTTGGTTTTCCCAGTAGGATTTTTAGGTACTGAAATTCTGAAGATGTAAATGCAGACCTTAGTTCCTTAGGAGGAGCTACTCTGCTCTTAGTCACTTCAGCAGAAATATGCAATTAATTATGACATTTCATAGTTCTGACTTTTCACTCTTTCCTGTGTTGCATGCTTCAGACTGCTGTATGTACACAGATATAATTTAGCTATATACTTTATTTATCCTCTTGTATGTGTGTGCTGCTACGATACTAGACTAACAGACCCCAAACCAGTTATTTAACTTTAGCCTTTTAGATAAGATTTCTATTTGAACATCACGATGTGGACAAAGATGTTGTTAGGAGCTTTCACAGTGATACATTTTTATTTTTGAATGGAAAAAAAAAAGTTGTCAGTTGTGTGTGTGTGTATTGAGGCATAATTCAGCAGTACAAAATAGTCCAGATGATGTGCTGCTGGGTTAACAGCAGAGATGCCAGGGTTGCTCCAGCTGGAACATATTGGACAGCTGTGTTTTGGTCATTAAGAGGATAAGAAAGCCTAATTCTACAACACTGAGAAATGCCAACAGAGTCTCTTAAAGACATGGGATGCAGTAAGGAATGGCGATGACTAATAGTCTAGCTGTTCATTTTCAGGTAGAAACGGGGGGGAGATACGCAGTTAGTCCGGATGGTAATTTATGTAGCTGGTAATTGCTGCATTTTAGTGCACAAAGTTTTGCCAAACCTTTCTCAAGTATGTCTTTCCAGCAGGTGGCTTCCACACTGGGGCTAGTATTAGAGTGCCTCAGTATCAATTTGGTGCACTTAAGAGCTTTGCAGATGCACTGTAGATCTTTGGCTCAGCAAATGTGATATCAGAGTCAAGTGTTACTCAGCTAAAACATTGTAAGGTAGTGTTAGGACAAGTAGGCAGAGGTGTTTGTATTTAGGCGCTGCATATATGTGTGATTTTTTTTTCTTCCTGTGTAAATTTCATAGTGTTTAGGTAGGAAATTGAAATATTTTTTTCCTTTTATTGTTTTTATTTTTTTTTTTTTCCTTTGTCCGAAAACAGTGTTTTAGCAAGCTAAGAGGCTAACAGGACCTCCTTTGGGAAATTACATTTTATATCAAACAGGCTAGTGGCAACATATGGGATGGTGTGGGGAGAATCAGAGATGAATCATGTATTTGCAGACTCCAGCCAACTAGTTATCGAGCTGTGCCACTGCCATGTAGGTCACCAAGTTGCTGAAGGCTAGATTTGCAGCTCAAAGGTCGGGATTCAGTGTGTTATCCTTCTCATCTGAGAGACTTCATGACTGCAAATTAAGTGGTGACAGACACAGGAAAGGGCTTGGACCCAAGGGATGCTTAACTAATTCTTGTGATGACATTTATTTTCTCAGTTTTTTGTTTGTGAAGCCTCTTTGGGATCGGTATCTTGCATAGTTTTACAGCAGCAGTGGGTTGAAGCTGTAGTGGCACCTAAAATTGAGAGGTTGTGAAAACCTGCCTGAAGGGCCAGTGGCCACTGTTTCCATGTGCAAGGCAGAGAGGTGACCTGCTTGTGCAGGCTGCCTGATAAAGCAGAGAACTGCTTGAAAGAGGACAGTGGGAGTAGATCTTCAAAGCAATCGGAAATGTGTCTGGAGAGGCAGGAAGACCTGCTTTGTGGAGGTACTAATGAGACACTTATTTTCTGAGTCATTGACATAACAAGCACTTTATTCCCGTTTTTGCAGGCTTCATGCAAAATCTTTAAGCATCTAATTAACCTTTTTATTAGCATCAGACTAAACATCTTAGATAATAAGGAGAAAAACAATTGCCTGTGCTAATTTGAGTTGTGAATAAATGTAACTGTCAAGGTCCTGTTATGGCAGACTTTTATTAAGTATTTAAGTACACCTTGAGTTCTCTGGTGACACTTGCATGCTTTAAATAGACATGGGCTTCAGTATGTGTCATTTAACTCAAGTTAAATGACTCTGGACTATGCTACTGTTCTTTTGTTTTTTTTTTTTTTCAATATGAGTAGGTGTATATTCATAATCATTCTAACTCTAAATTTATTTCTCTAGATGAGGTTAATACAAAATTATAACCTTGTTCTAGAAAAATGCTACACTTAATTTTTAAGTGTATTTCTTTGTATTTCTTAATTTTTTAATTAATACAAGTTTTACTTAATTGCTTCAGATCCATCTGTGCAAAACTGGAGACAAGGTTGCCATGATTTGGGCTTTCCTCTCAGCTGGATAATGTTATTGACAGTGGTATTGACCTCTTCTATCTTCATGTTTATTTGTACAAGTACTGTATGACTGGATATTCCAGTCCCTCAGCCCATTTGTAAAATTGTGTAGTTATAAGACCTTTATAATGACACAGGTTTTGCTTTGTTTGAGCTTTCCCAAACAAAAATCTCTAAAGGTCTCTGCAAAAATATCATCTGGCTACTGTTCTGATTTTTTTTGTATGTAGTTAAATGATTATTTGATTGTTATTTAGAAGAAAGTACTTAAATTTTTGTGTGCATCCTGCTTCTGAAGAAGTAGAAGACATAATTTAAAGAAACGTTTCAGAAATCAGGAAGATAACAAACAGAGCAAAGCTTTGATTTACTTGTGGTCTGCTCTTAGACCTTTCGACTTCTTTTGCATAAGTAAAGAAGATAAGACCCATTTTTTTCTGCTAGTCCAGTAGTGTAAGATGGCCTCATGTATTTTTAATTTTAGTTCTGAAGTAGTTTCTGTGCACTTTGAATATTGCTGCCTGTAGTTTGGGTGGTAATTTATGAGCTTGACTTTTCTCTCTCTTTTTAATTTTCCCCTCCCTCCCCCCTTCTTCCTTTTAAATGTCACAAAGATTGTCCTGTCTACTTCTTTTTGTAGAACACTGGTCACTTGAGTTCTTGCTTAATATTTTCTGTTTGGTCTGGATCTTGCAGTCAGATGCTAAATTTCATAGAAATGTGTTTACTAAAGAACTCGCTTTGAAATTCCCATCCCTCAACAAAGTGCAGAAAACCTCAACATTCTGAGCAGACTGTGAGGTAAATGAGTCCATGCCCATGAATCTCAGTGTGAAGACATGCTGAATGTAGGACGATTCGGAAAAAAACAAGTGGAAGAGGGAAGGCATCATGAGAAGTGAAAAGATCCAAGAGGCCAGAGGTGGGAAGAAAGCAGAGAACCATAGCTGCGGAAAGGGAAAGGTTAAGGGATTAGGTAGGCAGCAGGCAGGAGATTTAGTGAATTTATATTTATCCTGTAAGCCATGTCAGAACTGTTACCAACAAGAGCCTTATGCTACTGGGATGATGCTGTAACAGTTCAAAATAGAAAGATGAGATAAGGAATGCAGGTTAGGATGGATTCTGTGCCATGCTCTGTTGATACATTTTAGAAGCTGCATACTTGATTCCTAACTTCATGCTTGAGCCTCTAATTATACAGTTGCAACAGGTCTACTTGGTGAAAGTTGTAGATGAGAAGCCTCTCTAATTAAGCTAAGCCTGGAGGTTAAAGCTTCCTCTGTTGTCCTTTCGTATGTTTGATTAAATTTGCAGTCACATGTTGTCTTTTAAAATAGCTCTTATGGGTATGCTTTTGGCTCCTTTCAGGGCTGAAAAGGAGACAAGAGTAGAAAGTGCTACTAGGAAGTTACTAGGGTGTTACGAGTTCTGATTTACAAACTAAGAATTTAATTGTCTTCATGGGTTTTCATAAGTGTGTTTCCTCTGAATTGCAGTTGCCATTGTAATTTAGATTTTGTTTGCTCGTAAGCAAAGGTGGAGGAATTTACACAGGTTCTTAAGGATTTGTCAATCCAGGATTGAAGATGAAGGTGTATTTCAGTAAATACAATGTAGGTGATCAGTATTTCAGTGTACTGGTGAGGCTTGCTGCAGCATTGTGGAGGAAAAAAATATGAAAAATGCAGGTATCCCTAAACAGAGTTAGCCAGTTAACAGGGACAAGCTAAGACTGTAATTACAGATTTAAAATGTAAGTATAATCTTTTAACTTTTACTCACCTTTCATGGTTCTTACAGATTCAAGTAAGATTTTTTACATTCTTTATTGTCATGCATGTTTTCACAAAGGCTCAACAGCAGGGGTGGAGCTGTATTAATAATAAAAAGCAAGTGGAAAAACAATAATGCAATGCAGCACAGCTTAAACTCTGCAAATCATTGGTTTGCTTTTTGAGGTAGAAAGTGGCTGCTGTGAGATCCAGGGTGCTTTCTGCTTGTGGGAACTTCATACACTCTTTCATCACAAAAGGGCTTTTGGCACCTCACAAGGCTCAGCCGTCTCCCACCTGGAGATGCTCTCGACTGTCTAGGCACCTTCAGCACACCAATACAGATCTTACAGAGGAGGCAGCCTTGTTCATTTGTCAGAGTTAATTGACCTAAGATTAGAGCCAAAATGAATAATTGGTGAGGAAGTACTGTATGGAGAGGCAGATGAAATATTCAATAAGCAGCTGGGAAAGATTTTGTGATCACTAGCCCTTTTTCTCATGAGGGACTTCAACCTCACAGATATCTGCTGGAAATATAACACAGCAGAGAGGGAACAGTCCTGCAGTTTCCCAGAGTGTGTGGAAGATAACTTCCTGATACAGCCGGTGAGGGGTAGAGCCAGATAAAGTGCCTTGTTTCACCTACTGCTTCTTAATAGGACAGGTTTTGGGGGGTCTATAAATGTTGGAGGCCACCTTGGGCATAGTGATCTTGGAATTATAGTTTTTGATTTTTGGAGAAGGCAGAAGAGTCAGCCAAACTGCCGTCTTGGACTTCCAGAGGGCAGATTTTGGGCTGTTTCAGACCGTGGTTGAGAGTGTTCCTTGGGAGACAGTCCTGAAGGGCAAAGGAGTCCAGGAAGGCTGGTCATACTTCAAGGCAGAAGTCTTAGAAGCATAGGAGCAGGTCATCCCCATGGGCCAAAAGACAATCTGACAGGGAAGGAGACCAGCCTGGCTGAGAACAGAGCTTTGGCTGCACCTCAGCAACAAAAGGAGAGTTTATGGCCTTTGGAAAAGGGCACTGGCAACTTGTGAGCACCGCAAAGATGTGGTGAAGCTCTACAGGAGAAAAATTAGAAGGGCCAAAGCCCAAGTTGAACTCAGCTTGGCCACTGTGGTTAAAGACAACAAGAAGACATTTTTTTCAGTATATCAGTAGAAAAAGGAAGACCAGGGAAAATGTAGGCCTGCTGATGGATGAGGTGGATGTGGTGGAAGACATAGAGAAGGCAGAGTTACTGCTTCAGTCTTCACTGCTGAAGCCAGCCCTTGTGAATTCCAGACCTTGGAGCTAAGGGAAAAGATTTGGAGAGAGGAAGACTTCCGTCAGCAGAGGAAGACCAGATTAGAGACCTCTTAGCAAAACTGGACATCCATAAGACCATGGGTCCCAATGGGATGCACCCACGAATGCTGAGAGAACTTGCAGATGTTATTGCTGGGACACTCACCATTATCTTTGAAAGGTCATGGAGAACAGGAGAGCTGCCTAGGGACTGGAGAGAAGCCAGTCCTCTGGAAGACTCCAGTCTTCAAAAAGGACAAAGAAGGATGACCCAGAAAGCTACAGACAGGTTAGTATCACCTCTGTCCCTGGAAAGGTGATGAAACAAATTGTTCTGGATGTGATCTGTAAACATGTAGAAGAAAACAAAGTTACTGGGAGTGGTCAATACTTGACCAATCTGTTAGCCTTCTGTGAAGTCATAACTGGCTGTTTAGATGAGGGGAGTGCAGTGGGTGTAATCTGCTTTGACTTCAGCAAGGCTTTTGATACTGTCTCAGATAACATCCTCACTAAGAAACTGTCGAAGTTTGGGTCAGATGAGTGGACAGTGAGGGAGGTTGAGAGCTGGCTGAGTGACAGAGCTCAGAGAATTGTGATCAGTGATGCAGGGTTGAATTGGAGGCCTGGAGGCCTGTCTCCCAGGGTCATTACTGGGTCTGTTGAAGATATTAATGGCCTGACTGAGGGGACAGAGTCTACAAGTCTGCTGATGACACAAAATGATGGGGAGTTGTGGAGCCTCCTGCTCTGGAGACAGTCAAAACCTGCCTGGGTGCCTTCCTGTGTAATGTGCTCCTGGTGATCCTGCTTCAGCAGGGGGTTGGACTAGGTAATCTCTAGAGGTCCCTTCCAGTTCCAATGGTTCTGTGTATTTTCACTTTTTGGTAGTGTTTATCTAGACTGAAGTGTCTATATAAGTCAGGAATGATTTAATAAATTGTATCAATTATCCTGAAATGACCTTAAGGAGAAGAGATCATTGCCTTTGCTATGGGAGGGTGAAATAGAGAGTCTGGATTTTGCTTGTATGGTTGTTTCTCATTCCCTGGAACAGACAAGATATTAAGACCTCAAGGTTTACACACTTAGGTTAAAGAATGGTAGAAATGGCAGCTGATTTTTCTCTCTCAAGAAAAGCTGGTAGGCTGGGGGGACTGGAGAGTAATTCTTTCAGTGAAAAAATAAATGCTTTTTTTTTTTTTTTCCTATATCATAGGTCTCTATTCTTCTGGGTTTTTTTTTCTCATTAAACCAAACAGACTGAAAACGTCTCTTTTCATCTTCTCTCCCTTTTTGCACTCCCTCTTCACTCCCTGACGTGGTAATATCAACCAGTTGTCAAGGTTTGTAATGCTCAGGTAATCTTTTTCTTCCTGTTAAAGTCAAGCAGTCATCAGATGACTTCTGCTGTGCCTTTCCCTGCTGCATATAGAAAATACCTCCTAGTAGTTCTTCCTTCACCTGAGGCTGCTTTGTTGTTCTTTTGTTCTTTCTTTTCTTAAATACAGCCTCATTTTTATCTTAGCCTTGATTTTTTAAAAACCTTTTCTAGACCATCTTTTTGTTCCTATTTGTTTACCTGGTTCTTGCTCTGTTTCAATTCCTTGTCTGATAGTGAAAACACAATTGTATCAGTAGTTACAACTAAATCTTTTTCTTTCTGGCATAAAATTGAAAAAAAAACCCCAAAACCCTAAGGACCCTTTTCACCTTCACTTCTCCACTGTCAATTTATTTTTCCTTTCCATCTACAAGCACTCAGCTCATAAAGAGCATTTCTGTTTTCCTCTTTTTGGAGTTTAACAAGGCTCTTTTAGGGAGAGGTGTGTTGATGATCAGCTCTTGCCATGTCCTTGTGCTGTCAGGACAAAGGCTCACAGTTAATTGCAGCAGTAGCACAAATGTGAATAATAATTGTCCCATTCATGGTTGCTGTTCATGGAAGTTACTGAGAAACTTAGATAAGGAGGACCCAGGGATGAAGAACGAACCTTGGTGCTCTAGTAGTGCTGCATTTAGAGATGAAGTTTCTCCTGGCTGAAAGTAATGCTGGAAGCTTGAGATAAAATGGATTATACCAGTCTGTATAAGGTTAAGTATGTGTATAAAATTTCTCAAGGTTTCTCATGGATGGAAATTGTAAGGTGTGGGCTATATTCCATGAATTCTTTTTCAGCTGAAGGGTTTGCGAACAGAAATAACTCCAGCAACAGCTGAAAACCTGGCCATTCAAGATAGTTACAGTAAAAAACATAAGTATTAAGTGGGCTGCAAAATGATTGGTCTTTAAAAGCTTAATTTAGTAAAATGCTAAATGAGTCAATGTATTAAATAAAAACATTTGCTATTCTCCCCTTTTTTTCTTAAACCCCAGGAAGAAGTAAAGAATCTGGACTGAAGACATGCTTTGCTTATTGCAACCATACTGTCTCACTGTGATATTTTCATCCAAAGCAACTCTTTTTGGAAAATAATTGTGTTTAAAACGAAAATAATAATTAATATTTAATAGAAAAAAAGAAAAAAAAAGATTTGCAGCTGGACATGTTTTGTCCCAGTGTTGTAATACATAAACTTGCTATAAGAGGCCACGTACTGCAAAGATAACCTTGGGTATTTCTGAGAACACTGTGTAAAATCTTTTTGTACAGTCAGTCTGTGCACCCTCTTTTCTTGGTCTTTCATGTAACTGCAATAGAAACAAAAAAGAAATTGCAAGCAAATCTCATCTCACCCCCTCCCCAACCTCCAACAGTATCAAGAGACTTTACAACATGACTTAATAATTTCTTAATAACTTATTAAATATAAAGAGACCAAAAAGCAGTCACAAACAATTTCAGTGGTTAAATCATCAGGAAATTGATGCAAAAAGTTCAGACTGTAATGGTTTATTTGTGCTGTTTCCAGGCAGGGAGGCTAATGAAGCATTTTAGTCTTCAGACAGAGTGTCTTCATGTGAACTGCCTTTTGGGAATGGTCCTGGATGCTTCCATTTGCCAGGCAGTGCTTGGGAACTGGTCAGCAAGAATGCTAATTGACAACTGGCCTGGGTTTTTTCTGGCCTGGGTGATGGCTTTCAACAGCCCAAAATGCCTGGAAGGCTTTAGTGTAGATAAAATCTCTGTTTTCAAAAAAAAAAAAAAAAAAAAGAAAAAGAGAAGAATAATCTTCCTGAATAACTCAAGGTATGCTTCATAATTCTGGTACTAAAACATAGGAAATGATAACTGTGTGTCACCATTTGAACTGGAGGAACTCAAGGAGGGCTTTCGGACTCTTGAGAGAGGAGGAACACAGAGGGATCTATTCCCTCCCATTTCCTGCTATACTCTGTAAAAGACTGGGAAATCCGCAGCTCCTCCCTTTTATTTTCGTTTCCTGATGGCTGTTCTACTCTTCCTTACTGCCAGCTCACCACATGCTATCTGTCGGGTTGTACTTTACCCCTTATGTTATTACCTTTCCCAGGTGTCAGTAAAATCTGTATACAATTCCAACTTAAAGTCTCCATCTGGTCTTTATTCCCCTTTTGCCTTCCCTTTGGGGGATGGAGGGGAATAGAGAGGAGGAATTCTGTCCTAGGTTTGTAGTCCCCCCAAACTGCTAAACTGTGACACTGTGTTTATGACACTGTCCTTCTAATTGGAAAATCGAAAGTGCTGGGTGGAGCAGTTTCAACAGCTGCTGGTAATCAAACTAGGATTAGTGCTGGTTTTAGTAGGTGTTTAAAAAATAGCTGTGTTCAGGGGCTGTGGCTGTGATCTTGGACTGGAACCTGTAATCTTTTCTGGGATGACAGATTCTGGTTTTTGGTGTGGTGTTTTGATTTTTTTTTTTTATTTTTATGTTTTTTTTTTTTAATTTATTTTTATGGACACAAACTCCAAGGCTTTTATGGAGTAAGAAGTGATATATGCTTATTTGTAGTTGCTAGGAAATGCAGATGAGGTGCACTATGCAGTGCTGTGCATGGCACAGAAATGTTACAGAATGTACGTCTAATCCTAGGTTTTCAGAGCAAAATACGATGATCCTTTACTTTCTCTCTTTTATTTTAAAAGTGGGTAACAAAGGTAAATACTTTGCAGTCAGAGAGTGATGTTGGCTCTTGGGTTAGATAACACTGGGGTGCAAGTTGAATTCTGAACTTCAGGAATATATCTTAGACATTCAGTGTGCAAATACATAAATTAAAGCAAACATAATGACCCTGCTTGCTCCTGTGAAGTTTCCTTAGCTTCATCCCGGGAAGAGGAAGGAAACAGCAGAGGCTTTTACAGACGGTGCTTTGAGTGATTCAGTGTGGAGACTCAGCCTTTCAAATGAAATTGCTCCAGCAGCTTGTGGTGCCCCCACCAGTTGCTAGGTGCAGATCCAGGGGGGCTTTTCTGTTTTGACTGGAGAATCCACTTCTGTTGCCAAGATTCCTGAATTAGTTTTCTTGTAGGGTCTGGGAATGATGCTGCTGGCATTAAAGCCATTTTCTTAGTTAAAAATGGACTGTAATCTACACAGTTTCAAGACAGTATGTTGGGGGTAATTCTGATTATGTTCTGTGCATGGATTACAAGCACCAAATAAGTAGCAATTTTCATTCTGTAGCCTTTTGGCAACCAGGGACTGGTTTGTATCTTGCCGAGAAGAGCTCATGGTGTAATTTCAGGGAAAACACAGTGAGTGCTTAATTCATGTTGTGATTGTGAGACCACACAAAATAATTTGCGTAGTGAACCTGAGGTTTAAGTTAAGGGGTGAAAATACAGCTGTAGAAGAACAAATTCTAGAATGCTGGTGTGTGTGGCAAAGGGTGCAGGACTTCAGTTGTGTAAAGATTTCAGTGGTGACCTGGTACATCGCAGAGAAGATGGCAGTATTGATTGCTCCTGTGTTTGCACCTGGTTTTTTTTTCTTCTGTTATTCAGAAACTCTACCCAGTGAAAGAACACATAGTTCATAAGTCTATAATCCCAACCACTGAGGTAATGTTTACTATTCACATCTATCTTCCTCATTATTTTTTCCTCCATGTTTGATTTATGGTGTCAGGAGGTGAGTCCTGCTGCAATTAGGTTTGTGTAAATAACTTGACAGCTCCCTGCTCTGTTAAAAGGTGGTGCAGCTTCAGAATGTAGCCAGAACTCCAGGGGGTGCTGGGTTGGACTGGGGCAAGAGGCAAAATATGAGCTGTAATTCTACCCTGTAGACTCAATTGTTTTCTTTCTGCAAACAGAAACAGATCTTGTAGCAGGTCATAGTTTATTGCCTTCTCTATCATGGAAGAACATTCCAGTAGCACACCTAAACCCAGACTCCTGTGGTATCCTCCTGAGGCTATCATCTAACAGAGCAGTTGTCTCTCTTTCTCATTACCTTTTTCCTCTGGACGTGCAGTGATTATACTCATGGTAATTCATAGTTAGGATTTTTACTTCTTTTGGAAGTGGGACAATATACTGTGTTAGATACACAACAGATACACAACAGAAACCTACATCTGTTGATAAGCATCATTGCTTGATTTGCTGATTCCTGGAAAGATTTCACAGACATATGTTTAAAGAATTGTCATACATTTGTAGTAATAGTTTCTTACTTTTCTTACTTATGTCTCATTGATTGCTTTTTTTTTTATTTTTTTTTTTTTACGCTGCTTCGTTTGATCATCCTTTTGGTTAAGATCTTAAGTTAGTCTTTGAACAGAGATTACTAGAAGTACTGCTTTTTGAAGTTTCATGATATAATTTGGGGGATTTGGTTTTTTTCCTTTTTAAAATTTTGTCTTTTGTGGTTTACTGGCTCAGTGAATTAACTTGACTCACTCCTTACGATTTTGCTGTTCTTGGTAACATACTCTCTGAACAGGGTCTCTGTGTTTGTATACGTCCTGTAGCTTACCTCTAATGGTTTGCACAGTTGTAAGGCTTTTGCAGTATCTTAGTTTGAGTTGTTTGTATGTTTTTGTTTTGCTAACTGCAGTTTGTAGCAATCAGGTTTCATTGCATCCTATTGTACCTTAAAAATTTCCATTTCTTAACCTTCTAATTTATTCTTACAGATTTACTTTCTTTTCATTGACTTTAAAATCAGAAAAATCTTTATTTTCATGGTCTGCTAGGCTGATCCATCTGAACTCCCATTAATTTCCTTTTAATGTCTTTCCCAAAAGCCTTACTGGAATGTACATATTTTAAAATTGATTCAGGTCTTTCAGTCTTTATAGTACAGTTTTTTGTCCATTCTTTACATTTGTACTGTTATATGAAGTCTTGAATGATACACTGGTGTGTTTTAAGAATAATGGAGTATTTATGTATCCTGCAGAGGTTTTCATATAGCATGAGGAAACAAATAATATTAGAAAACTAAGCTCCCTTTTCTTCCTGGATTAATTTCCTGTTAAAACACTTAGCACTGCTGATTTACTCTTTTGTATAAACAATCTCATTTTAATTTTTTTTCTTGCTGGTATGTGTTTAGACAGTGTCTTATTTATGGGAAATTATATATGGTATTCTGTCATGAGGTGATAAATAGTTCAGTGGATATCTCATATCTTGAACAAATGCATTTGTATTGATAGCTCCAATATCTGTATTTTAACAGTACTTTTTTACTCTCTTGAGTATTATGCTGTTGTTGCTTTGGGATCAGAGCCATCATTGTAATCCAAAAACTGCAAGACAGTTTCATTTCCCTTCTAGTTTTTCCATATATAGCCAGTGTTCTGGTGGAAAACTGTTGCAGGTGCAACAGATTTTGTTGCATTTGATGCATTTCTGTTAACTTATTTTTAAGAGCTCTCTCTAGCTGTATCTTCTATTGCTTAGGAAATAAAAGGGAAGATAGAGTTGTGATTTCTGGCCTTTTTCTTTCTTCTCCCCGTCATCTACGGCTGGAGCTTCTGATAATTCTGAGGGCACTGATTTCTAAGAGTGATTTTAGTGCCTTTATTCTGCTTAGCCAAGCAGTACTTTGGTGGTACACCAAGAAAGATGAAAAATTCTACCAGGTGTTGTCAGGTATGGGCCAAGAGGTAATGTATTCTTACTGATGTTCAGACAAGTTGGTAGTTAAGTCTCTGATGACTTTCCTCCTCTCCTACCCTAAAATTACCTCTGTGTTTCTCTTACTTGCTACCTCTGTGTTACTAGTATTATTTCTATTACCCTTTTTCTCTGTGAAACACACATTTTTGCTTTCAGTCTTGGCCACACGTAACCTATTGAATCTGTAATCTTTTTTTATCTCACACCATCAGACTGTTTTTTCTCCTTCTCCTAGTTTCTAATGTTTATTAAAGAAGAAGCAGGTTGGCATAGTGACATGTAAATCCTTTAAAAAATCTTAATTCACTGATTTGAGATTACTCAGAGAAGACAAGAAGAGCTATATTCATGGTGAACCTGCAGAGCTGGTTTGTGCCCTACATAACGCCTGGCAGTTCTCTGAGAGATAGAGAAGGAATTGCATTTTCTAGCCTCTCTCTGCCTTCTTTCTGTCTCCAGAGATTCACTGCTTACGCAGAAACCAAAATGTTTGCTGGAGGAAGATTCTGAGTGCTTTATCCTGCAAGCTGAATGATGAAGAAAGGTTATGAATCCAAGGGGAAGCCAGTCTAATGAAGTCTGTTTTATTTTTGTGTCCATACAGATTTGAAATTGCTATGCAATATCTGCTTCTACAGAATATTGTTTGTCTCATTTGAATTATGTAGCTTTTCCCATACATTCTGTAAGTAGAACAACTAAATGTATGGTTAAAAAAGGAAGGAAATAAAAGGGGTGAGTACTGTACTCCCATAGGTGCACTGGGATTCCTGTAGTAGTATTTCTCTACAGAAATATCATGAGATGAGTTTTCTTGCTGAGAAAAAGTTTTCTGCTTTATGAAGATAATTGTATATTTCTGTTGAAAGTAAACATTCTGACACATTTCATGACATTTTCAAGGTATTTTATGCACTCCCTGGAATAAACAACACATAGACCTGTCTCAGGCACTTAGGCAATGGATAATGTTGTTCCTGCTTTTACACATCTTTCAGCTAAATCAGAGATCAAAACCAGACCCTAACACTTGAGGGCACGTGGAGAGTTTTTTTGGCACTCTGGAGGAAAGCATGTCTGCAAGGCCTTTATGATTGCTCTGTCATCTATGTAAATTTGCTCTCACTGGTGCCAGATCTTCTGTAATATTGATGACATCCTTCACCTTGCTAATAGCACAAAAGTAATGGATCGTATGCTGCTAGTCTAATTTTAGTCTTTATGTGGGGAGACCACAAATAGTTAAGATTGCATATAAGGCTGTTAACTATGACTACAAATTTGACATGCAACATCCTTTCTCTTAAGTGAATGAAAAATGTTTAAAACTCAGATTTTTGAGCACTGGGCACATCCCATTGCTTAGCTGACTTGAGAGATTTATTAGGCATGTTCTGGAACAGTTCCCTGACAGTGGGGCAATTAATAGCATTTTGCAAGATATGATGATGACGTTCAAGTTAAATGATTGCCTTTATCCTCAAAAGTGTATGAGAGTGTGTGGAGGTACAGTTCATCAATTGCCTTTCCTCCATCATGGTCTGTATAGTTTGGAGATTTGATGAAGTGTTGGTCAGTTAGGGCACATCAGGAGTTGGTGAAAAATTAAACACTACTGCTGGACTGAGCTGTACTGGATTTCAGGTTTACTGGTTTACAATACTGGTTTACAATTGAAAATGCCTGAAGCAGGACTGCGGTTACCGATGGTCATAGTCAGGGCTGTTCCTGGGAAATGGGCTTGCTGATGTGGTCCAGTCCCTCAGAGAAATAAGAGGTATTTCCTGTGACTTTTTGTGGTCATAGTAGAAGTCTAAGTGTCTATTTATGGTATTTCTTTGGGGCATGCTGAGGGGTGCATATCTGGATTTTCAGGAAAAAAAGCTGCGGCTGGGAGAAGGGCTGTAATGGAAGCTGCTTAATTTGCAGCACTGTATGAGTTCTGCAAGGAGGCTAAAAACGTTGCAAATCTGGGGTAGAAACATTAATGCTCTCCCCTGTGTACATGTGGCTACATGCACGTGGAAGCATCTTCCCTGAGATTAACCAAAAGCGTTCAGTTCCCCAGGTGATTGCGTGGGATGGAATGTCTTGCTCTGACCAGGGAACTTGTCTGCTGCAGAGCTCATGAGAACGTGCTTTACTACATGTAGTGTGAAAAAAAGAACTGTCTTTAGTCTTTGTTTGCCTCCTGAACCTCTCCTTTGTGGAGAGAGGAGACGGAGCTTGCATGCAACACAGTGTAGTTGTAACACTATACCTAGGTTTGGAGGGTTACTCTGTCCCTCCAGAGGGCTCAGGAGAGAAGTAGCCAGCCAGCCTGTCTCTAAATTTTTGCTACTCCAGAGCTGGAAGGGATTGACTGATAAATGTCTTCTACTGGATGTGATAGATACTGTGTCCCAGAGGGGTGTTAAGCATTAAGCTTTCCAATATCTTGTATTTCTTTCAAGCAGCACTATGGCCCTCTGCACAGCTGTGTTGCTGCCAGACCTCAGTTCAATCAGGTGTCTTGAAAGACTGTTTTTTCTATATTATTTGCAAGGTAACTACTTAGGGGTACAAATAGAGAGCACACCACAGGAAGTATTCAGAATTTTGAAGAATTACACCATATGTGTTTCAGAAGCTTACAATTTGGTGAAAGCAGAATCATGTTTCTTCCAGAGCTGGTATTATGACAGATTTTCAGTGTACACTTTTTCACTGGTGGCAATTTGTTTTTCTGTACCATATTGTCTTTTTATTATTGCAGGATTTGCCATTTTTAACTGATAAATGTCTTACGAGTTGGGTGACTTCATTCAGAATGCCTGCTTTCTGTAATTTTCAAGACTGACCAAACAGACAAAACTCAAGTGCTTCAGTTTTGTCAGTACCCTTAATGAATGCAAGAAGCTAGGAGCTAACATGCAAATGGTAGCTTGACACAAAGAATTAAGCATGTAGAGTGCATTTCCATGGGCAGTGATAGCAGTATTTACTGTGTTATCACAGCAGTGCCTCAGAGCTGAGAGCATGGATAAGGACCTCATTTTGCTATGCAAATACAAAGTAAGATGCACTTCCTAGTCATGGTGAGGACACAGACACTTGGTGGAATAGTACTGTATATAAAAAAACCAGGTTGGTGCCATTTATATGAGAAGTTGTATTTGAATCTATGTGTGCTCTTTGTCCATGGCAACCAGAAGTGAAAACACAATTAACTGAAGCCCTTTTGCCAGTCCATTTTGATATATTTCAGTTGGACAGTGTTCAACAAGGCAAGCAATAGTATGAAATCTTAAAGTGCAGCTAAGTTTTATTCTATGCCCACATTTTTAAAATGACTAGGTGGGCACAGGCAGACAGAAACAACACTGGAGAGCATGATGTAGTAGTTTCCACCTATTGTCATCTTTGCCAAGAAAAATGAGATTTATAAGATTATGATGGAGTGTATTTTGTGGTCCCTCCTTGCTGTCAGAAGTGCTGACCTAAAAGGAAACATAGAGCTGCTTTTTTTTTGAAATGTAGTAAGTGGACTGTGAGAGCTGAGAAGGATAGGTTATTGCTATTCTCTTTCACTCAGTGGGAAGGAGACAAGGAAGCATAGAGAGGGTCCTGATAGTCAGGGGTCAGTTACAACTGGGAACAGATGGACTAAGAGTAGCTAGTAGAAATTATAAAATTACTCAAGGGAAGTACAAAGGGTTATAATGAAGCAGTGGACCAGAGATGGTAATGAAAAAATGTCTTGTTTTGTATACCCTTTTCTACTTAGGGATTAGGAGGAGTAAAGATTATTTGTAATAAGAGTATGATTTTAGGTGACAAAGTAGGTGTGTGTTAGGAGAACATGAGCTTTGTCATACTTCAAGTTCATTGAACAATTAAGAGATTTTTAAAAGCATTCTTCAACAGGCCAAAGATGCATGGGATGTGAAACCGATTGTATTATGGACTAGGCGTGCTTCCAAAAGGGTAATAAATCTCTGGACACTAAGCAGTTGAACCCCATTTTCAATTAATAATTGATATTTTAAAGCTTCTTTGTTTTGAATTTGGCATCAAGGATCCTGAATGATATGCTGGTGCTCCATGGTGTGTTGGCAGGGCTCACGTCTTCTGGATGATATAATCTAGGTTTAGACTTGCCCTGTTGTGGATTGTCTGCAATGTTGTTTACAGACTTGAAAGGTAAACTTCAATTCTATTGAGCTCTTCAGCATCTACAGAATTATTGAATTTTTATTCAGTGCACTCTGACCTTGAATTGTATGATTTTCAGTATGATAAACAGCTTTATAATGCTTAAAAAATATTGAAGTCTGTAACAATAACACATAGCTGGTATCTCTAATATTAAAGTTCTAGTGTGAAAAGCATAGAGGTATTAACAAGGTCCTAGGAAACACTGCAGTATGGTAAAAGTGCTGGTAAGCTGCTTATTGCCTTCCAGTGCAATAAGCACTTTGTTGCTTTGGAGAAAAAAGTTGAGTCACTAGGGAAAATGAAAATCCATTTAGAAAAAAAAATGTAAATGTTTCTGCTGGTTTGTATCATATGCTTAGATACTTGACTAGATTAAGTTGAATTAGACTAAATTAATTTACTAAATTAAGGTAGTTAAAATTAGACTACATAAAAGACTGCTGGCATGAGGGAACCAGTTTAAATGTTAGTGCTGAAAGACTGCAATACAGGGGAAGTCTTTTAGAAAATTAATAAGTTAAAGAAATGCTGTTTAATGAACCTTTCACAGTTGGCTTTTAAAGAATTGCTTAATGTGATTAAGGACTGTGTGGTGAAGGATGATATCAGACTGTGACTGATCTCAATTCTTGACCCAAAATGTTAAGGAAAACCTGTTGCATACTTACGCCATTATTCATGAACTACTCTAGATATTACCTGTAATGTTTAATATAGCACACCTGAATTATGAAAGTGGTTTTCATGGTTGCAACAGATATCCTCTTAACTTTATTGGACAATCAGAAATGAATGCAAGTGTGCATAATGTTCTCCGTGCCTCTAATGCAAGAGATGTAGGAGTGGGATATGCAAATGCACATACCTTTAATTACATATACATTTTAGATCACTTAAAATGATTTTTCCTTAGTTATAAATATGCTATATAGCAGATTATATGTTTGCTAACTGCAAAATGTGCCTTTGAATCTGGAGGGACAGAAGTTCAGGTACTTCAAAATGCAGTGATGGTTGTTATGTTACCATGTAATTAGTTGGATGGATCCATGCTTGTTTAGCTCCTGGCCCGGTGGGTTTGGAGGGAAGTTAGAAGTTACATGTAGTGCTTTACACATTATGTATGTTACTGTGGGAATCGGGTTATAATTTACATCAGCTTTAGGCTAAACTGTATCATGAATAATACACAGAGTACACAATTTTATAAATTTAGATTAAGGTGTGTATAACTCTTATTTGTCTACCCAGTGACATCAGTTAGAAACAAATCCTTAATGCAAAACATCCTGCAGGAAATGGATCAGCTTTCAGATGTAAACCACTTCAAAAGCTCCAGGTGGGAAACAGAGACAGGACTTCATATACAGAAATTTGAGTTTGGAGAAATGGTTAGCTCTTTTTCAAGAAATCTTCCAAAGTGCATTAAGGTGAGTGGAACCAACTGAGGGATCCCAGTGCAGTCAGTGGAATCAGTATGGTTGAGGATATGTATATATATGTATGTATGTGTAAGGTACATGTGAGTCCCCTTTATGTCCTGAATCATGCTTGAAAGCTGGAAATACACATACACAGTATATGAAAGAAGTTGCTCTCAAACACTTGTGCTTGCTTATAATTTTGTTATGCTTACACTGACCAGGGACATTATCTTGCAGGCATGACTTCATCTTGGTTTTGTAATATACTGTAAGTGGTTTCCCAGCTTGCTCTTTTGAAATTCACTGAGAAGAGATCTGGAATAGTGTATCCTGCTCTGCTGGTATAGATGTACTGACAATCTTGGATTTGGGGCAAGAACAGCTGCTGCTGATTTAAATGTTGCAGCTATTATCTTCAGTACTGTTTTTCAAAGAGGCTCAGAATGCACTACCAAAAATCACATGAGCATCAGTCAACTTTGAAAGTTAATTTTATGTAACAACTCTGGGATCTTATCAGAACAAATAAATTATTTCTGTGAGGCTACTTAATTCTCATGAAGACACTCATTTTTGACTCAGAATGCTGAGTTTATGTGCTTTATGTGTTGTAGTAATCACGGTGTGTTACGTGTTAGAAGGGACCTCTGGAGATAATCTGGTTCAACACCCCTGGTGGAGCAGTCTCACCTAGAGCAGGTTGCACTGTATGGTGCAGGTTTTGAATGGTCCAGGCAGGTTTTGAATGTCTCCAGAGACAGAGACTCTACCACCTCTCTGGGCAGCTCGTTCCAGTGCTCTGCCACCCTGAAGGTAAAGAAATTCCTCCTCATGTTTAGATGGACCTTCTGTGTTCAAGTTTGTGCCCATTACCTCTTGTTCTGTCACTGGGCTCCACTAAAAAGACTGGCCCCACTGTCCTGACAGCCACCCTTTAAGTATTTATAAGCATTGATAAGATCCCTCCTCAGTCTTTGCTTCTCCAGACTTGGCTGCATCAAGAGAAGTGTGGCCAGCAGGTCCAGGGAAGTGATTCTCCCCCTCTACTCTGCTCTCCTGAGACCCCACCTGGAGTACTGCATCCAGTTCTGGAGCCCCTTTCATAAGAGGGACATGGACATGCTGGAGCGTGTCCAGAGAAGGGCCATGGGGATGATCAGAGGGCTGGAGCAGCTCTCCAATGAAGCCAGACTGAGAGAGTTGGGGTTACTCAGTCTGGAGAGGCGAAGGCTCTGAGGAGACCTTATTGTAGCCTTCCAGTATCTGAAGGGGGCCTGCAAGAAAGCTGGTGAGGGACTTTTTAGGATGTCAGGTAGTGATACGAGTAGGGGGAATGGACTCAAACCAGAGGACGGTAGATTTAGATTAGATATTAGTAAGAAGTTCTTCACCATGAGGGTGATGAGACACTGGAACAGGTGTCCCAGAGAGATGGTGGAAACCCCATCCCTGGATGTTTTTAAGGCCAGGCTGGACAGGGCTCTGAGCAACCTGATCCAGTGGGAGGTGTTCCTGCCCATGGCAGGGGGATTAGAACCAGATGATCTTAAAGGTCCCTTCCAACCCTAGAAAATCTATGATTATAAAAAAACCCAAGTCCCTCAGCCTTTTCTCAGAACAGCAATCTGATTTTGGGCCTGATGTAAAGAGATAATGAACTGGAGTTTCCTGTGGTAATGTTGTTAGGTCTATCTGAGATTTTTCAATTGCCATCAGGAAAAAAGGGAAAGTTACAAACCATCCCATTGTCATAAGAAGCCACTAATCAATGTTTTTGCTTCATTTTCTCTGCACAATACATTGAGGAATAGATAGTGTAATACAAGGTAGAATCTAAAATTTGATACGTTTAATGGTACCAAATTAAAAAAACCCCTCATAATGTCCAACTTTACAAAAGTTGGTTTACTTTGTAATGGTCTTTATCCCTTACTTACAGCAATAGTTTTTCCATTAGCAATCATACCTGTTCACTTCAATTACTTGTACAAACTTCAGAAACTGATGCAGAGAACTGATAACATGAGGCTTTTTTCCTCTTTAGTGCTGTGAATGAAATGATAACAAAAAGATACAACTTCAGAAACAGACAGGAAAGTATCACCATAAACCGTCTGTATCTCCAGCTTCTACATATTACTGATTATGTAGTTTGGTACTACAGTCACTCAGTTGGTTATGTTGGTTAACATTTTCCAGGATTACCAACTAAAGACGATTAACATAAAGAAAAGTGCAAATGTTAAAATGGAACTATTTATTTTGTGGCAGTGTTTTCTGGTTGCTACTGTAAAGCCAGCATACCTGTTGCAGCAGTTCATGTGTGTAATGGCTGCTGTGCCAGCTTGGCTTCAGGTTTTACTGGCAAAAATAAGCAAGCAAAAATCCCAACTTGTTTAGACTGAAGATCCTTCCCCACTGCTGTAAAGTGTGCCTGACCAGGGAGTTTTGTAAAAGTTTTCACCTTTTCAGTTTGTGTTGTGGGCTAAATTCTGCTTCTACATGTGAACTGCTTCTTGTCCTTGCTGCTCAGCATAGACTAAATCAGGGCTGTGAACTGCAAGTGGGGTGAGCTGTGAAAAGGCCTGGCTGGGACTTAGCTGCTACCTTTGGGACAATTTTAAGAGGATAATTTTCCGAGCATCAGCTTGACTCCTCTTTCTTATGTGAATGGGGCCTCTCTTTGTCACAGTGCACAGGATGGTATGAAGAGCCATCAGAGAGGTCAGGTCCACTGCTGTTGTGCAGACCAAGTCTTTCTGTTTGTCATCCTCTGTCTTTAACATAAAATAACATACAGCATATGGGGAACCAGAGACACGACCAGCTGAACTGTCGCCAAATTGCATGTCGGAAAAGACAGCATCTGCTGTGTAATTCTTGTCAAAGGACAGCACTAATCTCATTGAATCATTACTTCTCATGAGATAATCTCTGTTTGCTTAGCTCAATAGGTGTAGTTAATACTGTTTGCTAGGCAAGATACATACTGTTGGGACTGACTGAAAGGCCTTGGTGTGGTGACCAGCTAAATCTTTGGGGCAGATGGTACAGGTTAACTATGAAGTTGTAACACAAAGATACGAATTATGCAGTCATTGCAGTACAGTAGCCCCAAAGAAAATGGAAATGATTAAATGATTTATTGTTAAAATTGAGGGGGGAAGAAATGAATTTGAATATTGACTATGAGTTAAATGGGTTTTATAAAGGCATATATATATGATTAAAAATGACAAGGTGGAGTGTGTTTAGCTTTTCCAGTTGCAAACTCCACCTCACAATTAAAGTTTGGATACTGCAAAAATGGCACCCTGTTTACTTCAGTGTTTGCCTGTACTTGAATCTTCTGAGACAGATGAATGGGTATAGCTAATTGCAAGTCATCAGTAGAAATGGGAGTTTTATCCAAACAGTCCTTTAATTTCTGCCAGAAGTCTTGTTCAGAGTTCATGGGATATGTTTACTTGAGACTGTTTTGTGCTACTTTATTCTGTGTCATATATTGAGTCCCTTGCTGCTACTGCTAACATAGCATGTGCTTTCCCTTCTCTGCATCTGATAGAAGGAGGGGCATCAGCTGCTAACAGGAGATGTTAGCAAAAGCAAAATTTAATGATCTTCCTTCTTATTTTCCTATATACCTCCTCTTGACTGGAAACATTGCCGATAAAATATCGTGAGTTCAAGTGGCTATTGCATATTTTCTCAGAATTGGCATCTCCCATAGAAGCATAGAATCATAGAATGGTAGGAGTTAGAAGGAACCTCTGGAGATCATCTAGTCCAGCCCCTCTGCTAGAGCAGGTTTACCTACAGAAGGTCACACAGATTGTGTCCAGGTCTGTTTTAAATATCTCCAGACAGAAACTCCTCCACCTCTTTGGAAGCCTGTTCCAGTGTGCTGTCACCCTCAAAGTAAAGAAGTTTTTCTCATGTTTCAATGGAATTTCTTCCTGTGTTCCAGCTGGTGCCCATTGCCCCTTGTCCTGTCACTGAGCATCACTGAAAAGAGTCTGGCCCCATCCCCTTGACACTTGCCCTTTAGATACATGTAAGCACTGATCTTTTCTCAGTCTTCTTTAGACTAGACAGACCTATGTCTCTCAACTTGTCCTCATAAGAGAGTTGTTCCAGTCTTCTAGTCATCCTTGGAGCCCTACACTAAACTGTTTCCAGTAGCTCCTTCTCATTCTTGTGCTGGGGAGCCCAGAAATGGACACAGTGTTCCAAATGTGGACTCACTAGGGCAGCGTAGAGGGCAAAGATAACCTCCCATGTTCTGCTTGATGCACCCCAGGATGCCACTGGCCTACTTGGCCACAAGAGCACCTTGCTGGCTCATGGTCACCCTGTTGTCCACCAGGACTCCCGGGTCTTTTTTCACAATGCTGCTTTCCAGTGGGTCAGCCCCTAATCTGTACTGATACATGGGATTATTCCTCCCTAGGTGTAGACACCCGCACTTGCTTTTGTTGAAGTTAATGAAGTTCCTCTCAGCACAGCTCTCTTGTAACTTCTGGTGTTCCAAAAATCAATCATGAAGATCTTTGAGAATAAATCAATAATCAAAACTCCAGCAAATCAATTATAAACATGCTAGAAAATGTTTTTTTTTTCAAAATTAGTCAGTATGACTACTGCCCCATGCTTTCACTGTTGCAATTTGAACCTACTACTACCTGATAACTGTATGCATCTAGAGTGAGTGGAAATGAACACTGCACATCATTTGAAAGCTGTAATCCTATGCTTCCAGTTGGAATGTGCATTTGCTTTAGTTCCTTCAGTTCTATAAGAACAGCCTCATGAAACAGTGTGAGGGTAGGAGGAAAATAAAACTGAAGATCTCACCTAAATCTTCTGCTGTAAAGTCAGTTGATAAGTGGACATTTCAAAGAATAATTTTCAACTTAGAATTATGGGAAATTACTAATTTTTTTAAGAATTGCAGGGGTTTGAGTTTGATTTCTGAACTTAGAATCCTCAAAGTTACACTGAAGGTAAAGATGCTTACACCAAACAATTCAGCACCTTTTAAAGTAGTCCTGAGCAGGAAGCCTTACAGTCTTAATTTGGATTTTGTTTAATCAGTTTACAGGCCACACTCAGGGTAACTTCAGTTGAAGCTTTAGCTCTAATCCTTTCCCTTGAAGTCGTGACTGCACTGGATTTTACCAGGGCTGCAAGCAGTCCAGCATTTCTCAGAGATTATGAGAAGTTGTATTGAGGAGGCTGAGGCTGCAAGGTAAACCAGCTGTCATGACATACTAGGTCTTTATGGCAAGATAAGAGCCAAAGATTTTCTTTTCCAGATGGTTATGCTTGATTTCTGATACACAATTGCACAAGGATAGCTAAGATTCCTGAATTCCCTTTACCAGGGTTTCCTAATCTTGTGGGCCATTTTGAGAATGGTAAATTTGCTGCTTTTCTGTGGAAGAAAAGATGAAATTGGTTGCTGAGTGGGTCTTTGTCCCAAAAGTGTTCTAAAAAGCAATAGTTTATTCTAGAAGATTATTGAGCTGTACAGTACTGTTGCTACTAGGGAATTTTGCTTTATGTGTGCCTGACATCAAAGAAAGGTTGTAGCTAGTTGAAGGAACAAAAGTAACAATTGAGCCTTGGGAGAAGGCTTATTTTCTACTAAGGTAAAGTTTGTACCATAGCAGCTGGATTGAGCTCTTGCTCTGTCTGATTTCTTCAAAATTCTGATGGTTCAGCTCTATGAGGAGAAGTTGTCCTAAGGCAAGTGCATGTTAGACCTCATTTGAATCAGTTCAACGAATCGGTTCAGTGCGTAGCAGCCAGCTGTGGTTCAGCAAAGGCAGCTTCCTGATGGTCTGCTTCTGCAAGGAGGCACTCTCCTTTTCTGGGAGCAGTCACGATCCCTGCTCAACAGGGATAACAAGCTGTCATGCAGATCATGCACAAGAATAAAATTCTGCATGAACATGCAATGTTTTCATAGCTGCAATTGGCCATCAGAGCTTGAGGGGGTCCCATTAAGCTACTGTGTGGCAATTAAATTAGAGCAAAACTTTTGTCTCTTCTTGGCCCACAAATAAGAACATTCTCTAGCAAGAAATAGGTTCTCATTAAAATCTTGCAAAAAGAATTTTTGCAATGCTAAGGTGAAGTGAAGGGGGAATGGGAATAATGACTGTCCAGACCAAATGCTACTAGTTTATGATACCAGCACATTCAATAGACTAAATTAAAGATATCTAAAGCAGCTCTAGAGGTGGACTTATCCAAGTCTATAATAAATTTTAATTAATAGGCATTAGCTGTTAGGATTTGATCTGTAAAAGTCAGAAGCTCACAGTATAATGTGAAAAATGGACTGTTGTGGTAGTTTGACCCTGGCTGGGTGCCAGGTGTTCACCAAGCTGCTCTATCACTTCCCTTGCCAGCTGGAGAGGAGGAGAAAATAAAAACAACAAAAAACATGGCAAAAGTCTCGTGGATTGACGTAAGGACAAGGAGCTCATTCAGTAATTACTGTCATAGGCAAAACAGTTCTGACACAGGGAAATTAATTTAAATTGTTTTCAACCAAAATGAGAGTGAGGTAATGAGAAATATAACCAAAATAATAAAACACCTTCCTCCACCACTCCCTTCTTTCTGCACTAAAATGACTTTGCCCCCAATTTCTCTCCCTACTCCCCCCGACCTGTTCAGGGGGTTTGGAATGAGGAGTGTGTGTCTGATCAGTTCATCACACGCTGTCTCTGCTGCTCCTTCTTCCTCAGGAGGGGGAGGATTTCTTGCACTTCTCCTCTCCTTCAGCAAGGGGTGCCTTCCACTAGACACACTACTCCATGAAATTCCCCAACACGAGTTCTTCCCACAGGTTGCAGTTCTCCACGGGCTGCTCCAGTGTGGGTCCCTCCCATGGGATGCAGTCCTTCAGGGACAGACAGCTCCAGTATGGGTCCCCTTTGTGGTCACAAATCCTGCCAGCAAACCTCCTCTCTCTGCAGGGTCTCTGGTCCTGCCAGGAGCCTGCTCCAGTGTGGGCTTCTGGTGGGGTCACAGCCTTCTTTAGGCTCCCACCTGATCCAGTGTGGGGTCCTCTATAGGCTGCAGGTGGATATCTTTGCCACTGTCACCTTCCATGGTTTGCAGAGGGACAGACTCCCTTGCCATGGTCTTCACCAGGCAGGATGCCTGGAGCACCTCCTCCCCCTCCTTCACTGTCCTTGGTATCTCCAGGCTTGTTCCTCTCACACATTCTAACTCCTCTTTTTTTGGCTCTAGTTGCATAGTTTGGTTTCCCTCTCCCCTTCTTCAATATCTCATCACAGAGGTAATAGCATTGCCACTGCTGGGCTCAGCCTTGGCCAGCAGGAGGGCTCTTTTGGAGCTGTCTGGCTTGGGCTCTATCAGACACTGCAGAAGCTTCTGTCATCTCCTCATAGAAGCCACCCTTCTAGGCCCCTCCACTCCCAGCCTTGCTGTGCAAACAGAATAAAACTGTTGAGCTTCTTAATAGCAGCCTCTATACATAATATACTTAATAACCAATAGTATTTCTTACAGTGACATGTAGAAACTTCAGTACATACCTACATTTTGCTTTTGTGGATGTCTCTCACACCTGCTTGTGAACCTGTGGTCTCTACATTGCTTCTTATCCCAAAAAGTCAGATGAAAGGAATGTGCAATGCCATCCATCGTCTTGGCTTTGCTCTGGCTGCAGGTTCAGCAAGTATGGAGCTGAGCGTCTGTTCAGAAAAATACCTTAGCAAGGCACTTTGGTGAGGTTTGTTGTGAATTCTTTTCTACAAATATTAGCTCTGCAGTGGAGTCATCTAATAACAATGGTTTAATGAAGTGTCTGGGGTTGTCTTCATGCAATTTATGTCTGTAACACATATTATATCCCACAGAAACACACTCAGAGGAGATCATGGCATTCCTGTGACAGATAACTTTGCAAATGAATTGGGTGTTACAGTAAAAGGATCCTGGATTGCTGAGCAGGATCTCTTGAGAAAACGTAAGGGCTTTAATGTGTTGGTGTAACTTCATGAAGGAAAAGGAAATGTTGGCTATTTTGTATGTTTAGATATTGTTATTACTATCTCATAATTAATTTTAGCCTTCTCCTCTTGTCATTTGGTTGTCTGTAACTCTCCCAAGCAGTTGGTTGAGAACAATATCCTGCATAATATTCTTTGTAGAAGCAATATTGTTGGTCTCTTCACTATTAGGGAAGAGAAAATCAATTCTCTTTTGAACTCTTCTGGTCACTCTGCATGCTAAACAAATGAAATGTTCCCAGAATAAAGCTCTGCAGTAAAGATACAACTTTAATCTGCTAGGAGGCTTAAAAAGTACGAAGAGCAAAGGGGTCTCTGTGGCATTGTTTTATTAAAGCAAGAATCATTACTTGAACTAGTGATACTTATTTTTCTCAGGTAAATTCTTTTGACGGCTAAGTAGAGAAAGCTTCCAAAGGCTTTAAATGTAGAAATTTGAATGCAACAAAGAAATTAAAGCTGAACTTCAAGCAGTTGAATTACCCCTGTGTTTTAACTATGTACTCAGCTCTTTGACCCTGGATGATTCTGATTCTGTCTATTTTACCGTAAGGATCTCAATTTCCAAAATGAGAAACTTCTCTTAAATTATTTGAGGACAGTCATGTTTGTTAATACTGATACCATGGTGGTAATGAGTGTTGGACTTGGTGATATTTTTCTTATTGCTTTTTTGTATGTTCTCTAACTGCTGTTCTTATAAAAGAAAGAGAAACATTCAATATCTAGTTGCTTTCATTAAAAAGGAAAAGAGGGGTAAGTAGAGGGAAGAGTCAAAAAAACTCTAGTAGAGGCTAATGGTGAAAATGGATGTAGAGATATCACCATATTACTGTTTGTCCTAGCAAGTGCAGTATGGAGGGAATATTTAGTGTACTGCATGTTTTGTTTTTCTGTAATAACAATAGTGGTATACTTAATAATTGCTGGAGATACTGCATATGAAGTTCTTTTAATATCATAAATACAGTTCATTCTGTAATCAAAATTAGCATGTATTTTGGATATATCTTGTGTTAGCCAGTAACAGTGACTCAAAATTTAGAAGCTCTTTTGCTTTGTGCTATTTTTTTCCCCAGGAAACCACCAGTGACAGAAGCAGAATTCTTTTGTCTTTAAATAGATACTAATTTTTCTCTTTTCATGGCTAGACATCATCCATCTCTTCTCCCAGTAAGATAAGAGGGCATGGTCTTGAGTTCTGCCTGGGGGAGGTTTAGGTTAGATATTAGGAAAAAATTCTTTACAGAGAGGGTGGTCAAGCATTGGAATGGGCTGTCCAGGGAGGTGGTGGATTTTCTGTCCCTGGAGGTTTTTAAGAGACTCAGTGCCATGGTCTGGTAACCACAGTGGGAGAGGATTAAGGGTTGGACCTGATGATCTCGAAGGTCCTTTCCAACTTGACTGATTCTGTGTGATTCTGTGTGTGATCTGGAGGTTTGCGCCTCCTGTTTTGCATGGAAGCATAAATGGTGCTCATTTTCTCCACCAGGAAAAAAGGAAAGCATACAAGTAGCAAAGGCCAAAGTAGTGGCTGTGCCACCTTCTCTTTGCTTCTTTTGGTTACCCTTATGTCTGCACACCTCTCACAAAAATCAATGCAACTGCTCTTCTCTTGTAACCATCTTATACATTTAAAATGGTTAAGATTGTTACTTCCCTTTAGAAATTTTGATGGATAGCACAATGTATTTCCAAATAAATGAAAAAATTTAAGGAGCTATTTACAGACTGTAATGATTTTGAATTTTCCTGAATTTTTCTGAGAGAAAGGCAGTTAGTTTAGACTCATTTTACATGAGAGCAAAGACTCAGACGTTCATAGATTTTTCAGGTTCACAGACGCAGGTTAAATACTGGATCTTTTGTACTGGGAAGCTTAGACTCCTTTATACCCCTATGATGAGAGAGATCCATATGTTTCAAACTCTTGAACAGACATTAACAGTTCTAGTACAGCTTTTGGTAAGCCTTATGCAGGTTTCTTGCACATGAGGTGTAAGTGGATGAATTACTTCAGCAGCACTGTGTGTGTGCATCTTTTTCTTAAGTCTGTAACAAAAGTATACTGAATGACACAAATTTGTAAGTGGTACCCTGCAGTAGTGTTTGCTCACAAGGTAATTTGGGTATCAGGAAATCTTTCAATTTGGGGGGTCTGCAAAGCCTCTGGAATCAAAACATTACATTTTCAATGAGATTATTCTGGTGAATTTTTGATCTGTGAGCTAAAACCACAACATACAAAGTAGCACATCTGGGGTTTTATTTTGACTAATTTTTACTTCTCAAAGTGGAGAGCATCTGACTGGTTTCAGATGATAGGAAGATTGTTTCCTTATCTCCTTCCTGTGTGCTTCCTCACATGCAGGCCCTGATTGTACCCCATGTTTCACATTGACTCCCAGTGGAGTAATTTTATAAGTATGCGCTTTTGCAAGATGTACAATAACCCTGCTTTCAAAAGTAGTCCTTAAATTCTGCACCATTGGTCTTTTAAAAAAGATGATTTGTGTGGGGCAAAAGAAGCTAAATATTTTAAAATCTGTAGAGCCATTCTTTGAGTTCTGATATACTGATGTCATAATATCAACAAACTTACCCTTATTAGGCATCAATATTTGTATACTACAGGCTTATTTATGGTAAATTTTAGGGATGAAACTGGTTTGCCTTTTTATATTAACATTTATGCTGGTGTTCTTTGTGCTAAGATCCTGTGCTACCGTATTTATAATATTTAGCTTTATTGTTGCCTTTTATTTTAAAGAACCTGCAAGACTTGAAGCAGTTGTGAACTTCACATTTTTCTGGAACAAAGTTGTGAGTTGTTTATTTCCATGAATTGAATGGCGTCACTGTAGTGCAGGGTCACAGGGGGTTATTTCTCATGCTGGCACGTGAACATTGGTATGGGAAAGTTGAATGGGTGGTGGGAGGCTTTATTCCTTCTCTCCAAAGAAGTTTGGCAGAGCAGCAGGACACAGGCCTCTATCGTCCCGTTAAAGAACAGTAGGCTACTGTTGTATTCCTTTTAAATGCAACCTCTGTGGTATTTTTAACAGGGAGTAGATCCCTTGTTCATGCCTGTTTCTGAAGAAAAATGACATGCCAATGAATAAAAGTTGTAGGCTGATGCTACATCACATATCTGCTAGACAGGCTGTTAGAATCATGGGATCACAGAATTGTCACAGTTGGAAAGGACCTCTAAGATCACCACGTCCAACTGTCACACTTCCCCCCACTGCCCAAGTAAAATATATTTCTTGGTATCTGTAAAAATGCATAAAAGAAAGAAAGAAGTAAGAATTTCAGGTGGGGACACAAACTGGCATTTTTGTCAAAATGTTATTCTGTTGGTACTTGTTTTAAATACTCTGAACACCCTTGGCGTACTTGAACTGGTAGTATCTAAAATTAGTATGGAGAAGGATGAGACTGAGGAAGTGAGCAGCAGACAGAAACCTACACTGCCGAGCAACAGATACCTGTCTGTGTTGACATCCTGTTGGAAATGTTTGCCTAGTTCTGTGGGTACTGGTTTATATTGGAGACAAAAGAGGAGAGAGAACCATATATGAATAAAGATAGGATCTCTGCTAATTCACTTACATTAAGTTTAGGGAAGTACCTCAGGGGGCAAAAAGACCCAAAACCCAAAATACCGGGGCTATGGTTTTCAAAATTGGAGGGTCCCAAAATATCAGGAAATAAATTCACAGGGGTGACTTGCAGGTAAAGTGCTGAACCTGCCTTCATTAGGAGCAAGTGAAATTCTAAATCTCTTCTTAAGACTAATTTTCACTTCTTAAACTAATTTTCTCAAACTGTCTCAATTTCAGTTTCTCAAACCATCCTTGGAGTGTCGTGGTGTCCCTGGCTGAAATAGGAATCATGGTGCTAATTCCCATCACAAAGATGCCACAAGAAAGATGAATCTGTTAATTTTTATTGGAATTGTTATGTGACAGCAATGGGGGCTTGTATTATGCTCTAAAATAAAGAATTACAGAGCTTTCTGCATACATTTGTGCAATATTGTGATATATGGCCAATTTGGTAATGTAGTGAAGACCCTGGTTAACCTGGCTTCTAGTGCTTATGGATCCTGCATAAGGTATGCTGTTGTGCAGATTGCTTTTACCTAGGAAGTCCATGGTTCTCAGTCTGCTGAAATGGAAAGCCCATCTCTTCATCTCTGAGGGAACAGCTTTTATGTTTTTAGATGTGAATTTTTGATGGTGTAATTAAGGACTGTTTGAACTCTTCCTACATTCAGTTTTGTGGTCCATTGATTTTACGTAGACTTATCACAGAATCACAGAATTATCAGAGTTGGAAGGTACTTCTGGAGGTCATCTAGTCCATCTCTTCCATTGAAGCAGGATCATCTAGAGTACATTACACAGGATTGCATCCAGACAGGTTTTGAATATCCCCAGAGGAGGGGACTCCACAGACTCCCTGGGCAGCCTGTGCCACTGTCTTTTCACCCTCACAGTAAAGAAGTTTTATTCTTATGTTTAAATGGAACTTCATGTGTTCCAGCTTGTGACTTTTGTCCCTCATTCTGTCACTGGGAACTACTGAGAAGAGTTCAGCTCCATCTTCCTTGCACCCACCCTTTAGATACTTGCAGACATTGATAAGGTCTCACCTCAGCCTTCTCTTCTTCAGGCTAAAGAGTCCCAGCTCTCTCAGCCTTTCCTCATAAGAGAGAGGCTCCAATACCCCAGTCATCTTTATTGCCCTCCTCTGGACTCTCTCCAGTACTTCCCTGTCTCTTTTGAACTGGGGAGGCCAGAACTGGGTGCAGTATTCCAGTTGTAAGAATGACCTCCTTTGAGCTACTGGCCACACTCTGGTTTATACAACCCAGGACTCTGTTGACCTTCCTGGCAGCAAGGGCACACTGCTGGCTCAAGGATAATCTACTATCTATCAGGACACCCAGATCCTTCTCCTCTGAGCTGCTTTCCAGCAGGTCCACCCCTAACCTGCATTGGTGCTTGGCCTTCTTCCTCCCCTGGTGCAGCATCCTACACTTCTTTTTATGAAACCTTATCAGGTTCTTCTCTGCCCAGCTCTCCAGCCTGTCCTGGTCACACTGGATGGCAGCACAGCCCTCCATAGTGCCAGCCACCCCTCCCATCTTTGTATCATCAGAGAACTTGCTGAGGATACACTGTATCCTTGTCTGGGTCGTTGATGAATATGAACAAGACAGGACTGAGTACTGACCCCTGGGGGGACACTGCTGGTCAGAGGCCTCCAAGTCGACCCTGTTCCATTGATCACCACCCTCTGAGTTCTGTCACACAGCCAGCTCTCAGTCCACCTCACTGTACACTCATCTACACTACACACTGTACAGCCCACACTTCTTGAGTTTTCTAATGAGGATGTTATGCGCGTTAGTATCAAAAGCCTTACTGAAGTCAAGGTAAGTAATTAAGCAGTAATTTTTTTAAAAAAGGCAAACTTGTTTTCTGTGATTATTTCTAGCTATGTTTTCACTCAAGACATGTTCCACCAGGAGCTAGGTCTTCACCTCCTTACTTGTAAATCTGAGAGCTGTAGGACAGATTGATGGGAGTCAATGCATAACTTGGAAGTAGGAAGATTCCAACCCCTCCCCCCCCTTTTTTTTGTTTGTTTTATTTTGTTTGTTTTGTTTGTTTTTGTTGCAGAAAATAGAACAGTTTCTCTGGAAAGAAGAGTGTAGCATGATGAATATACAAATAGAGAGGAGGAAGGAACATGGGGAGAGAGAAATTGTCCTGCCTAGACAACCTTTGAATTTCTCTGATGAACCAGAAGAGTTTGATTCCTTTATTTATTTATTTATTCTCTTGTTCTTGTCACTTCCTTAAGGAAGCAGTCACTGAGGACTTTTCTCCCTTTCGTTTTCTGTTGCTTTAGGGTTTCATTTCATTTCCATGGTGACTGCAATTTTTTGAGACCTGGCCCAGGGCACAGTAAACCATGATTGTATTTTCATCATATTCTGTACTACAATATTGCCAATGATACGGTGCTTACCACAGGGCTAGAAAAGGACTGCAATAGGCACAAACTGACTGCAAAGAATTATGTGTGTACCCAAGAGACAATTCCTCTATATCTAGGTTAGGCAGATGAATCAACTTGGATGCAGTTCTCCCCTCTTGTGTGAAATATTTGCTAACATGTCCATAATGTTGCACTAGAAGTCTGTAGCCTTTTTCTAGGCAGTAAATAAAACTTCAGATGAAGTAATGAAGATTTGAGACTCATGAAGTAATGAAGATTTGAGACTCAAGTCTTCCCAGTGATTTAGGTGTTTAATAGCTTAAGCATTTTGAAACAGTGACTGTGAGCCTAATTTTTTAGGTATTTTCCTTTCCTTTATTAAAGACAATATTTTCCTTTACAAACAAATAGAAAATAAGTTGAAGATACCTGCTAATGTATAGACTTGATGTAGCCCTCATGTCTTCATGTCTTCATCAGAACCAAAAAGAGGAGAGTAGAAAGAAACTTGGTAGACTATATAGTGGTAATATTATAAATGTATCAAAAGTACCCACTGTGTGAGTGTGTATATGCCCATTACTGTAAAAGTAATGGTTTATGGCTAGTTATAGATGTATCTTGTTTTCTGATAGAGGTAACTTTGCTAGCTCTCAAGGCAGAAACCTGCATTTTTGTAACAGGAGACCCCCAGTTGTCCATGATCCATGCTGTTCCTTCTATTAGGAACATGGACTACAAAATAGGCAAAATGGGCGACAGCTTGAAGGGTCAAAGGGTCATCTACTTAATTATTTTTTTTTTTTTTTTTTTTTTTTTTTTTTTTTTTTTTTTTGACTGCAGAAGTGTGGTTTTGCTGTTCATTCTAGCAGTTAGCTGCTTCTGTTCAGCTCCCAGTGCAGGGCTTCTATGCTGCAAACCCAGCAGGATGGTACAGGGACAGAAGCTGTGGAGCGACTCCTGCCTTGTAGAGAACGGAGCCCTGTCCTGCACCTGCGCTGGTCCCCAGAAGCAGAACCTGCAGCGCAGGAGCTTATTGTTGTAGGCCTCCTTTAACTCAAGCTTTATCACTCCTGTGCCCAGTAAAGGAGAAATACATGGTAGGAGAGAGCGTGTTTAATCTGCTGTTTCCTTGAGATTTCTCCATTTTGCTGCTTTTTCAGGTGAAAGAGCTGATTTTTTATTCTGCGTTAGGGCACCCACCGAGCAAGAGGAAACCAGAGTTAGGCATCAACATGGGAGACAGAAAAGCAGCCATGCTTAAAAGCTAAAATGGTTTTGTTTAGGTAATGATAAGCCCAGAATACAGAGACTAGCACAGCACATGAAGTGTGAACACGCTTGTCAGCACTTTTCAGTGTTAATAATAATTTCTAACTGAAACAATTTCTTGTTGATTTCAAATGCAGTTGGACTGAACACTTTGAGAAATTATTCTAAACCTCCCATATGTTTCTAACAAAATGTGTAGAAAAGATCAGATTATTTACTTGAAACTGATGATCACTGAAAAGCCTACTGCCTGCAGGATTCCCTAGGAGATTCTTCAGGAATAGATGTCTGTGTTTTGTAGAGACCTTCTGAAGCCAGCAGCATCATTTGTTGGCTTCAGCATTTACTTCTCAAGGCAACTTTGGAAATTCAGGACCTAGTGGTGTACATTGGATTGAATACTAGGTTTAATTTAACCCCTCTCTGGATGGAGGTGGAAATGATAAATGTTTAATCAGAAGTATTTTTTGTTGCTCCTTTCCCTGTGGAAGAAAATTTACCTTTGTTTGAGTGAGTAAGTAAAAGCTGTGCTCTGAGAAGACTGGTAATTATGATGACTGAGTGAGTTAAAAGTGTTTTTAGTACCTCCAATAATACATTTTACATTTGGTATGTTCACTGTCAATATATATTCAATATGAGGTTTTTAAAAATTGAAAAATACCTGTGGTTAATTTTGCATGTATAGTTTAGCATCATATTTTTTAGGCCTTATTTACAGAATTTTCACTGATACCTTCCCCTCAGTACTGTTATGTTCAGAACTATCAGTACATAAGATAGGAACAAGAATTTCGCATCTGCTCTTGTGAATATATATTGTAATTAGATTTCCTTGTGTTTTTGCAAGGATAAGTGCTGTCAAGTCATCACTGCTCACTGGCAGTGCTCAGTAACTAGAGTATAAAAATGTGGAAAAGGGCCATGCTGGCAGCAGTGCTGTCCATTACAAGTTTTGCCTGAAACAATAGAGAAGTAAATCTTACTGATACAGCTCAGCAAACACAGGAAGAATGTGCCTGATGTTAGTAGCAGGCTCAATGCTCTTGCCTGCCCATAATAGGAACTTCTGCTATGAAAAGAGATTTTTAAAGATCTTTTATAGATCATGATCCAAGTATCCACTGTATACTTGCTTGATTTTTTTTATTTATTTGATGGGTGATTTGTTTTATATTTAACTTCCCTGGCATGTTGTTCACATCAAGGTCCAAGTTTTGTTGGGGTTTGATGTGGGTTTTTTTGTTTGTTTTGTTTTTGTGGTTTTATATTTACAAGATATTCAACAAATGTGAAGTCCTTAGTGGAAGAAATAGGAATCTGCTCTTGAGATCAGAGTGAGTTCAGTGATTGCCATGAGCCATGGAGCATATGCTGTTTCAGGTTATCTCTGTGCAATGAAACACACAGGAGAATGAAGGAAGACAGAGTGGTAAACAGCCTGCTGAACTGGGTGGACCCATGGAGAAATTCCCTTTACAGGCAGGGCACAGAAGGCATGATTGCAGTAGTGCCCGGAATGATGCTTTGAACTGGGAAAGCACTTCATTTCCTTGTTTACTGCATTAATCATACAATCAAAACCCATTTGCTTCATCTTTATGTACCAGAGGAATAGATGACTCTAAATGCTGGATTTTCCATTAGATTCTAAGTGCTGAATTTTCTCTTTCCATTTTTCCATTTATCTGACTTTATCTTTCAGCTTTAAGCAGCAATTGTTCAATAAGTACTCACTGCTTTATTAAGTATATTTATTAAAGTGCTAACTACAAAGAGACTTTTTTTTTTTTTTTAAATGGCTGTGTTTTTTACAATGTGCACTTTCTCATTTGATGTGTCTTTGGTAGTACTAGGTGTACTAAAACATAAAGGGGAATGACTGGCATTTCCTGGAAAGAAAGATCAAAGAGTTTAAGGATTGTGCAACATAGAAATCTATTGTGTTATTCCTAGGGAATTCAAAATAAAATTTCAAGCCCCGCTCTTTTAAAATATTTAAGATTTATACAAATTACTGGCCAGCTTTTGAACTAATGAACATAAAAGCAGAACTAATTAATTAGCTTTTTCATCTCTAGAAAGCTTTAAAATTAAACTTCATTCTAATTAATTAAATGAATGCACAGATGTCTTTGGTTTACACGAAAGCAGAGTGAAGATCTAAGGCTACAACTTTCTGTTTCATTGCATAATTAACTCAATCCATTTGCTTTGAAGATGCCATTCCTCTTGTTCTGCAGGTTCATGCCTTCACTGAGCAATGCTCTGATGTAACTTCCCATGACTGCAACAATTGATAATGGGAACAAACCTACTTTCTCTTGCTTCCTTTGGGAATACAGTAAACTTTTCAAAGGGTCCTGCTACAAGTAGATTGAAGGGGTCCAGCAATCTCAAGTCAGTAGCTGTTGCATCCTTGGTAATTCCCATGAGCATGCTGGGATGCTGTGGTTGCTGCACCTTTATGCTTGTACACTTTAATGCTCTTCTTAGCTGTGCTTAGCTGCTGGCACAGATCTATATGTATTTGCCTGTTCTCTTTCAAGTGGATGCCTTTGGGCTAGTGCTAACTCTTGTGATGCCTGAGAGTTTTCCTGGTTTCCCTGCCCTGCATGTAGGACTTGCAAGTGGACAGGGTAATCTGGGCCCACATCTTCCTCTCTGCAAATCTGTGGCTGTCCCTCCTTATACTTTTTCTTGAGAATATATGATCTATGTGTGTGATACTACCATGCATGTATTTCAGATCTCCAGAAGCCTGTGTGATGCACAGTGCTGCATCTCACGATGTTAAAACATTGCAAATAAATAAATAAATAAATAAGCCAAGAGTAAATAAAATAGGTAAGCAAGCAAAGAGAAACACAAGAAGGGCGGCTTGCTCATGTTACATATACCTTTCATTTTATTAAAATCAAGAAAAGAGGGCTTAAATACTAAACTCTTTATTCCACTTATGTACAAATTTGTGCTCCATAAATTAGCTTGAAGAGATCCTTCTGTGATGTGTGAATAGCAGCTGGCATTTGTAGGCTCAGCTGCTACCACAAGACTGCAAAAGGCTGTGTGGTGTGAGCTTTTTGTTTTTAACCCCTTCTAGCTGTTAAGTTAGTCAGCCTCTATGAAATATGAAGTTAGTTTGTGGGTGCTTGACCCTTGCAGACTTAAACTCTGAATTTAAAAAAATAAAATCAATAAAATTTGCAGAGTAGGGCTGAGGATGTGTGGTGCATGGCAAAAATATGGTCTTTTGCAGAAGGGATTCCCTAAAATCAGCCTGTGAGCTAATATTTTTAAAATGCAATGTGAATGCATATCAAACTGTATTATTTACTCATAATTTTAATAAAATTATTATTTTAATAAACTTATCAAAATTCTTCTCTAATGTGTTTTTGAAAGCAGTGAAAAAATTGTCATGGTAGCCTAAAAGTCCATGTTAGCTCAGAAGTTGGTGTTGCTGACTGTGGTGTTAGCAGTATATTGCTTTGTGCTGATTCTGCTGCCGCTTCACTGTTTAAGCATGGAGCACCCTAAAGTGAGTTAGTGTTAAGTGTTTGAAGGCTGTCCTTGCTTTCTTCCATCTTAGTGGTAAAACCGATGAACAGCCAGACTCTGTATATTGTCAAGACACAGTGGAGTCTGTTGCTGTATGCGTTCTACAGCGTCCTTGTAATCTTCCCCTCCTCTCTTATCCAGGATGTGTCTGCTTTCCTCTGCCCAGTGTAGTAGTGTGTCAGCAGAGCCATCTGCCTGTCCTGGGCTGTACCCCAAATACAAATGATATCTGTATTTCCTCTGTGTTCTATAGGGTGTGCTGGACTGTGACTAGTGGTCAGAATAAGATCTTTTTTGTTTGTTTTGTTTTTGGTTTTTTTTGGTTTTTTTTTGTTTGTTTGTTTGGTTTTGGTTTGTTTTTTTGTTTTTTGTGGTGTTGTTTTTGTTTTTTTTTTTTGAGACAATCATCCCTAATTTAATTGGAAAGTTAGTAAGAATTTGCCCTCTGTTTCTCTGCAAAGGGGCTGATTCAGGCTAGTCTGGAGAAAGACTCTGTTCTTGACTGAGATACAAGAGTTAAATGGATGAGTGATTAGATTATCAAGCTGCATAATATGTCTAAGCCCCCAGGTGTTTTTGCTGCTGTATTTCAGGGTGTTCAGCAAAAGAAGAACATAACAGAAAAGGGTTTAGAAGTCTATTGCTCCTCACTGCACCAAAACAGGCATAAAAAATTAGTAAGTGGAATACAGCTTTTTTGCATATGAGGAAAGAAATTGACTGGAAAGCAAGTGGTGGGGTAGAAATTTGTCAAAAAATAATTCATTAAATCTAGGCAATATGGCAATAAACATTTTTATTACCAAGCACTAAAAATTACAAAATGGAAATGATTAAATAAGTGTTTGTCATATACTGTAAGAAAAAAAAAAGCTATTTATCCACTTTGTGTAGCAGAAAGGAGATGTTTTTCTACCTTTTCATGCTGCAGTTGAAAGCAGTGTTGATATTCAAAACAAAACAGTTTTTAAAATTTTTTTTTTTAATTGTTTGAACTCACTAAGCTATCTCGATTAAGTGGCATAGTCATTCTAGATCAGCTATAATGCTTTCATAAGTGTATTATTTTTTTCATTTAAAATTTGAATCTGTGATGCAAATGACCTTTAGATGTTTGCTTTTCCATAGTCTGTAAGAATTGAATAAGGAAAGCTGAATCTTTGTCCTTGACATTGATTAGTATTGCTGTGTTCAGAAGAAAAGATGAGTTGAGTCTAATTTATGCAGTCCTGGCAAGATGCTATTAAAGCTGATTGTTCAGTGATACAGTTTTGGTTGCACTAGTTCATTTGCTGCATGTCACATAGCATATTTGCTATTTTTTCCCAATACTGCCAATAGTAACCATGTGAAAATCACCCGAAAATGGCAAGATTGGCCTATAAAAACAAACAAAAAAAACCAAACACCAAACAATCTGCACAATGCAGTTTGCCTCTTTTTTCACTTTCTGGTCTTTTGTGAGAGGTGGGTGTTTTGTGGGAGGCTTTTCTTGGCTTGGGGTGCCTGTTTTCTTTTTTAAAGTTCAACTAGAGATTCTTGTCCAGTTATGGCTGCTGAAGCTTTCAGGAGTGAATCAGCTATCACCACAGCTTTAATGCCATGATGGGAGCTGTGACTGTTATTTCACTAGCATCACCCTTAATACCAGGTGATGTGCAAAGATGTAATAGAGAAAGACAGGATGCCTTCTACCTGGTTCTACACCTGAGAGGTTGAGACCTGCTCTTATTGTGCCACTTGTTCTGGAATATCCTGGCTTTTCTTTCAGTGATCAGAGAAAAAAACTGAAAAAAGTATGTGAATTTTTAAGTGAATCAGTCAGTCGTTTTTTCCTTTGTTCTTCCTATGCACAATGTAGTTATCCAATAATTATCTTTTCTCAAGTAGAAAAATAATTATGCTTTAGCTTCCTGGTAATTTCAGAGGTCTCTAGCAGTGCCCATAGTTCAGAGTAGCAGATGAGGGGGGGGTGAAGTAAACTGTGAAACGTTCTAATTAAAACAGAAGAGAGTCTGAAATGGCTACACAGATCTGAAGTGGGTGGAATTGCCACCTGCTATAGTTAGGATCTGTTTTCTGTGTCTGTTTCCTTCTTAGCTGAGCTGTTTTTAGGGAACTTGGCAAATATAAAATTCAGCTCAAGTGTTCCTTGTGAGGCTCTGAGGATTTCCCTTGTTTATGCTAGGAGGAAGGAGCCACGCTTATTTTCCCCGTGATGCAGGGCAACATTAGAAAGTTATCCTGCCACAGTGAGATAGGAACCGTGACCGTCACACAGACCGGGCTAACATCTGGTTCCCTGAGATTTCACAGCCCAGGGTATGCAATTTTGTCTCAGGACAAACTGCCTACATGCATTTTCTTTCACTAATCTGTCCTGAACTGACAGGAAATGGGCATCTCCAGTGTCAATACAAAAGGGATATCCCTAGACCTTAATTCTTGCTTTGGTGTTTGCTCTGCATCAGCTGTTGGAGGGCAAGACAGAAAGCACCAGTGCAGGAAAATAACCTTGGTTTGGGAGCCTGAAAACATCAGAGGCTTTTGTGATGGTGAAGTTTTGCATCATTTTAAAGCATGATGCTGAAAAGCAAGGCACATATTTGAAATACATTCGTGTGTGTGTTTATTGTAAGACTCAAGCATGGCTGGTCTGCAAAAAGTTTCACCCAATACAGTGCTTTATAGCTGCTTGTAGATGCTTTAGGGGCTCAGTAAAACAAGGATGAGACTATATGGTAAAACTTGTTAGGAAAAGCTGTGCTTAAAACTTTGGAATGTGTCCTGGCTTGTGAGAAAGTAGATGTTATTAAATATGACAGCACCTATTCTGTAAAAATTAATGTTTTTTAAATCCTGTCAAATAGATCATGGTCCTTTGATAAATCTATGTAATCAAAATAGATTGTTTTAGGTAGATAGCTCTTTTTTTCCCCAGTGTATTTATTTTAGTAAACATAGTCACAGGGAATTATGGTGCTCCCTGCTATGCTGACAGTTTAAGTGAAGTGTGGTAATTTTCAAGTGTGTTTTGTAATGCAGTAAACTAGCAGCAAAATCTGCAGATTTTCACCTTCTTTTGTAAAGCATTAAATCAAGATTGACTGCCTCAGCTGAAGACACACTGTAGAAAAAATGCAATTATTGATTTTGGCATAAGATAAAGCTGGCTACCGTGAGACATAAACTGGATAAAATTGTGTGCTCCAAAATATACAGACAGCCAAATGATTGACTGGCCTTCTCTAATTTTAGAATCCCTTGGTCCTTTTTCTTGACATCTTTCTTATGTACTTATATTTAAAGTATATGTGTGTGTAGAGACACACACGATTAAAAAAGCATAGTGTGCGTGTGTGTATGTGTGTACCAAAGACACATGATAAGGTATAAAAGGAAGTGCCTTTTATGAACTGAATACATGGCTGAATATGTGATTTTGGATCTATGGGCCATTGCTATTAGAGGAGCTTAAATTAATATTTCAAGACTAATATCTGCTGTTCTCCAACACAGCTATGTATGATTGTGTACTAGAGGAACTCAGTGGGGTCACTGTTTAAATAGGTAGTCATATGCAGAAATAAATACTGGCATTTGGTTATTGGAATGCAGTTCAACCACACTTTGAAGCTCTGTCTTTCAGTAGTTTGTTTCTTTCTGACACTTGTGCACTGTTAACCATTTTTGTCTACTTTTATGCCTTGCCTGTAACTCAGTGGACATTGCAATGAAATGCTTAGAGCATGAAAAATTACTTTCATTTACTTTTGGTTTTCTGTTTTTTTGTTGAGGAAAGGTGGCAAGGAAAAGCTGCAGAGCATATAGGCTGTCAATTGTCTTAATATGCTCTTCCCACCTGTATGGACTGAGCCTGGTTGGCTGCTACTGAATGACAAAGATGGGCAGGACTTGGAAGGACTGGAGAAGACCAGGACGAGGGACAGGGCAGCAAAAGAGCTGGGTGTCACTCCTCCACTCAGGTTTAAACACCTTGGAAAAAAGGGGATACATCCTGGCTTACTGGTTCTCACTTGTCTTAAATATGGATGCTTACCTATGGTACTTTCTCATCTGATTTGGGAATCCAGTTTTTTTCCCCAAGGCTCTTTGGAGAACACATGAAGATGGTGGGTTCGGGTGCCTGACAGAGTGCACTTAATGGTGAAGCCTTCTCCTTCTCTGCCTTCCCTCTGCTTTCTGCTCACACTTATACTCGGGGTATATATGAGTAAAAATGGTTGCTGCATCCCAGAGGAAGGGTACAAGGGCACTGGAATGCCTGCTAGTGCCCTTGCCCACTCCCATTCTGGCTTGTTTCTCACTTCATTTCCTGAAAGTCTTCTTTGCTTCACTGTGTTAGGCAGAAAAAGTCCTGAACATTTTCTTGTGGTGTAAGTCAAGGGTACCTTTTCTTCTTTGGTGTCATCTGCTCACTTATGTAACTTCAATTTTGAAAAAAGAGAATCATTATAAAGTAATTGCATCCTGAGGTTTTGCAGTCAAGTTTGGCTCAGCAGGAATGAAGATGTCAATGCTTTACTTATTAAAGTCTGTATGTCAGCCTTGTGCTGGGTCTTTCTTGAGAGACTTTTTAAGATACGCACAAATATATTTATTTCATTTTAATTTTCACATAGGCCTGCAGCAGCCATAGCTAATCTGGGTGAAAAGGGGAAACATAGGCTTAATTGGCTCCCAAATTACAAGAGATTCAGCACAGATCTTTCAGTACTTATATTGGAAAGTGTTAAACTTCCTATGTTGAGGTAATATTCAAAGCTGTTCACTCTTTTATCAAGTTGTTCAGTTTCTGTCCTGGTGCTTGCTGTTTTTACTTTAAACGTGACAGGAATGTAAAGAGAGGCCTTTCTGATGCAACTGGTGACCTAGGAGCCAGTGGCACAAGAAGTTTATGGAAGTTGCTTTATGTTAAATTTTTTCACAGGTCTCCCCATGCCCCTTTAACCACTTGTGTGAGAACAGGACTTAATTTCAAAAAAATTGCTGTGGTGCTTAAACACCTGTAAACAAAGGACTTTTATATATCCCCCATTGCCTCCCATGTTAGAATTTGACTTCTTTGAAGAGACTTGCTTAATAGAACCATGCACTGCCTTGATTCTTGTATGCACTTGCATGCATAATGTAGTTTTCACTGTAAGGCTTTCTTACCCACAACTACACATAGTAAAATGAATACAAGCCATCCCATTCTTTATCTTCCTCTGATCTTTTCTTGTTTTAATGAGTTTTCCTCCACACTGTAAATTGCAGTAGGCAATGTGGGTAGCTGAGGGAAACTGGTCAGTGTGCATAAAGAACCTCCACATCATATGCTTGACTTTACAATGCTTTTCTTAAATGCCAGCTACTGTGGAACGTGTGAGACAACTCCCCATGTGTAAACATATATTCTGAAGTATTCTGTTTGATTTTTTTTTTTCCTTTATTTAAAGTAGAAAGCTAAAATTTTGTAAATGCCAGAGAGAGCAAACTATGTGCCGACTAGACATAATACAGTGTTTCTGTCAGGTGAAGGTTTGGAGAAAGTGAGTTTTCATTGACATGTAATTCTGGCTTTTCATTTGCTAGGTGTAAGAAATGTTTGCAATTTCCTAGGTTTAATTTGGGGGTGGGAATCTTGAGACAAGAGAATAAGTACTGCTGAGTAAAATCAAATGTGATGACTTCCCAGCTTACTCAGAAAAGATGCATTTTAATAGTATGTTCATATGTATGTGCCCTGACTCAAAAGACATAGAAAACAGACTAAATACTGAAACAGTAAATGGCTAGATCAGTTTCCCATGAGGAGTGTATGGGAATAGGAAGTCTGGGCAGAGGACAGGAAGATGAAGATGAATCTAACTGAGTAAAGAAGTGGAATATATTACAGGAGAAAGAATTAAGTTGTTATGGGACCTGCAAAATGTTCTTATTTATTATTTTTTTGCAACTGTGGCTAATGGAACAAGCCCGTAGAAGCCTCTTGTGAGATTTTTGCTAGTTATTATTTAAGATGTGTCTTTTGTGGTGATATTAAAAAAAATTCAAAAAGAATTTTTCTTTTAAATCTGTATTATATCTAATTCCATATACCATAGTTGAAATTTTGTGAGGTGATGATTACTTGCAAGGGGAGTTCTGGCTGTGCTGTCAAATGGAGGTCTTATTTTAGGTAGTGCTAATGAGGAGCTGGTGTGGTTTCAAGAACTGACTGACCTCCAGAAGGAGAGGAAGAAATTAAAAATCTCTTAAACAAAATTGCAGCCTTGGAACTTTTTATGGCTTAGACGTGGAAGCTTGTATGACACAGAGAATGATCTTCTCCACTGATGCCAGTGGTTGGCTTTTATGAAATACCATTAGAGTTCAGTGGTGTAGAGAGCTTTTTGTGCATCCTTGTCCTCCTTCAATCCATAAAAACCTTTTCAGATATCCTCAGAAGGTATTATGACAGGTGTCCTCTGAGGCACTAATGGTACAAATACATGGAATGACAATCAGACAGATCAAATGCATAGCACTGTGAGGATTCCTCCATTAGCCAAAGGTTTTTCCTAGGCCCTTATCACATCAGATTACTATGTGAGTTACATTATCAGCTGGTTTACTGGAAGCTGTTGGCTTCATCACCATCATTGAGGGGCTTGTCTCTCCAGAGACATTATCTGTGATTTGCAGCACTTGTAGAGATTCAGTGTGCTTCAGAGATGGTATTTTCAGATCAGTACAAAAACATCTGGGCTTGTGATTCTGGAATAATCCACATAATGATGGATCGAATTCCTCTAATATCTAGTCAGGACATATTCTAGTTTTTATGCAAGCTCTTAGCCTCACAAATCACTCTAATAGCCTTTAAAATGGACATTAATTCAGCACTTAGGAAATCTCTCCCTCTAGGGATTATGTTCCCTCATCTTCCTTTTCTTTCTTCTTCCCTCCCACCCAGTGCATGCACACGCCTTGTCATATTTGCAAGCATTTGTGCTGTTTTTCTCCCTGAGAGGAGAGCAACATGGAGGGAGTAATCCCAAGCTGGAGGGGTGAGGGAGAGCAGCTGAGGTACTGTTACCAGGGGTGCCGACTGCCCTTCTCTGATCAGCTCCTCTTCCAACTCCACCCTCTTTTCTGTGGTTGTACTTTCCAGACTGGTGTGGAAACAATGGAGTGGCTGTTCCTGCATGAGTGTCATGGGGTTCAGTACATTCACCTGAGCCCTGAAATCTAGGTTCAAAAGGGCATTCTTACCCATTACTAGGTAGGTATTTTCCTGTGAGCAGCTTAACCAAGCTGTGTCTCACTGTGGTGATTCTGTCTTCTGCCTGTGCTCAGGGAAGCACCATGATTATCTAGTAGCATTTTTGGTGGCTTTTCTTTCTAAAATTACTTATTTTTTGTATAAAAGGAACACACTGCTGTGCGTATGTTAGAAAGGTATATTTACAGAACTGTGCTTGGAGCAGAATATGTGGAAGGGCTTATTTTCTGAGTGCCAGGTCCTGCGCTTTGGCCACAACAACCCCATGCAGCGCTACAGGCTGGGGACAGAGTGGTTGGAGAGCAGCCAGACAGAGAGGGACCTGGGAGTTTGGATTGACAGGAAGCTGAACATGAGCAAACAGTGTGCCCAAATAGCCAAGAAGGCCAGTGGCATCCTGGTCTGTATCAGGAACAGTGTGGCCAGCAGGTTCAAGGAAGTGATTCTGGCCCTGTACTCAGCGCTGGTGAGGCCACACCTCGAGTCCTGTGTCCAGTTCTGGGCCCCTCAGGTCAGGAAGGAGATTGAGGTCCTGGAGCAGGTCCAAAGGAGGGCAGCCAGGCTGGTGAAGGGACTCGAACACAGATCCTGTGAGGAGAGGCTGAGGGAGCTGGGGCTGTTCAGCCTGGAGAAGAGGAGGCTCAGAGGAGACCTCGTCACTCTCTACAACTCCCTGAAAGGAGGTTGTAGCCAGGTGAGGGTTGGTCTCTTTTCCCAGGCAGCTCTCAGCAAGACAAGAGGGCACGGTCTCAGGTTGTGGCGGGGGAGGTTTAGGTTGGACATTAGAAAGAATTTCTTTACCGAGAGGGTGATCAAGCATTGGAATGGGCTGCCCCGGGAAGTAGTGGATTCTCCATCCCTGGAGATATTTAAAAAGAGACTGGATGTGGCACTCAGTGCCATGGTCTGGTAACTGCAGCGGGAGTGGATCAAGGGTTGGACTTGATGATCTCTGAGGTCCCTTCCAAACCAGCCAAATCTATGATTCTATGATACTGAACCCACCAAGAAGATTCAGTAAGGCAAGAGTCCAAGGGAGGATTGTTGACCATCACCTGTTCCAGGGGACATTGTATTTGTTTTGGCTCTTCGGATGCGTTGTTGGCAAGGGCTAAGAACTTGTTCTTGAACTATCTGCTTTGCTAGGTGAGGTTTGGTGGTGTGTCCTGACTGTATCTTCAGTTAGTTTTGATGTCGAGGGTGCAAGGGAGAAGTCAGGGTTAGCATTTCTGAGCAGTGGTGCTTACTGAATAAAATGATAGATTTGTTGACAGAAGCACTCTGCTCAGTTCCATTTACAAAATCAATAGTGCCTCAGATAGCATCACGAATGCTGTGCTAATGGAAGCTGTTACCAGAAGTGAGCAGTTAATGCTGGAAGCCTTCTGTGAGGCCATCACTTCAGGGACATAAAATTGAAGTCACCAAGAGTCTCTTAGATGGCCAAGTGTCTGACCCTCTGCCTTATGTGCAGAGGGACAGAAAATGATAATGAGCTCTGTAAATTAATATTTCATTTGTAGTGTCTTAAAGGCCTGCCTGCCTGCCTGGCTGGCTGCTGGCAACATGTGAACTATAAATGCTTAGTTTGTAATTAACAACTTACCCCTGGATCAGGGTAATTTACTTGCAGAATGGCATTGAGGTCAAGAGCTCATTGTGTGAAAGCTGTTATCTGCGTTCTAGAATTAAAAATATTGGTGCACATTATATTTAGGTAAAGTACTATACAGAATTAATTTGCAAGAGGTAATTCATAGAAAATAATATATGGAACAGGACTCTTGTAATAAAGTAAATAACAGTTGTTCTATTGCAACATAATTTTTTTGTGTGGTTTTCATTAAGATTTATTAGCGCTGATATTTTTCCTTAGCCTCTGGTTTGTAGGAATACAGTTACTTCCTCATTGTAGAGAACAAAAAATTGTGTGAAAATACTTTGCTTCTAAAATAAAATCTGCTAGTTGCAAGTTGAGTTTTTGTCAGCGTTTGTTTTTTTGTTTGTTTGATTTTGTTTTTTTACATAAAACTCCAAAAATTACAGTTTACAACTGGTCCTTTTTATAATGGTGAAAATTTTCCAGTTAAATCCTGTAGACCTTTCAGTGCATTTTCAGCAAGTTTAAAATATCAGAGGTTTCTGACTATGACCAGGAAGGAAATCCTACTGAAGGGTTACAGCATTTCAGTTGAGGAATGATATGTGTGCTTTTAATCATTCTTTACCGTTTGAAGCCATTATACAGTGTCCAATTCTTGTGAGGCATTTATAGAAAGATATTCCTATGGCTGTTTCCAAAGCTGGAGCAAAAAAGGCAAATATTTTGGCTGTGTATCTGTCTTGTGAGTAGATACTGTCATTTGCAGTCTCAGTGAATCTGAGATAAATCCAAAAAGCCATAAGAAATTTGCCCTGGGCACTGGAGGTTGTCAGGGTTAGGGCTGGCCCAATGCTGCCAGCTTGGAGCTAAGCCCTTTCCACCTCACTGCATTCAGTTGCTGTGGAACGAGGATTCTTGATGTTACTATTTGGGCAGCACTTTTAGGAACTTCTTTGTTTTGTCCATTTTTCTGACCTGGTTAGGTATCGTTCTATGATGGCATTATAATTATTCTTGAATTAGTGTGTTTAATTTTCTTTTACATTCATAGAACTTCAAAGTATGTTATACAGTAAAGAAAAAGCATACAAAGCAGACATTATTTTTGCCTTGTCTAAGAGCCTGGGATTTTAACTTGTGTAGCCAGAAATAGGGGTTTAAATATGTTTTGGTTTTTTTGGTTTTTTTTCAGTGGATTTACATTAGTCTTGCAAGCACTTAAGTATATGAACAGCTTTACACAGAGGGTCACTGTTGGCGACTGTTCACACAAGTAAAGACACTTATGGGCTGAGGGTTGAAATCCTCTGTACAAATAAACACTGTGTTTATGACTCTGCATTGCTTCTTAGTAATGTCAGAGGCTTCCTGACAGAGATAAGCACAGTTGGCAGGACTTCAGTGGTTAGATAACAGAACAGAAGCGTTGTGTTTAATCTACTTATGGCTCTTTCTCTTCTTCTGATGACATTCAGATAAATAGACGCAGAACTCCACAGTGAAGCAGATGCAAATAGGGAAGTCATTTCACTGAATGCAAGATCTTAAGCCTCTATAAATGGTTTTCCTCTCACTTTCAGGGTTGTGAAACAGTCACAAATGCTTTGTTATCTCATTTTACGTCACTGGAAAAGGGAGAACAAGATATACTCTCCTTTGCTTTTAAGTAACACAAAGAAACTAGGAATAATAAAAAAAAAGAAATCAACAAAGCGAGCACAGACATGGGATATTGTGTCAGAAACAAAGTGCTCAGCAGAGACCTTTGTTTCGATTAACTTCTGCATAACAGAGGAATTGCCAAGGAATTGGGTTACTCAGTCATAAATTTGCACTTGCAGAGATGGAAGCTGTGTTAATAGCATCTGCCAGTGAAAATGAAGCATCTCTACAGTGTCTTAATCAGTTCCTGGAACTGAGGAAGAAACTGAGGTTGTCCTGTGAGTCTGTCGGTGGAGGACTAAGATCATTATTTTAGGTTTTGTTGGAGTGGAGAATGTCCTTTGTTTTGCTCAATTCTTTGCAACAGCCACTCTTTTAATTTGATACAAATTTTTTCCAATAGAAAAGAAAACTTCTGATCTCACTTAAAAAGCAGAAAAGCAGAGTTTTAACAGTTATTGCAAGTTGATCTATGTTAGGGGATTCTGCCATTTATTTGGCATTATGTCCATTCTATGTGTGTTGGGGTTTGTTGTGGGATTTTAGTGGTATTAAGGTCAGAGATTCAAGTGCAGCCTTAGGAAAAACATATCCTTGTCTATGCCTCTTTATCTAAGTCATTCTCCAAATTATTTATAAGAATCTCCAGGAGTCTGTTTTTATGTGTGGAATGGCTAAATTAAAGGACTTTGTTTAAGGCCATTTTAAATAACATTTTTCATAGAGTACACATTACAGAGATCTGAAAGAAAATGTGTCTAAGTTGAGATAACCAGATGTTGTATTTGAATTAATGAACTTTGAAAAAAGTGGCTTGTTTGACTTAGTATTATTTAATTGAAAAAATGTATTGATTACAATCCAGGACATTTTGGTTCTCTTGTTTACACACTTTTGTGACACTTATTTCTGCCTGGGTTGGTCTTTTCTACTTGACAATAGTTGATGATTTCTGGGTGAACTATGATAATTATCAAATATTTCATCTGTAAAGCTTTTTAAATCTGATTTGACTTTTTTGGTCAGTTTTACATGGTTGGTTGCTGACATTTCTCAGTAGAGTTTCAAATAATGTCCTTTTTCTGACAGACATGCTGAAATGCACCATAATATTATTTTTCTGAATGGCTGCGAAGTAATTTATTGGTATAGCAGGGTTTGGGGTTAGTTTTTGTTTTGTTTTGTTTCTTTTTTATAAAGGATCATTTAATTGGAAAGCTGTATGGCAACTGAAATTTCAGGCAATGTTTTATATTAATTATTCTGTGACCCAAATCTATTCTTGTGCTCTGTTGTGGATGAGTGTCAGTTCCTAATTTAATTTATCCATATTCTTTCACAAGTGAGAATACACTTTGGATTTAATATATTCTTTTGTACTATCATATATAATAAATGTGTAAAAGAACACAGGAGACAAGACAGATCATCACTAAAGCTCTGAAGTATTCAGGGCATTGCTAGAGACATGTAGAAAATGTTTATGGATGCTGTTTGTAGTAAGCAAAATAAACAACCATTGCCCATCTTCGTTGCCAGGCTACCTCTTATGAATTAAACTTTGAGGTGCTCTGTGCCACATAGCATATTTTAATCTGTGTGTCAATTAAGGTCTGATTTTCTTCAAATTTCAGGTGTTCAAAAAGCATATTAGTGGATCCAAGGGTGAGGTTTTTAACTAGTCTTTTTTATTTATCTATGGCAGGCTTAAGGATTCCTAGACCATGAATTTAGCTTGGAGGCTTTTGTTCATTTGCTCTTTTTTTGTTTGGTTTGTTTCCATTTTCTATCTTTCAAGCAAGAAAACTAGGACATCAATTAATTTTAGAAAGGGAGCACTGGTGCTGGACTGAAAAACACTGTATATGCCTTTGCCTTCTATCAGATCCCTTAAGAACTCAAAAACTTTGGTGGCTGTTTAGGTGGGTGAAGCAAAATGCTTGTTTAATGGATGGGTTAGAACGTGAACTTGTAGAAGTTAGTAGATCCCCTGATATTTCTTCTATGAAAGGATGGAAGCATGGAAGTATGATTGGTCTGGTTTCCTCACTTCTAGTGTTTTAAAAACTGCATTGTTTTCATACAGTGCTGTCACTAAAGTCTATTTTCATGTTTGACCCTACCTGAGTCACCTAACAACTCTTATTTCCCAGTCCTGTTTAGTTCATTGTAGATTCATCTTAAAGCCGTGTGCAACTAGAATTTCACAGCTGTGTTCAAATTTCTTCTTACTGCCTTTGTATTGAAATGTCACCCTGTCTTAATATTTTGATAGTCTTATTGCACAGCCATGAAAGTCTACAGACACTTCCAAGATTTTAAGCTAGGAAATAATTCATCGAGATATGGCTGTGGAAGTGTAGATATTTTTTAGCCAGTCACAGGGAGAGTAGGGGGTTTCTTTTTATACTTCTCAGTCATTGAGACCGGCTTTGCCTATTGAGGAAAGTTCTCTCTATACTGTCAGTAGCATACCCATACTTGCAACCGGGTATGGTATAAAAAAAATGTTAGTTTATGTGTTCACTATTGTTAACAGCAGTTAGTCAGTTTTTGTATGTCCTGAGGCTTGAAAGAAACAATTGCAGGAGACCTGCTGCAGTTATTTTGCAGGGAAAAGATATCAGTTCTGGGTGCAAAGCATGAGGTTGAGTGAGCATGGACAGAAAACAGACAAATTGGGTTAACATCCCTTGGTATTGGCTATTTAATAGGAAAATATAGTACGTAGTTCAGACAAGGCAGCGAAATGTTCTAGGCAAGGAGCACCGTGTGGAAGACTAAAGAACACACAGTGAGGGGTAAATAAATAGGAGGGTAAATGTTGAGGTAGAAAGGAGTAGGCAAAGTAGAAGACTTGCACAACAGGGAGAAAAGCAGAGTCCCCCACCGCTAAGAATAAGAAATCAGCAATTCCCTTGTGTCTGGAAGTCAATTTGAGAGGAGAGAAGGTCCACATGGCAGAGAAGGGGACAGATGCCAGAGCCCTGGCATGCTGGAAGAGCCATGCAGCCCGCTGTTGGTGCCCTAGCTGGAATGCTTTTTGCTGAGTTAGTGTATTTGTTTGGTGATGGGAGCCGAAGGATGAGCAACTGTAGCCATGTCAGAATTCCTTTTGAGTTGTAAAGATAAGAAAATAGAGAAGTAGTTCATGAATTGTATTCTTTTCTAACATTCTTGAGGCATATCTCGTGTTTTCTGTGGGAAGCTGTAGATCTCACTGGACAGTGGTGGTCCTGACGTCATTGCTTCCTCTGCCTTTTGGAGTATGACCTCAAATGACTCACAGCTGTTTTTGCCACAGCTGCTCCTATGAGAAATACACATGATATCAGTGTCTAAGTTTGTAAAGTATTCCAAGAAATGCGTGACCTGAGTATTCATTTTTGCCTAGCCACGCTGCTTATGGTTTAAATTGCTGGTTAACTTCATAAAGGCAGGTTGAATAAAGCATAGCATAAAAGTTTTCAGGGAGTCATTTGGACAATTTTTTAAATATTATTTTTCGTAAAATATGTTTGAATGTCCTGTGTTGTTTCTACTTTGTCTGAAGAGCTGAGTTCAAGTTGCTTCATTTCAACAAAGGTAGTGCAGTACAAACCTGCTTACCTGATCCACAGCAGAGGCATATGAGTTCAGGACCAGGGTAGATAGAGGGGAAGAAAAGCAGAGATCTGACATTGCAACATAGTGAGTTCAGAAGAACAGCTTTAGCCTGGTGTTAATACTCACATATATATATATATATATATATATATAATGATTTAAAATAAACAAAAAACAAAAACCACATTAGCTGAATCAGAGGAGATGTGATAGTTCATGTAGTTCATTCCAATTATAAGTGGGTATCTGCTATGCCATTATAGCATCTGGCAGAAATATGTTTACTAGTAACATATTAAATGTCATTATGTGCAGCTCTTAGAGTAGACAGAGTTCTCCTGAGGCAGGTGTAGTGATATTTTCTTAATGAATCAATTTGTGCATGTGTAGGGAGTATACTAATCACTAGTCTCATGCATTTTGAATGATCAAATGCTTACCTTAATCTGAATAACAACAAATTTAATGTGCCATTTTCTTTTTCACTTTATTTAGATATTTTTAATATTTATACTTGGCAAGTTCAGAATACTCAGAATAATATGTTAATTCTTTCTTTTTACAGAGGGAAACTAAAGGTCAGTTTCTCATAGATCACATCTGCAACTATTACAGCTTGCTGGAAAAAGACTACTTTGGCATTCGATACGTTGACCCTGAGAAGCAGAGGGTATGTATATGAACTCTGGCTACATTTGCTTTCAAGTAATGCTAAATTGGTTAGCTTAATTTTTTTTTTCAAGAAACAGGCAAGTTCTAATGCAAAGTTATGTATCTCTGAATATTTATACACTGACCAGAACCCATAGGGATTTCTGAAGAGTCATTATTAAATGGTAAACTGATATATTCTAAATTGCATAGTTCTCCTAGGCACTGAAGGTAGAGAAAAACTGTGTAGGCATGACATAGAGGTATCACAGAGTAACTCTAGTCTCTGGTAGTCCACTGAAATTTGAAACTTTTATTTTTCTGTAGGGTATGCTTCTTGGGTGACATAGGCAGGAATTATATTGAGTTTAACAGGTGAAAGCACTCATTCTATTCCACTTTTCAAAGGATACATAGACTTAGATATCTCTAATACCCAAAAGAGGTATGATTTGTCAGGTTCTGGAGGGCTCTTCAGATTTAATATTCCTATGAGCCACTTTCCATTTTCACAAATAAATGTTCAGGCCTATGCTCTAGGCATTTGTGTTGGCAATGATTGGTTATCTCTCTTGTCAGGCTAATAGGAGTGACACTGTTGTGGATGTTTATTTCAGGCCACCAGATCAGGATGGAGAAGCTGATAAGAATAAGAAGAAAAGGTACAAAGAGTTTAGGGTCACCTCACAATCAGATATTGGTTCTCACAGGGGACTTCACTCCCTCTGATATTTGCTGGGAAGGACACATAGCCAGGCAGGCATGCACTGTGCAGGAGGTTCCTCCAGTGTGTTGATGACAACTTTTTGACTCAGGTGGTGGAGGAGCAAATGTGAAAAGGCGTACTACTGGACTGAGTGCTGATAAAAAAGAGAGACTGGTGGAGGACATTAAGGTTTGGGGGCACTCTTGGCAAAAGTGATCATGAGTTCAGGATGCAGGGGTCATCATGAGCTCAGGATCATGGGTAGTAGAAAGTAACAACTGCAACATTGGGCTTCAGGAGGGCTAACTCATGCATCCTCAAGAAATTTCTTGGAGAAATGTTATGGGTTAGAGCCCTGAAAGGTAGAGGGGCTCAGGAGAGCTGTTTGATATTCAAGGTCCAAGCTATGTGTCCCTAAGAGCAAGAAGTCAGGCAAGGGAAACAGGAGACATGCATGGTTGAGCACAGAGGTTTTGAAAAATCTCAAGTGGAGGAAGAAAGTTTACAGCATATGGAAGAATGGAATGACCATATGGGACCATTACAAGAATGCTGCCAGAGTATGAAGGGACGAAAAGACAAAAGTCAAAGCCTCCGAGAAATAAAACCTGGCAAGGAACATCAAGGTAAACAGGAAGGGTTTCTTCAAGTATTTTGGAGCCAAAAGGAAAACTAGAGAAAATATGGACCCTCTATTGAATGAGCAGGTGCCACGGTGACAGAGGATGCAGAGATGGCAAAGTTTCTGTGGACTTTCTTTGCTTCAGTCCTTACTGCTCAGGCCGCCACTCAGGAATCCCAGGCAACAGAAAAAGTCTGGACAAAGGAAGACTTTTTTTTGGTTGAGGAAGATAGAGTTAGAGATCAACTAAGTAATCTGGATATCCGTGGGTCCTGATGGGATACAACCACAAGTGTTTAGGGAGCTGGAAGAAGTCATTGCTGGGCCACTCTCCATCATCTTTGAAAGGTCCTTGAGAACAGGTGAGGTGCCTGAGCACTGGAAGAAAGCCAGTGTCACTGTAGCCTTCAAAAAGGTCAAAAAAGAAGACCCAGAAAAACTACAGGCCAGTCAGCCTCACCTCCAATCCTGGAAAGATGATAGAACAACTGGTTCTGGACATCAACTCAAAGTATACAGAGGAAAAGATTGTTTTCCTCTGAACGTAGTCAACATGGATTCACCAAGGGTAGTCACGTCTGACTAATCCAATATTCTTTTACAATGTCATGACTGGATGGACAGATAAGGAGAGGGGAGTGGATATTGTCTACCTTGATGTCAGCAAGTCTGTTGACATCACCTCCCACAGCATTCTCATAGGCAGGCTTAGGAAATGTGGGTTAAATGAATGGACAATGGAGTGGTTGAGAACTGGCTCAAAGATAGATCCTCTTTAGGCTGTGGCAGGTCAAAAGATGCTGTCCATCAGGAATTTGAGAAGGAGAGCGAGAGGGAATGAATTCCTTTCAAGTGGAATTTTCTGTGGAAAAAGATCTGGGAGTCCTGGTTGAGAACAAGATGACTATGAGCCAGTGATATGCCCTTGTATCCAAGGAAGCCACAGTGACATCCTGAAGTGCATCAAGAAGAGCATGGCAAGCAGATTGAGAGGGGTTGTCCTCCCTCCCCTACTCTGCCCTGGTGGGCCTCATCTGGAGTACTGCATTTGGTTCTGGGCTCCCTTGCTGAAGGACAAGGAATTGCATACAGGAAAGGTCTTCAAGGATGATTAGGGGACCTCTCTTATGGGGAAAGGCTGAGGGACTTGCGTCCTATTAGTCTGGAGAAGGAAAGACTGAGGAGAAATCTTATCAATGTGTATAAATACTTGAAGGATGGCTGTCAGGAGGGTGGGGCCAGTCTTTTTTCAGTAGTGCCCAGTGATGGAACAAGAGGTAGCAGGCACAAACATGAACATAGGAAGATCTATCTAAACATAAGCAGTCTTTGTTTCTGGAGACATTCAAAACCTGCCTGGATACCATCCTGTTCGACCTGCTGTAAGTCAGCCTGCTCTGTCAGGGGGGTTGAACTAGATGATCTCCAGATGTCCCTTGCAGCCCCTAACATTCTGTGATTCTGTGGTCTTGCAAGTTACATTCAGTGGGGGATTTTTTACTGCTACTCTCTGTTTGGTTTCAGATGATTGTTACTGTTTGAGAGTACGAAAGGATCATCAACAAAGGAAGCAGAAGTCCTCAGACAGTAGAATTCATATCTGCTTCTTCACTGTGTGTTCTTGCTGGTCTTGACATTAAGTTGACTTTAAACATCACAGGCACATAATCTCTGGAAATAATCAATGATTTGAAACTGGTGTGTCAGGAGGAGAAAAACATTTTTTCTGGGTATCTTACTTCACCCTTAGTCAAAACTCTCTTATATTCTGAAAGAGCACTGCAAAGCTGAAGCTAGTAATTTCAATTGTATCCCCCTTATAAAATTAGGACAGTTAGCAGAATAATAGCAGTTATTCTGACCTGTGTACTTAATTCTTCACAATCATTTAAATTATGCTGATGAGGTTGGGATTTATAGGAGAAGTTGATGGTGTGCTGAATTAGACTATAGTTAGGTAGGACTTAATTAATACTGACTTTTGTTGGGCCTTTGTCTGACTCTCACTCAAAAATTGCTACAGAAAAGCTATTTTATTTGACAGCATATTACTTGAGTTTTTAGTAAAAAAGTGACTTTTTTTGGCAGAGTACTTTAAAAAGTGATTCTGCAAAATAAAAGAAGTCTTAAAACCCCACTCCCACTGTTGTAGTATACCTAGTCTGTTGTAGTATACCTTATGTGTTTCCTGTGTTTCAAAGACCTGTTAAATATATTGACAAATTTTCTGCAGTATCTTACTCTTGTTAACTATATTGTTCTCCTATATCTTACAGTATAGCTAGTTCTGTGTTGAGTCTGTGGAATAATATAGTTTATACAGATGCTTAACTTTTCACTTGATTAGTGGTAGATGACTGTAATAAATGGTTGTAATATATGTTAATGAATTTGTATTCCTAACCAGTGAAATTCAGAATTAAAATGAGAAAGAAGTGAATATGGGGCTAGACAAAGCAGTTGAGACATGTAATTTTCCACTGTTTCAGTGTGAACAAAACAAGGCCCTAATGAGACTAACTTCTGTCTTGAAGATAATTAGGAATGTAAGTCTTGTTCTTAAAACAAAGCACTGCCAAGGCCAACTAGGCACCAAAAGAATGTGAATATCTGCAAAAGGAGAACATAAAGATGTCACAGCCAACAGATAAGGGGAAAATTATGGCTAGGGTCTGATATCGCCCTGTAACAATATAATGAAGTCATTATAATAAGAATCATTATAATAAGAGTCATTATAATCAAGAAAGGTAAAAAAGTTCAAGCTTGAGGAAGACTTCTTATTTTATCCAAAGACCCCCTGACAACCCCCGGATATCTCCCCGAAAGAGGACTCCGCCTAGACTTAGCCCAGACTCCACCTATCATGAATATTATAATGACATGATGTAATCCCTATGAATACGTATGTAAACTCACCTCCCTTTGAATATTCATAGAATTGTAATCAATAAAAGGTAATCCCAGAGTTTTAGATTTATGCATGTGGGTGGAGCGGAGACTCCCCATGCACCCAGCGCTGTTTTGCTTACTGCAATTTCAATTTTATTAATTAAATTAAACCATTAACAGAATATTGAGTCTCGGTCATTTTTAACAATGACAATCTGAGAAAACACTTGTATTCTTAGCCAGGAAAATCTTAGGTCCCTTTATATCTTATAGTTAAGAACACTAGGGCCATCCTGTGTGGTAGGATGGCTCATATGAACTGGCCCACTCTTCAGTTGGATTTTGTTAAGCAAAATTCCCAAGCTTACATTTTCCATAGACGTGTTTTTAAGTGGTGATATATAATTACTCTTACATTTTTAAGCATATGGCTTAGAAACGTCACTAATTGAGTATAAGGTACTTTTCTTTATAGAGAATTAAATACACTGAATGATGAGTTGGAAGCAACATACATTTTCCTCTTAGATTTATTACAATATTACAAAAAAAAAGAAATGCAATGTAACAAAAAGGAATAACAATTTTATGTCATCTGTCTCTTTTGAATCTCTGATATTGTGTATCAGATGCATGAATATGTCCGAGTGAAATGCAGAAGAATGTGAAACTATAATTACAATTCTTCCCTCAGAAGATTATTGTTCTGGTCTTTTTCTGATCTTAAAGAGACACACAAACCAACAATCTCCTTGTAGTATACTGAGTATGGGGCTTTATGAATAAGTATGGTGGGGCTCAAGCACTGTAGCTAGTTAAAGCTCATCAGTAAATGTCACAGTAGAAAAGTAGATAAAATAATGATATGGAAATGATGTGGTGGGGGATGTCTTTTCTCACGGTTTTGTATTTTATCTGTTGTGAGCTTAGCTGCCTGAAATTCACACTAACAAAAACCCCAGTGGTTACAGGGTAGTTCTTTAGGTAAGTGGTTATAGAGATAAGCTGTAGCAAGTATAAGATCTAATAGGGTCACAGGAGGAATGTCATATAACTGTTGCCACCTTACAGGAAAAGCACTTAGAGCCCTGTATGAGAGATTTCTGAAGGTTGGTGAAATCCTTTCAGGTCACACTGGGGAAAAAGGGAGACATTTCCTACAATATATTCTTATGGGTTGGTTACCTCTATTACAAAACATAAAAACTAGCTCAATGAAGATCTGTGGTTGGAATTTATCAAGAGTTTTATTTCTAAAGTTAAATCTGATAATTTGGGTAAGCACAATTGTTTTGAAGGGAAATGGTAATTCATCCTAAACAAATTCAGCAATGTGTGTGATACTGTACTTGAGTGACAGTAGGTACTGTCGGTAAACAGAGAGATGTGAGACAGTGAGAAGAGTTAATATTGCCTAACCCGGTTTTGTCAATAAAGTACTCATATGATGTAGCTCTGGGAAAAGACAACAGTTGGTGTTCACCTTAGACTTCTGTTTTCAGGAAAGTCTTAATGTCATTGCACCCTACAGAGACTTCTGATCAGAGCTCTTCTGATCTAGATGTCTGTGTTTAAGACAGATTAGTTTCATTAGAAAATGAAAGTAAACAAGAGAGTTTGTTTGCCAATGAGGGCTGCAACATCATAATGGAGGCAGTATGAAACAGCCATAATGGAGGCAATAGGGCAAAATTTTTAATTAGATTTGTAAAGAATTTTAAGAGTTCTCTCTATAATTTTACATAAGGGTTTGTGTTCAATATTGACAGTCGGAGACTGGACACCATATTCTGAAGTTTCTTTCAAAAATATGTAATAAAAGACAAATAAAGAAAGCATAGCTTTTTTTTCCCAGGAGAGTTATTCTTAATTCTGGTGCAGGTAGCATACAACTCATATTACTTTGCCCTTTTTCTTGGAAGTGTCAAATGCCTCTGTTGTTTATATTACACTGCAGTTTATGTCTTTGCACAGAAAGGGCTGTATATGTGGTTCCAAGTGAAACTGCCAAAATTATGCATTTAATTCAGACTTTTAGTTAAGAATTCTGGACTGGCTCTTTGAATAGTTAAGCTATATGGCATAATAGTATATTAGTATATAACATACATACACACACACATTTATTAAAAATTATGTGGAATTAACCTTGCTGGCATTTTGTCTACCAGTGATGCTTGCCTTCCCTTTGTATATTTGTACAAAGTTTGCAAAGTTGCTTCGGAAGTTAATTTGCAGTCTTTTTGTTTTGTAATCTATTCAAGGAGCTCAAGCACACAAAAATGCCAGCTTTAATAAATCCTAAATGTCTTCTTTCCGATTACTCTAACAAAATGTGGCGTTTTGACTTGGAGTGTTGAAACACTTGACTGAGTTTGAGAATCTGGAAAAATGAATGTTTCAGTATTTCAGATGTTTCAAATTAAATGTTTCGATATTTGTGCTTAGAACATTTAGAACTTCTGACTCTGAAAAATTTAGATAATTGTCCTAGGTGGGAACAAAATTTCGAAATGTGGGAAAACTGGTGGGTAGCAGCTATTGTTCTATCCAAGTAAGTTAGAATGCATACTCCTTGCTTCCCCAGCCCCCCTTCTATTTCACTCTACAGAAGTACATGTGTAGATATTTTAAGCATACTTAAACTTTGTAAAATTTTCTACTGTTTTCCATTTTCTATCCTAGACCAAAAAAGAAACTCTGGAAGGCACTCTTACCAGGAGGCAGCACAGTAGCTTTTTTAATGTCTTTGGATATACAGGACAGTAGCAATGCCAGTGTTCTCATATTAAGCTTGCAGTTTAATCATGTAACCTAAGTTGTTTAATTTTCAAGATTAATATAGGGTTGATCTTTAAATAAAATTAATTCTATTAGTTTTTGTAGCAGTGCATATCTACATTCTTTATCTCACTTCTGGGTATTAAAGTCTTTAAATCCAGGCCTTGCCTAACTGGAATGTTCTTGTGACATCTGCAGGGTCTTCTGATTCCTGTTCACTGTGTGCATGTCTGAGCACTTGACTGAGTAGTGCTTGCTGAGGAGGATTTAAATATTTACAGTATTTAACCACTTTCAATTGCCCTTGCATTACTGCTCTTCTTGCAAATGCAGGGATGGGATCAAAAGCCTCTTGTGTTGGAGGAGGGGAAAGACTTTTCACTGAATTCATTGGACTTCTGGTTGGTCAGGCCCCAGGCAATTGTTTTTGGCTTTTTAGGCAGTGGGTTTTTCTTTATGCCAGGCTTATGCAGGAGTCCATATGAAGAGGAGAGAGGAGCACACGCCTTTGCACTATGGAGTGGCTGTTGAAATGTAGAGAAGAAACAGTGTGGTGATTTTAATGACACCTGACCCATTACAAGGGTTATGAGAATTGGTATGGGACATTGTGGAATAGATATGGGATACTATGTCCTTTTTCCTCCCCACTTTATATGGATACCTAACTCAGTCCTTTCTGAGCTTCTCAGCGTGGGACTTCATTTGAAACAGGTTGTTGGCTGCAGTGTGTTTGCTCAAAGCATGTTTCTGCAGTAGAACTGACTGCCTAGGCTGGTGCTTTTACCCTTGAGTGGTGTCCTTGCTCATCCTGAGTTTTTGCTGTGGTAGCTGGTAGCACATCAGCTGCTCAGTATTTGTGGGTAAGCAAGAACACACCTGGTCTCATTAACGACTACTGAGTGTCACATAAGGGCTGATGGGAGGTTAAGGATCTATTTACAAAGTAAAAATTGCACTGGTTTCAAACACGGCTTGCAGTCATGATGAAACCTTAGAAAGCAATTCTCAGCATGTTTTAGAATCCTAGGACAAAAAGTGATATCCATAATAGTTTGCTTATTCACCACTGGCACCAAGACTTGGTAGTTATACTGGGACTGACCTTCAAGATCTTTAAGTCTCTTCCCCTCTGCTTGGTGCTTCTGTGAGGACAGCAGTCTGACCATTCTATGAAACAGCTAATACCCAAACCTCTTTCAGCAGAACAAATCAGAAATTGGCAGTGTTGACTATGAATCTTCTCACAGGATCCTTGTTTAATAGGTTTAGATAATTAGATTTGGATCAAAGTATCTTCCTTTTCACTGGGCAGTGACTGTGTTGCTAATGTGCCACCAAGGAAATCAGAGTCTCAGCCTCTGCAGGGAATAATTTCTCATTATTGTTAAGTACTATTGCGTATGAAGCCAACTGGTTTGAGGTTGTAGGCCATCATCCAGTTAAAACAACCTTCATGAACAACAGTGTGAAATACATGAGGCAAAAATGAAACTGTAAGATTGTGAGCTTTTGTTTTTGTGGGCTTTTTTTGTTTTCCTCCCCCTGGTTTGCACATTTTACTGCAAGGAGAGAAAGTAAAGATTCTTGTCTCTGGTTCCAATTTTACATCTGACTTGTTTTGTTTGTTTTATTTGTACTATGAAGTGTTAGTTTTAGAAGAGGCATTTGGAAATGCCTATGGTCTGTTCTGGCAAGGCAGTGTGGCATACAGCTGTAAAGAATTTTTTTTGCAGTTGAAGATTTAAAGTGCTTTTAAGATCTGTCCTGACAAGCTGGCCTGAAATATTGTAATTTTCTTTCATCTGATTATTTTTTTTCTTGTTCAGAAAAATTGTTAAAAAAATCCTGATACATAGAAAAAGCATTTTGCAAAGCCAGATGCTTTTCAATTGTCATATTCTGCAGAAACCCTTTGATGAATTTATAGGAACCTTAATCTGGTCTTAGCTATAACAGCTAATTAATCTTGGAATAAATATAGCATGAGTACTCTATAGTAGAGATGAGGTACTGTTATTAATTATTAATAGTTAATGCTTTAAGGCTGGAAGATAAGTACTCAAGGGAAAATCTTTCCTAAAACTCAAATTGAAATATGCAAACAAATATAGGGGTGGCTATTTTCAGAAGTACTAGGAATGACTATGTGTTTATCTTTTCCTGACAGTCAGAGAGCATTAAGAAACTAAATTGCCGTGTCTTTGAAAATCTCCACAAATTATAAAGCAGCTGCTCTGTTTGCTGGAAGATTCAGCTGAATTGCCTACACCTTTGCAGTCTTCCACCAACAGAAGGTCAACACAGAAATCTGAGCTCCTAAAAACTGCCAGTCAGTTCCTTGGCCTCCAAGTGAAAGTCTAGACTGCTTAATTGCTCAGTGTCTTTTCAGTCATTTTTTTAACCTGTGAGAGTCAGATCTTAGTAAAATGTGTTTGCTTTTGGACTTGTTAGCTAAATCTGTGTTCCTGGGGCTTTGGTGCACTGCATGAGGAATCTCATACATGTTTCAACTTTTCAGTATTCACTGGTATTTTTACTGTTGACTTTTTTTTAGAATTAGTAGTTGACTTTTTCAAGTAGCAGTAAATGCTCACCTGGTCTGTGCTGATGTTTCAGCTTGGCCTTTCAAAAACTGTGTTGATATTTCAAGGAAATACCTCTTGACTCTCAGTTCCCTGGGAGCAGTACAGCACAGCTCACCGTTCAAATTCCTCTTTTCTGTCTGAATCTTCAGCTAGGAATGCCTAGATGCTGGTGGAGGTGAAGTGGGCATGTGAAGAAGTTAGGGAAAGTAAATTTGCATATCTTTGTGTCTTGACTGATTTCCTATCTGTGAATTCATGCTGGATTATGTATCTCTAAAGTACAGCAGATATTTTCAAATTGCCTTACCTTTTTATGAACAGTCCTCATTCCCCGTTATTCAGAGCAAAATGTATAAATAATGTATATGTGTGATCTAAAAAGGAATGAAATGAGCTAGATATTTTTGGTAAGATGGTGAAACAGTCATTACTTCTCAATTCTGTTTCCTTTTTCTTTCCCCCCAAAAGGGGATACTGTGGAGAGGGAAGAGGTGAATGGGTTGAGTTTTGGTGTGGTGTGGGTTGATTTTTGTTGTTTTTTGTTGAAGTTTGTTGAAGTTTGTTGTTGTTTGTTGAAGTTTGGGTGTTGTTTTATTTGTTTTTTGAGTACCAGTGTTCTACATCAGTCTCTCAGTGATAAGTGACCTTCAAACAGAAATACATAGTATGTATCTCCAGTAGGAGGGAGTTTCTAAGCAGCCATAGCATAAAAGTTGCAAGTGTTTGTAAATGTTCTTTTCAGGATATTTTAGTTGTCAGATGTTCTGTTCTTGAAAACTAGGGTTTTTTTTTACCCTGATTTTGACTCAATTCTTGAGATGTCATGATTTTTGAATTATTGTTTTTTTGTGACCTGTCAACAATTTCTATAAAATATCTTCCCTTGACCTTTCTCTGAAGTAAAAATACTACAAGTCGTGAGTTAAAAATAGTAAGTGACGTAGGATATGGTTTAAAAAATGCTAGGTTTTCCTTTTGTGGTAGACTGTAGGGTTTTTGAGGCAGAATGAAAATAGTTAAAAATGAAATCCCTCAGTGCCAGGCTTTTCAGTGTTGATTATGCTTATTAAAGCAGAATACTATGCCTTCTGACTAGCTGCTTCTGCAGCTCAAATCTCATTTTAGTGTGGAGATTTTTTGCTTACATGAAAAATCAACATCTGAGCTTGTTTTCCTGGGAAATAAAAAAAAAAGTATTCCTGAAACTGCAGTCTAGCCCTAAAAAGTTATACACTGTACCTCTGTTGTGCTTTGACTGTTGATGGCATGGAACAGTAGACTCTTTCTCACTTAGATTTTTACTTTCTGTCAGAGAACAATAGCTTGTGTTCTGAGTCATCTGTGCTGACTGAGAATACAGTACTCACACATGCTTTAGTGATAAGAACTGTAGAAGATACCATTAATGATCAGATGATGTTAGTGTTTCTGAATAGTCTGTCCTACTGTCCAGTATGATCATTCTTCAGGAAAAAAAATGGCAGAAAGTGTAAGACTGAAGTGCAAACTAATCACTAGAAACTGTCTCCTTTAAATTTGTCTTTAAAATATTTGTCTTAAAAATATTTGTCTCATTTTTGTCTCAACTGCATGGTATAAGCAGTGGTAACATTAAGTTGTTCTTATACAGTGCAATTACAGTATCATAATGGTACAGAGGTGTTTTTTCCACTTTATGAGTATCTCAGTGAAACAAAAATCCTAATTCTTATTTTTGGTACTACATACATCTATCAAGATGTTGTTGCCTGCTGTGTTACTTACTAATTGCTGATCTCTGCTTACCTTTCCAGCACTGGCTTGAGCCCAACAAGTCTGTCTTCAAGCAAATGAAATGTAAGTATTGAGAACTCGTGTTATTAAAGTGCTTTTTGAAAGACCCAAAGGTTTTCCTATGCTTCCATGGAGTAATTTAGAATATGTTTAACTAGATTCCTGGTGTAAATAGGCCCTTCGTGTCCTTTCTGGACTCCTAAAAACTCCATGTTACTGTCATTTCACTGTGTCATGGTGCTCTGTCCATCAAGAACTTTCCCTTACTGCTCAAGGCTAGAGCCAGGTGCCATGTGATGTGTATGGGGTGGCAGGTCTGTTGGGATGACCTGTATATTCTGGCTCTTGTTTTCAGTCAGACACAACTAGAGACTGCAAGATGGCAGTAAAATATGAAGAATGGCAATCTTCTTCTGGGTGTTTCTGGTTTACTTTCTCTCTGCTTTCTGACAATGCAGAACATTGGTTTGAGATCATGTTAAAGTCCAGAAAACTCAAGTGCTATGAATTAAGTGGTTAGTCTATGCCACAGGCAAATGGAAAATAACAATCTTTATTGAAAAAAGACTCCTTAAAATGTGAATATGTGATTTTAATTATCCCTTGGGAATGTTATGATTTGGCTCATTCTTTCCACTAAATGGGCCAGTTCTGAAGTCTTCTTCAGGAAATGTAGCTACTTTGATACTCAAATGTTCACATCGAGCAGTAGAAGAGGGTGTTTGGCAGTTCTGAGACTTGATTTAGGTCATTGGGAATTGTGTCTTGTTAAATAAAAAATGTTGTCTGTCTACCTACTTAGTTTATGAAACAAAGAAAGATTTTAGTCACATACCCTTTGTATTCTGTTGTTTTCTGTTTTAAGTGTAACTCCAAGGTGGTTTTTTTGTATGGCAGAGAATGTATTTGTTTTAAAATGTGATGAGGCTTGAGAGATGGTCTAATATATAAAACCAGATAATCTTGGGTGTTGGCTAGACTACATGGAATATATCAAGAAATTCATCCATTAGTGCAGCAGTGGTGTATATTGTAACACGTTCATACGTGTGTCTGTAAGCATGCACATATATGCCTAGCATATTCAGTTGGAACTGTTCATATCTAGTGTTTGGATAGCTAGAGTTTTATCTGGTAAAAAATAATCTCAGGAATCTCAAGTTAAAAATAAATTGTGTTTCACCACAGTGCTAGTGAAGGAAGAAAGGTACTGTAATAATGACAAAATATTTTTCTCTCTTTCTTCCTTCCAGTGTGTTATCACAACAGAGTTTCCTTGAAATATCCACAAACCTGTATTTATATTGCTGCTTTCACCTAAGAAAGTGCAAGGGCTCATGCTTCTTTTCCCACTTTGCATAGAAACATTTTCAGGAAGTCTGCCAACAGATGCACCGAGGGTGTTTCAATTGATTAAAAAAACTCTTATCTGCCTATGAATGTTTCCTAGATGTGATTGATGGGACTCCATAAATTCTGTGCATCTAGTAATGTGATGGTCTCAACAAAGGACTTGTTTGGCTTTTGGGTTAGAATACTATTCAAAACTTTGAAGACTGAAAAATAAATGCATTAAAAAAAGGAAAATAAATGTATCTAGTATATGAGGTTATTTTTCATGGTGAAAAGGTCTAGGCAACAGTGAAAAAGAATGAGATGCTAACAAATGTGGGGTTTTATGATCCTTAGATTTAGGACACAGAAATAGGATTAACAGTGTGACTGGCTTTTCATGAGCAACTGCAGTTTAATATTAGTGTAACTTTATCTTTTGCCACAGATGCAGGACTTCAGGTGCTACAGTAACCTTTCAAGAAAACAAAAGAAGAATACATATATTTTATATGCATGCATAGAATCCATGTAGATGTGAAATAATCTGTTTTTTAAGAGTGGAATTTCATCTTCTCTGATGCAAGAGGTTTTAGTAATGATTCAAAATTATCTCAGTCCACTTGAGTGCTCAGATTTACATATGATTACAGACTTACACATATGCAGCAAAATTTGACAAATGCTGCAGGCTGATCTCACCTACTGTTTGTAAGGAACTTTTCTCCGCAGCACAGTAAGAAGTTTTTCAGTGTATTTATTTATGCAGCTCAGTATGAGACAAATAGAGCAGAAAATGAATGACTGGGAGTAGTGCTCTAATACAAATTTCAGTAGGTGCTGGATTACGTGGGCTTCAGTGGTACATGAATCGTTCAAGCATTACCCCTCTCTATAGTCAGGTTGTACAGAAGTCACAATTTGGCAGCCAAATGTTTCTGTCAGTGGGACAGAATGTTGCATGTTTGAAGCTCCGAAGACTGCACAGGTTCTTGTGTGCTGTGCTACCATTTTAATTTCTTTAGCTTTGGCAAAAATTGCTTTATGTTCATGTTTAATAATACAGTGATATGCTAGAAGTAGTCTTACAAAATATATTTTGTCTTGCTTATGTGAAGCCATGTTTACATGTGTCCTGGAGCAACACAGAAAGAATAAAGGCATAGTACTTTTTTTGGTCTCAGAGTGGACCTTTGCATTTTCCATCATCACTGAAATGTTCATGCCATAACATTTTGTGTAAAGTCTAAATCTGTGCCTCAGCTGTTTTTACTACTAATTTTCCTGAGAGAAATTTTAGTCTCTGAGAAATGCCTGAACCACTGCCAGCCCTGTGTGGACTAGTTGAAGCCAGTTGGTGGCAAGTGATCTATAGCTGTGAGTGCTGTGTTTCCAGTACTGTGCTGAAAAAATCTCTGGAAGGTTGACTAAGAGAGCTGCGTCTTTGTGGTTCTAGATAAAGACTTTTTAAAAGAAGTTTTTAATTCTTTTGAATGTCTTTCTGTACACTATTATTCTTTCCTTCATGCGCACAGCAAAGTTGCTCTCCATTTGGCCTTTCTACATTTTAAAACTTATTTTCTATACAGGAATATCTTGATACAAAACTTTCTGGTCTTATCAGCACTAACATTTAAGTACAGAGTTTTCTCATGAACATTTCCTCTCTCTTTTTAAGGGTCATTCTATACAATATGTATGCAGCTATCCTGTAAACTGCTCAGTGGGAAATATCCAGCTATATGGGTTTTGCTCTCAATGGCAGTGGAACAGAATAGTTTTTGTAGCTCTGATGTGCAGGAGTTCAAGATTTACATGTTTTTCTTGCTGCCTGGCACCTCAGGTGGTCTGAGAGAATTACGGAAAAAAGGCTCCTATGTCAGGCCATTGGAATTTGTTAATGTAATTTCCTTAATCTCTGATACTTTTATAAAATTTGAAAGGAGATGGCATGAACCAGGGGAAACAAGGATCCAGATGCATAAATGGGTTATCCAAAACCTAAAGATTCTTAAATCTCAACAAACTTTTCATCAGTTTTCTTGTCTCAGCACAAATCTGAAATAGTTTAATCAAGCAGATCATAAATACATGGGCAGTGAAAAAAAAAGTTTTCCTTTATTCTTCAGGCATTAATCTGGATGCTTTATACTCTTTACCTGTGATCCTTGTGAAGTTTTAATAATGCACTCTAAAGTGTGTTAGTGTTAAAGATGATGGAAATCCACCTTGGCCTGGGTTGTCCCATAACCAATTGAGTGCAATGAGTAAGACTCCACAATTTGAGATTTATGATCTATCTCTTATGCATAAAATAAAAACACTGAGTAGTCTTCTGTCTTCTGTCTTTCTTAAACAAGTAGCATGGACAAACAGCTGATTTATTTGGTATATAGAAACAACAGCAGATGTCTTAGGGTTCCCTTATGCAGCATCATAGGGAGACTGTTTAGGAACAATGTTTTACTTGTAACATCAAGGAATAATCCAGAAGTTTTCTGCAATGTTACATTCTCAGGGCTATGAAAATAATTTAAAAAATTGCTTTTGGCTTTCAGTATCTATCTGTACTCCATGTTTAACCAAAAAACCAACACTACTAGTACAGTTCATTACAGAAGTTAGTATTTGTGCTGTATGAAAAGCAAGTTGTTAAAAACAAACAGGGAACCTTTCCAAAAGTGGCAGCTGAGAATCCTCTGTCCACACGTATAAGACTTCAGTGAAGTTTTTCACCGGGTTTTAGAAGTTTTTCTCCTAGATTTTTTTCTGGTTTCAGATTGTTTCATATGAAGGCAATGGTAATATGAACGTACAATTTTTCTTAGGCTTATCAGTCCCTATAATCTCTTCATCTAAACAGAACACAAACGATGTGCTGAAAAATATATGCACATGAGGCTCAGTTCCTTACACACTGGTGTCTGTGCTGAGAGGTGCAGCTCTCATATCCCTCTTTGTTCTGAACAGCCTGTTACAGGTTTGGTTTTTAGCTAGGAGATCCTTACTGTTTCGTGCACATAAGATAGTTTGTCCTAGTTAAGTACAGCCGAACCGAACCTCAAAAATATACAATCAGTTGCCCATAAACTTTTCACCATGTCTATGTAGTTCCTTCATGAAGGAACTGGTTGCAGCATTGGATATAATTCAAATGGCTTATTTTTGATGTTTTGCTTTCATCTCTTGCTGTTAGCACATAAGCTGGCAAAACCAATAGCCCTGTTGCAATGGGGTTTGCAGTCAGCACTATTCTCCACACTGGAGTCCTTTGGAATTACTGTAATTGCCGCTCTTTTTTGGTGAGGTGGTGAGAGAGCAAAGGCTTTGGTAGTAGAAAATTCTAACAGTCTTGGGCACTTCACTCTACCAGCTGCTCCTTATCTGACAGATAAAGGACCACTCTAAAGGAAAAGGTTGATACCTGTTCTGTTACCAATTATATTCACACTAGTTTTGTGTTGAAGAAATGTTATTCCACAGATTGGATACTTGTTTTGGCAAGGTTTGTTGTTTATGTTTCCACTTAGGTGTGTGAATAAGTGATAGAGAGTAATTTGCTCTCAAGGAATTAAGAAATTGTCTGGCCTGACAATTTTTCCTCTTGGGCTGATACAGCTGACAGCCCATCTGCCTTTCCACTTCAAGAGTATAATGAATGGGAGTATATGAGGTTCTTATGTGTTTCTCCTGTGCTGTAAAATCTGTCAGACAAAGGTCTTACTAAATGTTTATTTATCATTGGATGTATTTTTGCAGGAAACTTAATCTTATGATCCATTTTAAAATTAAGATGGAAAGCTGATAGCTCTTGGTGTTCCCTCCTTTCCCTTTGTTTGTGACTGGTTTTCTAACTGGAAAAGAAGAACAGAAAATGAAGATTCTGTTTCCTTCTTTAACTGCAGGATGCCTTCTTATTTCCAGAGATGAACTGCATGGAAGGAATCCTGTTCTTTGTGATGTTTCGAATTGCAGATCAAGATTAAATGAGTAAAGTAAATGAGTCATAACAAGTAAAACGAAATGGGAAATTTGCAGTTATTGTTGAGGCTGACCACACTTTTTAAAAAGAAGTGCAACCTGAGGTCTTGGAAGTGAAATAAGCAGTTGAACCCTTCAAATGATAATAAAAGATGTAATAAATGTTTATTTTCTGTTGCTTTTGTACATCACATGGAGCTCTGTCATAACTTGAGATACATTTCTGGGATACTGCAGCCTTCAGGTAAATATTGCAGTAAAAGTAGCTCCAAGAATATAACGAATTCAAGAGTATTGTATCTTTTTACGTGAGAGAACAACTAAAATTTATCAGACTCTGCCCTGAAATGGATGGGTTGATAGTTTGTGGTAAGAATTAAGAGGCAGTCTAATACTGGAGACACTGTTGTGGCTGTCTACAGGCAACCTGATCAGGATGAGGCTGATGAGGCCTTCTAGAGGTAGCTGAGAGTTGCTTGGGTGAAAGCCCTGGAGGGAGAGGAGCCCAAGAAAGGTGGTCAATATTCAAGGATCACCTCCTCCAAGCCCAGGAGCAATGCATCCCAACAAAGAGGAAGGCAGGCAAGAATGCCAGAAGGACTCCTTGGATGAACAAGGAGCTCCTCTACACACTTAAATTATAAAAAGAAAGTCTACAGAGAATGGAAGTAAGGACAGGTAGCCTGAGAGGAGTACAAAGAAACTGTCCAAGCAGCCAGGGGTCAGGTTAGCAAAGCTAAAGCACAGATAGAATTAAATCTGGCTAGGGACATCAAGGGTAACAAGAAACATTTCTACAGGTATGTCACTGATGAAAGAAAGACTAGGGAAAATGTGGGGCCTCTGCAGAATGGAACAGGAGACCTGTTTGCACAAGATATGGAGAAGATTGAGGTATGCAATAACTTTGTTGTTTCAGTATTCAACAGAAAGGCCTCTGGCCACACAGTTTGCAAAAGACAAAGGCAAGGACTTGGAGAAGGAAGATCCCCCATTGTAGAAGAGCAGGTTTGAGACTACCTAAAGAAGTGCACAAGTCCATGGAACCTGACGAGATCCATCCACATCTCCTGAGGGAACTGGCAGATGAAGTTGCAAAGGCCCTTCCCATCACATTTTAAGATTTGTGGCAGTCTGGTGAAGTTCCCACTGACTGAAAAAGGGGAAACATAACCTCCATTTTCAAAAAGGGAAAAAAAGACCTCAGGGAACTACAGGCCAGTCAGCCTGACCTTTGTGCCCAGCAAGATCATAGAGCAGGTCCTACTGAAGACTCTGCTAAGGCCCATGGAAAAGGTGGAGGTGGTTGGTGGCAAGAAGCATGGCTTCATCAAGGGCAAACCATGCCTGAAAAATTTTGGTGATTTTGGTCACAGCATCAGTGGATAAGGGGAGAGCAACTGACATAATCTGTCTGGATTTGCACAAAGTATTTGACACTGTCCACAACATACTAGTGTCTAAATTGGAAAGATATGGGTCCAGTGGATGGACCAGTCAGTGAATAAGGAATTGGATGGTTGCACTCAAAGACTTGTGGTCAATGGCTCAATGTCTAAATAGACATAGTGTTGTTGCTCAAGGGTTGGCACTGGTCAGTACTATACAGTGATAGAATCAGGGAAGAATGCCTTTAAACTGACAGGATAGATTTAGATTAGATAGTAGGAAGAAATTCTTTACTGTGCGGGTGGTGAGACACAAGCACAGGTTGCCCAGGGAGGCTGTGGATGCTCCCTGTTTGGAAATATTGGAGATCAGGTTGGATGGGGCTTTAAGCAACCAGGTCTAGTGGGTTGAGAGCAACCTGGTCTGTCCCTGCCCATGCTGGGGGCTTTGAACTGGATGATTTTTAAGGTCCCATTCAACCCAAACCATTCTATGATTCTAGGGGTTTATAAATGTTGTGATTTGCCAGTTACTGTGGCCTGTGTAATATAGGTGGTTCTTTCTCCCACACCATTTACCTGGTGATGATGCGGTGCTTTCCTTCTCTCTTTGAACTATAATTTAAAACATGAGCATTTCCTCACTACAGGTAGATATGAGGGCTCTGCCTACCTGCATTTTTAAGCCTTCTACATGGTTTTCACACATCTTTTATCCTAATGTGATTATCACAAGATGCCTCTGATTAGAATAATAGACTTTGATTTGCTTTCTGTCTCTCCTGCAATCACTGGAATATCACTGGCCTATGATTAGTTAATATCTTGAGTGCTACAAGAGGTACAATAGTGGGACATAAAGCTGTGTTCATTGATGTTGAACTGAGAGACACTGATTTCAGAATTGGTTACTGTGACTTCCTTCCACCTCTCTAGTCTGCTCCTCTCCCCTTCTCCCCTATCCTGTTTGCCATACCTCCAAAGTAGGTAGGAGGTTTATTAAATACTGGAAACAGAAACAGTTCTACTTCATTAAGCTCGTTTATTTTACAATTTCTTCCATTTTGTAGCCTAGGCTACAAGAATAACAAATACATGAAACATCTTTTTATCCCACTGTGACAAGTACCTCCGCTTTATCATTTGCAGAAAAAACACCACCCCTTCTCAAATGCGTTTTGTACTTCTTGGGTCAAGCAATAAGTCTTGTGAGACAAATAACCACTTACTAATTGGTTTGCATAATTTAGCTGCACAGGCTTTGCCCTCCGTTTTTGTACATACTATTATTTTTGCATGTATATTATAATATTTATATATATTTAGATATATAATATTTATTGGTTTTATTTGAATTCCTACCTTATGCTTCAGAGCTAACCATCACATATGCCATTTTTTAAGACTCTTGGAGGCCACTATCTCAGAGTGGCTGGGGCAATGTGTGTTTACTTCTGTTCTAATGGATTTTTTTAAATCTTTCAGCTCACCCACCATATACCATGTGCTTTAGAGTGAAATTCTACCCACATGAACCCTTGAAGATAAAAGAAGAGCTCACCAGGTATTGTCTGTGTGTTTAATGTACATTGTTAACACATTTAATGTACATTGTTAACAAGGTTAAAATAAGACAGTTTTTTGCATAGGGTAAGGTCTCACTGTTTATGCTAAAGTACTAGAGTAGGCAGGCATTTGCATTACTGTTAACTTTTTACAATTTGTTGGGTACATAGGGATTTTTAAAAGTCATTTAATGGGACTTTCCTATAACATACAGAGAAGTAGTGATGCTGTTGAAAAATTTTCAGAAGGAGAGGCAATGGTCGATGACTGGGCAAGGATTATTCTGACTCTTCCCTTGGCAAGGATTGTGGTTTTGAGTAAATTCCTTTTGAGGCTTAGTTTTTTCTATTTTGTGTGTGAAATAAGCTGTGAAGCTTAATTTAGTGGTGGCTGTAACTTTTTCAGCAGCAATATAAATAGCCTTACTGAATTTTCTCTAGTATGTGTCTTTAGGAGCACAAAGCAGATATTATTTTTAAGTACTGATTGACCTTATTTTTAACATACGACTGTGCTGTACGTTAAGAAGTCTTATTGCTTACAGTGACATTTTCCAGCCTTTGCTGTGAAAATACACCTCTGCAATAGATCAGTCATACTTATGGAATAGGAGTTTTGTCCTTGCTGATAGCCATTGTGAATATTCTATTGCACTGGCTGTTTTCAAGAAATGTGCTAGGGGGGGAATGGGGGGACACATGTAGGAAAGTGACAGTTCTTCTGACCTTTGCACCGGCTGTGCAGAACTGTATGTGCACTTTACCACATTATTAGTCAGCAGGTCACATAGCTTACTAATGGCTGCATGTTGCAGAAGCATGGAGCACCTTAGGAACTTGTTGCCTTGAGTTCTTCACTGATAGTTTCCCCAAGCCCTGCAAATTCTTATGCTCACAAGTCAGTCCAAGAATGGGGAGTGATCCCGTTCTGCCTCGTCTCATACTGAAAGTTTCAGGAACAGCTCACCATTCTGCTAAATGTTACGTTTATAGCTTGTATAGAGTAGCTGGAAGATGCTGTTCATGTTTGCTGTTTATCTTGGGTGAAATTTCAAAGCCGTATGTAAACAAGAAAGGCAAGGTATTTGCATTGTTTGTTGTTGGATGAACATTTTACTTCTTGTAAGCCAGAGTATGAACTTCCTATAGATTTTCCTTATTCAAGAGCTTTAATATAAATGACTTTTTTTCTGTTTGTTTTGCTTAACTGCCCAGAAGTTTTATTGAACTGAAAAGTGCGTAGACTTAGCTCAGTGAAGTGTATTCTGTTGTCAGTATGTTTTTAGGCTTTGCTGGAACTTTTCAAATTAATTTTTAAAACTAACTTGCTGTATGAGAAGTGTTTTATGGTATTTTGTTAAAACTAATGTTATTAATACCTTAAAAATGAGAAATATTTTATCTTTTTGTATGTCCACCTAGTGCATATAACACCTTTACTTATCTGATCAGCTTTATAGTTTCCCAGTGTTATTATTTGGGAAGCTTTGCTTTGTCTCAGCCCAGGTTTCTTACACAATAATGAATTATAGGAAATGCTCCTGAACTGAGCAAGTGAAATGTAATCACGTAACTTGCCTCTGAGAATTTGCTTCATTGTCTGAACTGGAGGCTATATTCAAGGTACTGTTCTAAATTGTGTTGAGTTGTTTTTTTTTTCTTGAATTGCAATGGTGGGTGAAATTCAAGAAGAAAATGATCCATTAGTATTTAGCAGAGAACAGTCATGAAACCTTGAGAGTTATTTGGTTTTTTGGTAAATTTTATATTTTATGTTATGCTATGCTATGTTATTTTGTGTTATTTTATTTTATTTAGCTCTGCTCTGCTTACTGGACAATCATTTTTGTTACAGTGTGGGCTTAAGATGATCTGAATATAAATTATTGATACTGTGCTCCTTTTGACTTAAAAGCCATCTGTACTTCATAGCTACATATACAGTCAGCTGAGTCAAAGCAATAGTGCTTTGCATTTCAGCTGCTCTCCGTGTCTATGCATGTCACAGAGCTTCTCTTTTGCTTCTTCAACTGGGTAGAAATCTGAGGGGTATCTGTAGTTCCCATTTAGATATGAAATTAAGATTCATCCTGTCACATTGCCATGCTTCTCTTTAGTCCAGAATATTAGTTAACACTGTCTAAATCTTCCATGTAGATTACTGTAGTCACTGTCTCTTTAAAAGCTTTATAGGAATAACTCTCTCATGAAGTACTGTGGAGACAGTAAGGAGACATACTGATGTTAGAAATAGCTGTTTTTTCTTGCTTTTTCATTGCAATATCTGATGTTAAAAAATTAGCATATATTCAATACAGGAAGCTGTGTATGTGTATGGGATAAACTGTTTGATTTCCATGCAAGTAGTATAAGATGGATCGAAATACAGTCCAGGAGTTAGGCATCGCTCCCAGGAAGAGAACTGAGGACTTGTCACCTCAGATTATTACTGCTTCATTTTTGTCCCATCTTTGGCAGGCTGAGCTAGACTTTAATTCTTGGGTTATTCTGTGGTTTTACAGGTGGAAAAAATTTCAGGAAATGCTGAAGTCATCCCTCTGACAATTTTATTATTATATTATATGAAAAGAAACTTGTAAGAGACTGAAAATATTTGCATACCATGTGTTCAGAGGCCAGGAGTGCCTTGGGCAAAGGACTAAGCCACGTGCTAGCCTGTCACTACATTTTGTTCCCCCACTAAGGATGTCTGTGAATATCACCAATCACGTCATACCGTTTCAGCCACTTACTTTCATCTTCCCTCATTCTATTTGACAGTCCCCTCCAAAGCTATGCTTTTGAAATAAAATCAGTGCCTGCTTCTGTATGTTAAGGCACTTTGATAAATTGTTGCTAAGTAAGCAATTCTGTGGATTTCAGGCAAAATTTTTGCCTCTCTCTGCAGAATGAGGTTCTGTGTGGGTCCTTGATTACTTTTCTCTAGTCAGCTGGTGTTAGGGTTGCAATTCACAAGGCAAGTTCAGTGGCCATTGGGGCTGTTTCCTTGAGCTTCTCTCTGTTTCTGTAATAACAGACCAAGAGAAACCTGAATTCTCAACAAAATCCAATTCTTAATGCACATCTGCGCTTAACCTCCTTAACTCATCTCCTTACTGTGTCAACATGGATTTAGAAGATCTGTCCTTATTCTTGGAAATACTGCTTTCTTTGCAGGGCATGTGAGGCCGTGCATGTTTGAAACCTGCTTGAGAAAGACTAAAATTTTTAATACTTAAACTCCTCAGGCAGTTTTCCCAAGGCCTTTTAAAAAATTGTGATGAGAAAGTGGTGAGGATTTAACTTATTTTGGTCAAGTGATTTGGCCTCTGCATTTACTTCTGGTACACTGGAAACTTAGCAGACTGCAACACAAATAGTGAAAATGGATTTTTGCATGGTTTGTATATTTTAAGGAGAGAGGTGCTCAGCCTTAGTAAAAGAGGGATGTTTTTCTATGCTGTGACTATCTGAGTTTTTAAATTCTGCTTTTTGGGTATTATCTGGAGAACATCAGGCTCATCATCATGCTACATCCATGGCTTTTCTAGATCTGATTGTCTATCACAGGTGAACTAAAGTCAATACAAAGCACTTCAGTTTCAGAAAACATGATTTTACTGTCTTGAATGATCATCTCTAATGAGATTGATAGCCACTACTTCTTAATTAGGCAATAACAACATGACAAGCAGGTCCTTACATCTCCCTGTAACAAATTTCAGTTTCTTGTTAAATCAGTATTTGCTCTGCAGTCTGTATTCTGTCTGGTCCTACACAAGATTGGGGTAGAGGCCTTGAATATGTACATTTTCAGTATTAGTGCTAATTTTTTTTTTCTCCTATTTTTTTTTTTTTCATATTTTCAGTGCGTTCTTTTTGTTTTTCCAGTGACTATGATAGACTTAATGGTGAGAAGGGTTTTTCTTTAGCTATGTGCACAGAAACACACACAGAAAAAAAGCTATTCAGGAGTTCACTATTATGATTAAAATTATTCTGTATGTATAATTAAAATGAGATAATATAAAGTCATTTGAGGTCCCAAAGGAATGATCTAAAATGTTACAGATAATACTGTATCAGCAGTAATCCATGATTATTGTATTAAAAACAGACTTAGAAGAGGACATGGGTGAATAGCTGGTGGCAGTAACCAAAGATGGATTATTTCAACTAGATTTCATCATGCCCTTTTTTCAAATCCACATTGCCTAATCCAAGGAGCAGTTCTTCAGTCACTAGGCTGTCATAAAACAGACTAATGAGTACTTTGATTCATGAAAAGCAATAAAATTTTTTAACTGGAAATCATACATAGTGGCAAGGACTTGGAGTATGTAAACATAACAAATTCAAAAGCCCTGAGGGAGCTAGCCTGTGCAAAGAAGAGCAGTGCAGCTGCATGCATGCAATTCTTGACTGATCCTATCTCAAACAGCTGTACTTGATACTGGCTTGTGCTGGAAGAGCCTTGTGCTTTTATTTCCAGAAGAGGCCAGTTGAGGCTGCTTTTCTTGTGGTATGCAGTGGAAACTATGTTTTCAGGTCTCTGCAAGTCTTTTTTCTTTTTCTTTTTCTTGAGGCCATAATGTCAATTGGCAAGTGAGTTTATTGTTAGTAAGAACGTGTGCAGAAGCACTGCCAGGCTTGGAGATAGTATTCAGGGCAAGGAAAACAATTATCCAGGAGTATTCTGGATTTTTTTGGTGGAGCTGTGCCTCTGGGAGAAGGCAACCTTACATGCTTAGAGGTCTTCTTGTAGTTCTCTGAGAGGAAGGAAGGAGGCCTGAGAAGATGCAGTTCAATTGTAGAAGCCTTCAGAGGAGCTGTGCTGTGCTGGGGCATGTACCCACTGTCTAAAACTTGTCGTTACTGCTCCTTTGTCCTCTTTATTCATCAGTAAAATAAATTCTTGTCTAACGACAGAGGTTTTCTTTTACTCTGTCAAGCAGCTGGCTGGCATGGTAATTTTTCACACTTTTTTCTTTCCTCAGCCAAAGACCATACCTAGTTATGCAGGCCCTGGCCAGCTCTGCAACCAGGAGGGCAATCCCATGTATTGCTAGATCAAGTGGCAGTCATCATTCTGACAACAGAAATGGGAGGTTGATGACGATCCAGAATTCTGGATCTCTCAAGGTGACTGTGTCTGTCAGCTGCAAAGGCTGCAGCACCACTGGGAGAGATGCTTGTTACTGGAATAAAGGGAGCGGAGAGACTTTAACACAAGAAAAAAACACTATGTGGACAAACCACAAAGCTTGGCTGTGTCAAAGCTTTCCTGCCTCATTGAGCATCTTAAAATAAGTAAGTAATTTGACTACTAAGCAGTTAGAAAGGTGGTCTCTGGGGGTCATGAAGCCTGGTTGAAAACAAGAATAGATATTGCTGACCCTTCATCTGCAGTTTGAAGAAGCGCTTGGCTAACCTGGAGTTGAGTCATCTGTATTGCAAACAGATAATAGATAGAAGTGAGGTTATTCCAATGATAGACTTGGAGAGTGCAAGCACTGAAGCATACAGGACACAAGAAGCAGCAAAATCAGATCTGATTTTGCAAGTTATTTCGTTAAGTATAGGTGCTTTTGAGTACGGGCATAAACCCTACAGAATCTAGGAGTCAGGTACACATTCATCACTCTTTGCTGACCTGCAACATAAATTACTTTATCAGGATTATAGGAAGTGTCTCAGGTTGAGCCAACCTTTGTCAAGGCTTTCAATATAAGCTTTCAGTCCAAAGTGTGTGTATCTCCTTCACTTGAAAGAATTCCTTTAAGGTCTTAGTCTTGTTCCAGATCGCCCTTCTTGCTTTGAAGATGAACAGGATTCCATACAGCTAGCTGTGTGGGTGGTGTCTAAAAAAACACATGCAGACTCTCTGGTTCTGCTCTGTATGGGTATTCCCCTGCCCTTTTTATAAGTGCAACTGCTTTCCTTGTGTCCCAGCCAACAATTTCTTGAGTTTCCACTGTGAACTGTGCTCTGTACCTTCTTTTTTGCTCTTAACTGTTGCCTTCTCTCCGGGAGATATTAGAGTTGTTTTGTTTTGGTTTTTCTTTCTCTTTTCTCAGAAGTGGAATAATTCTTAGAAAATACAGTTTCAGACCATTTGAGGTTTGAGACTATTAAGGATTTCAGTGGTCAAATGTGTGCAGTAACTACTATTGCAGAACCTTAGAGACACAAAACTATTAACTTCAATATTTTTATTAAAAAAAATTATCAGTGAGATAATTTAACAGATTTAAGAGACACCCTCCAAACAGCCAATGAAGCATTGCAACAACCAACACCCTTTCATACAGGGAAGCTTCCTCAGACTAGCCAGAGCTAGGGATTCTGTATTTTAATGCAAATACAGGTGAAAAAAATCTGTGGCCCATGTTTCTGACAGACGCTGGCATACATGGCTTGTGTTCAGCTCTCTCATCCCAGGATGATCACTGGGAAGAAATCAGCTTTGCGGCACAAATGTTCTTTTCCCTGAAATAATACCTTATGTGCTGTTTTGGTTATAAATCCTCTGATTATTAATATTTATTTTATGTTAACAAATATATAAGCAAAAAGTGTGTATCTATGTTTGCTTATCCAGTTATTACAGAAAGGAATAATATTCCCTGGTCTGTTAGAAAGTACAGACAATGAAAAATGTTTCATTCTGAATTTGTGGAAAAATGAGAGTGGAAATTGCAGTTCTAAAATCTGATTTTTTTTTTTTTTTTTTAATTTATTTTGAATATCTTCTAGAGCCAGTGATCTAGCTGGAGGAAATGGATAATAAAACATTTTTATTAACTTAATATCTTCTAGAGCCAGTGATCTAGCTGGAGGAAATGGATAATAAAACATTTTTATTAACTTAATATAAATGGCATAGATTCACGTATTGACAGTTCAGATTGAAAGAGCATGATTTCTTTATTGTAATGAAGCTAGGACTGCAATTAAAGGAGATATTTTTTGATGAATTTGGGTAGATTCTTATTGCAAATAGGTATAACAACTATATAAACTAATACAATACCTATGTTTATTCATGTTTAATTTCTTTCTGGGGAAAATAAAACCATGTATATCTTGTTTAAGATTAAAATCACAGAATCATAGAAAGTTAGGGGTTGGAAGGGACCTCGAAAGATCATCTAGTCCAACCTCCATGCCATAGGAGGATCACCTACAGCAGGTCACACAGGAATGCATCCAGGTGAGTTTTGAATGTCACCAGGGAAGGAGACTCCACAACCTCCCTGCAGCCTGTTCCAGTGCTCAGTGAAAAAATTCTTCCTTATGTTTATATGGAACTGCCTATGCTCCAGTTGTATGTTGTATGTATTTAAAAAAATGTTTTAAATTCTACTGGATTAATGTATGTGTGTTTTCAAGTTTGCTCTCATAAAACAACAGTATATTGGGGGTGAGGAGGACTACCTGCCATCTTACTTCAGGAATGTAACTTGTGATTTATTGCACAGTGTTTGAGACAGAGGGAAAGAGAGGTATCTTGACTCTTGAATAGGTGCTTGGAGTCAATTCTTGACTGTTTCCATTCTCCTTGGACTTTGAAGATTGGTGCCTAATCCTATTACATGGGAATGAACTTCCTGCAAAGCTAATTTTTCTTCTTCTAAATACCAACATATTCATAGAAACGTAACTGCTTCCAGTCATGTAGCTGGAGACTTTAACCTGGTACTGTCCTGAGATTCCAGATTCTTAGTTCTCATCTCAGCCTCATGTCTGCAAATGTAGCAGTGGGTTAATTTACATTTCCAGAAGTCTATTTACTTTTGCATCTTATTATAGTAACTTTTAACCTCAGAAACCACCAGTGTGCAGTATTACTTAAGATCTTTTTACTTTACAGCTCTGGTAACAAGGTAAAATCTTGTGAAAATCTGTGAAATCTTGTGATGCTCTTTTATAGATGGCTTTTTTTGGCACTTCTCAAAAGGTGAACTCAGTTTGGCCTCAAGCTAATAATGACTCTGGAGAACCACAGCCTAATTTTTCATCCTGTCAGCACTTACCAAAAGTTTTAGTATAGGGACTGTTCATTTGCCCAGGTTATGAGTAATATCTGCATCATGTAATGAGCCTTTTTGAGTAAATTCTTTTTGTGGATTAAGAATTTCTACTGTATCTCACTGAGGCCTTTGGTTCACTCTGATGCAATTCTCCTCTGGGAACTACCTGTACTGCAGCAGTACCAAATTATTGAATTAAGTTAGTGAGCTGTCGTGGACATCAAATACAGGAAAAAATCCCACAAAAATGTCGAAAAATTAAAAAAATCACAGGCCTTGAAGTGCAAGATTCATGTGGTGCAGTGAAGGGATGTGTTGAAAATAAGAAATAGTTTTTCTCAGTGATAACTATCTTGTAAATACATAGCATTTAGAAAAAATAGAAAGAAAGGAGGAAAATTTCTCTTGCCCTTCAGCTAGTCTTGCTTGAATCTAGAACTTACTGTAAGCTTAAGGTAAGTAGGAACTCTTGGCACACACAGAAGGAAGTAACGGGAGCAAAATATGCATGACATTCAAGGGGTGCACTTGATTATCTCTGAGGTCCCTTACAACCCAGCCAATTCTATGATTCTCTGATTCTATGATTCTGTGATTATTTGTAAAGTACATTATTATTGGCTACACTCAGGCTGAAGTTTGGAGAGGACTGTCAGCAGCAGTCTGCGGAAGCCACTGAGTCTGGTGGCACCCCTTAGGTATTTGGTCTTACCTAGCTAAATGGACATGCTTAAATGGTCTATTTTCCTAGAGAAGAGAGCCTGCTGAACAGTGCAGCTGTAACCAGCTTGGTGACTGGGAAAGGAACTGAGAATGAATTACCGGGCTGTGAGCTGGTCCATCTTGGGGAGGCTCCTCTCTGGAGCAGAGAGCAAAAGAGAAAGTTCTGGCCTTATAGCTGAGCCTCTCCTCTTGCCAGTAAAAATAATGCTGGCAGGAACCAGAGGGCAGGTAGAACCTCCCCAGTTCTTCTGAGGGAAGAACCGATCTGAGAGGAGAGGGAAAGATTCCCCCTATCAGGTTCCTTCTGCTTGCGATGTCACTGGGCCTCACAACTTCATCTACATCTACAACATGCTATTTTGTCTACACCAATTGAGACTTTAACCTGATTTTAAAAACTGTATTTCAGATACCTCCTCTATCTACAAATAAAAAGGGACATTTTTCATGGCCGTTTGCTATGTTCATTTTCTGATGCTGCTTACCTGGGTGCCTGTATTGTCCAAGGTAAGTTCAATCAGTAGGCTTTTTAAAATACTTAACACACAGCTGTGTTCAGTAGAAAACCAAACTCAAACTCTTGCAGGAATATAGATAACAAAAATTACGTGCTTTTTTTAGTTGTACTGTTTCTCTGTGTTAATGTACACAGTATTTAAAGCAGCTGAGTCATTTAATGGCTAAATAAAACCAAACTGAAACTTACAAAAAGTTTAAAACCATCAGGTTCTTAAGTAAAAATTGCACTGATGTTACATTCTAGTTAAAGCAAAATCTGGTCTGAATCCTAGATGTTTATGTAGCCCGTTCTGTTGGAACTAAGCAGACAGATGGGTCATTCAGTGCCTTTTTTTACGATAAAGAAGACTTATGTGATGATGGAATATCTGACAAAAATTGTAGACAATTCAAGGAGAAAGGTCTTTTATCTTTTTTTTTTTTTTTTTTTTTTTTTTTTTTTTTTTTTTTTAATAAAAAAAAAAAGAGAAAAATTCTCTTTTATCTCCCACTTTTTCTCCCCATAATTTCCTTAGGGCCAAATTCAGGTATGCATACAGAGAAGCTGTTAGCTAGCTGTCTGATTAGGGACTTCATATGTGTGGAAGTGCCCTTCATTCTGCCTTAACATGGACTAAGCTCTTAATGTGTTACAAGGCAGTGTATCCAAACCAAGATTGAGTCTACATCTTATTAGCAGAGTCTTAATTAGAAAATTGAAACACTGAATGCCATGTTTGGGTACCAAAGGGACACATCATTTAGAAGAGGAATCAAATACCATGGGCTGCCTTAAATAATTTTTCTGCCTGTGTTGCTCTGCTACAACAGAATTAAACAAATTTCTTTCAGAGAGGATAAAATGATATGAAGAAGAGTAGAATCTGCAGTGTGTTGTTCTGCCTGGTACCATAATGACAGGTGCTCCAAGGGGAAGCTTTACCTGTGCCTCTGTTTTGCAGAGCATGTTTCTTGTCACATAAATAGACCAGGGTTGCTAATTACTGCAATCGTGTTAATAAACCATGAACTTCACTTTAAACTCATTGATTAAAGTGGCAGTTGTAAGGGTTTTGTTGTTTCAGTTAGTTATCAGTTCTTCAAAGCAGCATTCTTTGAGACGATGAGTTCTTACTGGTCATAGAAGTGTTTTGAATTACACTGTATTTACTTGCCTTTTCCTTATTAACTAAAAGTACAATTTAATGTTTCTCTTTTTGTTTTTTATTCTGGATCTGTTTAGCTGAGCTTGGTGATTATGATCCTGAGGAACACCCAGAAAATTACATCAGTGACTTTAAGATTTTTCCCAAGCAGTCACAAAAGCTCGAGAAGAAAATAGCTGAAATGCATAAAAATGAATTAAGGTAATTTAGAATGCTGTTTAGTGCAAAGAGAGCAATGAAATACCTTTGTTTCCAAATAGTGTATATCAAGTTAAGAGGTTTTTTTCCTTGAATTATATTAGGTGATCTTCAAAGATACTGCCTAATATGCTGTATTTGAAAATGTGGTTTTGTTAAGTGGGTTTTTGGTTCCTGTTAACCTTCATTAATCACAGCTGATTCCTGCATGTGTGCTGGTTATTTAGACTGCCTTTGTTTGAAATGTAGGTCTAGTTAGTGTGTGTGTCTCACATGGATGCTGCTCTGGTTGATTAGTGGAATAATGTCTTTCATTTGGGGGTCACACTCCTATCTTTTGCTGTCAAATTTCGGTATGTAATGCAATTGTAGAATTCTCGATAGATATTGAACTGATTGAAGCTGCAATTAAGTTATTTAATCTGTAGGTTGTTAACATAGTGGTGAATTGCAGAGAAACATGAATAGTTTCTTTGGAGGATGTAAGGAGCTGCAATCGAGAAGCTCTTCTTCTGTCCTAAACTTTTAATAGTGCGACAAAGGAGAATGAAGAAAAATACATTAATCAATCTTCCGGTTTGAAAGTTTAGTGTGTCCCCAGGATGTAGTGTTTCGGGAGAGAAGGACCAGTGCGTTGTGCAACTGCACCCTCCTCAGGATGCTCAGCGAGTGACAGGCACAGGAGTGGTGGAGGCTGGCGCGGTAGCTGCATCATGACTCTGAGCTGAGGATAGTCCTCGGAAAACGTGGAGAGGAGTAGAATAGAATGTGAAGAAAATCTAACGAAAGCAACCTATTTGTTACTTTATGCAAAAGGATAATTTTTATTCAATGGTTTCAATGGTTACAAAGCTCTTTGCCCTTGCTTAAACCAGTATGGCACATTGTGATATATGTAAATTATTTGCTTAAGTGTATATTATTATAAATAAGATGGATATTATTTATAAAAAATTAGATTGAGACATACCAGAAGTAAAGGGTAATCCCCTTCTCCCCCTCAAGTCTATAAAATATGTTATTAATATTTTATATGAATACAGAGTGCAACATTCATGACAGTAAGACTGCCAGTATTAATGTGTCTTCTCTTTTTTCCTGAAACCTACATACTTTGCTTATATTTCTTTCAGTGAAACCACATATTAAATGGCACAGCTGCAACTAATATTTTTACAGCTGATCAGGCTGCACTTTACAACGACCCATACAAACAACCTTTTAGGAAAGAAAACAGAGTTTCTCTTGCTTTCAGTATTCTTCCATATGGGGCCTGCATATTTCCAAAGGATAAATTATTTCTTCCCAAAATTGATCATCCTATTACACTTTTTACATCAAATGTTCACTAGTCTTCTAGGTTTTTTGCCTTTTTCTGGATGTTTAATTTCATGGATCTATTCTAGGAGTAGAAATTAATAAAACATGTGTTCTGTAATGAACTATATATAGAAAGGTCCAGCACTAAATGATCAGATTTCTGTATCTAGCTGGAAAAAGATTATTAGAAAAAACAGTGAACTTCCAGGCTTCTGTCTGGTATTCATCAGCACATCAGTTTCACTGCATTCAGCAAGCTGAATTTTCTAATACGAATTATTTTTTTGCTGCTCAGTGAGTATTTTTTAAAATTATGTAAAGATTTACCAACCTTTTTTTAATGAGACGTTTGAGTAGCATGTTAGTTGAGCGTGAACAAGTGAGGAGGGCAGAAGAGACTAAGAATTATTTAGTCCAGCTTCCATTCCTCTGCCTCTAAAAGTTACTTCTGAGACTCAGCACAGCAAGTGAACCTGGTTCTTTGTGGCCAATATGTCTCTCCTGCAGCTGGCTCCCATATTACTGAAGCCCTGTGACTTGGAAGGGGACAGTTCTTCATTGAACCATGTCTTGATATCCAGAAGGCCCATTCACAGGACACATCTTTTCTACTGTCCTCCAGCAGGATGAAAAAAATTGCCATTTGAAAATGTGCATGAAGACAGTGAGGGGAATGTCTGGGAAGCAGACAGTAGCATACTGTGACTTCCAATGACTTAGTGACTAATCTTGTGTCATTTCAAAGCCCTGTTCTAATTAATTAAAACAGATGTATGACATGTTTCCCTTATTTCTTAGTATTTGTGGCTGTGAGAACATCACTGTATTTTAGAAATATGTGAACTTCCATGTGGCTTGCCACAGTGCCTAACTGCAAAAATATAAATGCATGCCAGCTTTATTGAGCTGTGATTAATTGTCTTGTGAATTAATTATTCTTCTCTCGCTGGGAAAAGGGAGAGGTACAAGAATAATTTTACTGAACCTCACAAGTGCTGGGGCAAACACCTGCCTTGATTTCATCACAGTACATGTTCTCATTTTCCTCTAATTCCATGTTAGTCCTCGTTGGAAACATGGTATGCCACTGCAAGGTAAAGAGGTAATGTGTATAGGATGTACAGTTTTAGAATGTGTGAGAATGCACTAGGAATTGAGGAGACTTCGAGACTTGTTCTTAAAAAAATTCAAATTTTATTCAAATACTATTTTTTTTTGGGTATGGTTACAAAGGAGCATAAGGTACTAGCTACTTACATTTCAGCACTCTGCAATTTCTGTACTCCTATTAGCTTAGAAAAGATTTGGACAGTGAAAATCTAGAAATTCTCTGAGTGTTTTCTGATATAACTTGTTTTCAAGTTAAGTGAATGCTAAGGTCTCTCCCCAGGTTGTTCATTTGTTCCCCCGCTTAAGAAAAAGTCCAGTGAAGAATTCTATACAGATCTGGGGAAAACCAATACAGAACTAAGCCATCAAATGAGGTTAAGCAGAATAATTAAATCTTCTTGGTAGAAGCAATGAAATTCATTTTTCAAGTATAACAGCAGGGATTACTACGATTACTAGGCTTTAATGTGCAAGATCACTCGGGTCTTTTTAATAATCTTTCTGGGATTTTAGGCTTTGTTTAGTAACATTTTTTTAAACATATAATAAGTTTACCCCTTTCATATGTTTCGAAAAAATGTACTTTTTCCATGGCAGAATTAATGATATCTGTTTGAGCAACCTGCATTAGTATCTGGCCTAGTCTTGTTTCTAGTGTCCATTAGCAATTGGATTTTGTGGGGTCCTCTTGCAAAAGTATGGATTTGTGTGTGTGTACACACCTTCGTCAGTAATAGTTCCAAATCCTTCCGTGTCTATACAACAAAGGGTTTTGCTTCACAAGCCCAAATAAAACATCAAATGTTTTCAGTCTGGTCATATTCCTTTCTTCCTTTTCTAAGACAAAAAAGCGTTCCTAAAAATTTACATAAAATCTGATGTCATTTAAGAGAAAATGTATTACTCACTGGATTATAAAAATTCATAGGAATAATGTGTTTTGATTTTTCATTTTGTTTTGTTTTGTGTTTTTTTTGAAATAACTCACTGCTTGAAAATAAATGTGTTGGGTTTTTTTCCCAACTTAAAACTGATGATCCATTTTTACTTACTTCTGATATGAAATATTACGCCATGTAATTTAGATGAGAGTGCTATGTAAACAGCTCTTACTGTATCCGAAAGCCCTACACAAACATTAAGTATTCCCAGTAAGTTATAGAGTTACACATCCCATTTAAATGCCTTGTTTCATGGCTGATCTCATATAAGTAAATGCAACTTAATTATTATTGCTTGGGACGTCCAGTGTAGATTCAGACTCAAGAAGGCTGATTACTATTGAATTGGCTGTCATTTCCAATCTGTGTATCAAGTACTCCAGCTTTTGCAAAAGTTGTATGTGGGGGAGCATCACTTGGGAGAAGAAAAAGTTTCCTCTGAGGGCATGAAATCACTGCCATGTTCTGCTATTAACTATCTCAAAAGCAATTTAAACTTTTAAGCTAAAGGGCAGTATTTTGTTGAAAACAAGAGTACCAAATCCAAATTAATGCTTGTCTTTGATCCAAGCTAAATGAGAAATTTTGTTTAAATTTGATTTGAAAGGCATATAATATTTTTATCCTTTACTGCATCATCTACACTGTAGCTGCTCAGTAGGGATTTAAGGACTTTCATGTTTCCTCTGTTGCTCCAACTCTTTCTGTATTCCCTCACTGCACTGTTGGTTACCATGAGTACTTCAACTCTGATACCAGCAGGAGTACAGGATTTCTTTCTCTCAGCTGATCTGGCTCTCTGGCTCTCATGTAGGCATGGAGTTTCCAGTAGAGACACTAGCAAGCATAACTACAAATATTTTTTTGTCAGAGTATATTCTGGGAGGCCCTCCTGGAAGACTTAGCAAGGGTTGCTAGAAAATGCTTCTCTCTGTGGGTACTGGTGTCGTTTGATCCAAGATTAAAGCAACTTCTTGCATGCTGTTGAATACATTAAAAAGTACTAAAACTAAATTCCTGTTTACAAGTCCAGAATAAGTCCTCATGTACACAGAGAGAGTCCAGTTGAATGACATTTTGAGTTCGGAAAAAAGCAGGACCCGGGCTACAGCAGGGATAGCTAACTCACAGGCCTGAGGAGTCAAAATCTTTGAAGTTCTCAGGTAGACGAACTATACCAAGGACTCTGGAGAGCAATGATGTGTAGCGGGAGTTCAGAGACAGATAGGGGTGACAGATGCATGAGGTTGCACCTACATTACAGCTCTGGATTGCACTGAATATTCTCTTTGTTTCAGCCTTGATAGCTCATGCTCGGTCATTTACAGTTTTCCAGTGTAGGTATTTAGATTTATCCATTAGACTGTACATTGGAACATGTCACTGCAACTTCAGAATTATCTAGTTATCTCTAATTTGGAAATCTGGAATTAAATTAAAATGCCATTTCATTTTCTCTTGTAGGTGAATAATCAATTTGTTTCTATTCTGCTATATTTTCCTGCAGTATTCTTTCACTCCATAATTCTTAACAGTTGTAATTTGACTGAAAGAGAGAGGTGGCTGAAATGTGTATGTATGAAATTAGAAATTAGAAATAAAAGGTTCTCCTGGTCACAGAGTCCTTTCCTTTAAGAATGATGTGTGTGGTGTTTTCCTCAAAGCTTTGTTCTTTTGAACCATATTTGTTTTTACAGAAGTATGCTTATAAACAAATTAAAATTATGTAACAACACTTGTAATTTTGGATGTGTTTACTAGGAAATGGTAAGAGTGAGACATTCTTTTGTTGGATTGGTGCTTGCATGGCACCGAGAGTAGTTCCAGAAGTTTTCCAGTGGGGAGCAGCTTAACCTGAACATGATTTTAGTGGAAGATGCAGTTATAGCAGTTATCTAGAGAAAGGAAGTTCACAGACAAAACAGATGTATTTTTCCTCCTCTTTTACCAAAGGTCTGTTTGATACAATGAAAAACTGAAAAGGAATATAAATACATCTGATTTTTCTTCTAATGTGAGTTGCAAGAAGTATTTAGTAGAAAGGATAATCTACTTGATTAAAAAAAATAGCCATTTTTATTGTAAATGTCGGTAATTCTTTAGCTTTAGGAAAGATTTCTTTTTTGTGCTTTCACCTCTTCCTTCATGGAAGAGTGACTGTGACACTGATCCACAAATGTATTTGTTTCCTTTACCAAGCTCATTGGCACCTGACTAACTGTGAGCTTTGGAATCAGGTTCTGTGTTTTTAGCTGCTGAATTCAGATATCAGATATCTGTGTGAATTTCTATAATGTAAGGATTGAAATGAGACATAATATCTCTTCCCCTCCTCTGTCTCCCTGCCCCTTCTTTTGGAGAAGGCTTCATGGGCCATGTGTGTCCGGACCAGAAAGATGAATCTACTGTGATATTAAAAGCAGATATATTAGTAGAAGTCTCTGTGTCATATTAATAGATGTTAGTAATACATAGATTAAAACTGCATCTGCTGCATAAATGTATTTTGTCTGCTGAATAGGCTTAATGCTGTCTGCACCACTGTGTCAATTTATGAAGCTGAAATATAGATACCTATACACAGATTTCAGAGATACCATCGCAGCCTGATCTCTGAAGCACACAAGTAATTTGTAATGTTCTGGTGGTAAGAGTTATGTAAGTGGCACATGTCATTACAGTGTGTGTCATGTAAAATTAAACCCATAAGTGTTTAACAGACTCTGGAAAAGAGTTATTGTTTTGAAGTGTTATTCAGGTTTTTCTAACCCTAGAATTCTATCTGTCCGAAAGATAAAAACAATTTTGCAGTGCCACTTAAAACTGATGTCTGTGTGTACTTGAGATTTTAAAGTTTTATGTGTTCTAGCAATATTTCAGCAATTCAGCTTACTACTTGCCAGGTGTTGTGTGCAGACTCATTTAAAGGCTTTTTCGTTCTCCAGTGCTGGTGACCCAGGCCATTCTCAGGAGAGCACTGCTGCTGCCTGCACAAAGCCTGTCCTCGCCATTCTGACAAACAGAACCACAGCCTAAAATGCTATTTCATTTACAGTGACTTCCTCTAGTGCTTTTCTTTGAAATTATCACTACCCTTGTGCACTGATAACTGTAGCAGATTTATGTTTCAATACCATATAATTCAATACTTCAGCACCTTCATTGTGACTAAAAATACTAGCAGAGTGTATCTGAAAATATATCCACTTTCCTGACTTTAAAGGAAAATCAAAAACTGCTCAAGACCTTTAGCACTGTAATTTTGTAGCAACTCATGTCTCAGCCTCGTAAAAAAAAAATTAAATAATCCACAACGAAACCTCAGCAGAGTGGGAAGCAATTTTGTGACCAGTATATGGTATAGATAAAACATATTGATGTTTTGATCCCACCTCGAGTGCAATGTCCAGTTCTGGTGTCTCCACCATAAGAAGGACAGAGATCTGTTGGAATGAGTACAAAGGAGGGCCACAAAGATGATCCAGGGGCTGGAGCACCCTTGCTATGAGGAGGCTGAAGGAGCTGGGATTATTAAGGCTGAAGAAGAGAAAACTCCAGGGGAACCTTATAGATGCCTTCATATTAAAGACATTCTTCCCAATATCCAGTCTAAACCTATTCTCCTTCAGTTTGAAACCATTCCCCTTGTCCTTTCACTGGACACTCTTATAAAAAGTATCTCTCCAGCCTTCATGTAAGTTCCCTTCAGGTACTGGAAGGCATCTCTAAGGTCCCCCCAAAGTCTTCTCTGGAACAGGTTGCCCAGAAAAGTTGTGGATGCCCCCTCCCTGGAAGTGTAACAAGGCCAGGCAGGCGGAGGTCTTGAGCAACCTTGTCTAGATGAGAGCTGTCTCTGCCCATGGCAGGAAGTTTGAAGTAGGTGATCTCTAAGGTCCCTCCCAACCTAGGCCTTTCTGTGATTCTGTGATTTGTGCAAAATTCTGAGTGGTTTTGGATTAAAACAAAACTGAGAGGTTTCCTGTTCTGCTTAGGGGTTCCTATACAAGCTGTGTGGCATAACAAGGAGAATATTTCACAGATAAAGATCCTTCTTTGAAATGGTCACTGCTCTCTGTCCTGAGACTGCACTGAAGTATGTCCAGAGTTGCAGGGCAGAGCAGTGTTTGATGGAGATAGTGCTTGTGTTATTTAAAGCTTTATGGCCTGTACTTTTCCCATGTTTGCATGGAGGTGAATACTTAATGTTTCTAGAGGCCAAGTCATTATGTACACACTTATTTATTCTTTGAATTAATTACATGGAACACCCTAGGGGCCATAAGTACCCATAAATTTATCGTACATGGGACACAGTCAAATACAGTATTGTTATTGCAGTATTCTGCAGCAGGTAACTTTTTGTGACATAGAGATGAGGCAAAATGATGGACGGTAATTACACCTTTTATTATTAGTAGTAGTAGGATGTTAATAGTAGTATCTCACAGACTTTGTAAGTTAGAAAGAGAATCAGAGAAGACAGATGAAGTGACTTCATTGCAGTTATTCAGGATGCAATAAACCAAGCATAACATTAAAGATGTTTTTTCTCTGCTGGTATTGCTATTAGTTTTTCTGTTAACAGGAATTCATGCTCTGTCCTATGCTGTCTCATCCTTGACTTCTGCTAAGTTTCACTGCTTCAGTTTGTAACAGATTCATATCTCAAAGGAAACGTCTGAAGGGGAAAAAATTCTAGAGTGAATTGATGTGGGCAGCCAGCAAAACAAGTAGATAATTGCTGTGGCACACTTCCTGGTCTTTGGATTACTTCAGAGTTGGGGGCCCCGTGGGCAATAAAGAGAGCTTCTAGATACTGTAGCATGTAGTTCTCATGTCCCTAAAGGAAAAAAGCAAAGCATTTTGCAGACTACTCAGTCTTCTATTAAAAGGATTTGTTTAATTAAAATTTAATTAGTAACTTTTAGACTGATTGATTCCTAGGTTGAATCATTAATTTGTAGCTAATGACTGTGGAAATCTAGTTTCGTAAGTAATCCATGTTTTATTTTTTGTATGGTATACAGAAAGTTTTCTGTGTAATGGTTTCTTTTACTGGTCCTGTTCAAAACCTTTGGCACACAGTAGCTAGGGGCTGTAGTGGCTGCAACATATGGAAAGCGAATACATCTTCTATTTAATGCTGGAGTGTAGTGAAATGAGGCAACCAGGTGGCACTGATTGCCAGGTAGTGGGCATGACCTTGTGTTAAGCCCACCTGTGCCTGATTAGGGCGGGCCCCTACTGCGCATGAGCAAGATTAGGGGGCCAATAAAGCTCACACCTGAGGAAGCCAGAGGGGAGGCCACTTTTGGAGCAGTAGCACCGATTCAGGCTGGTCAGCCCTGAGAGCATTAGACTCAGAGCACTGTTTGTGAGTTTCTCCTGGAACACCTGGTTGGACCTTGGAGTGCCGTGCCCTAAAAGAGGTTCGTCTTGCTACATCTCTGGCCTCTGGCTTCCTCAGGTGTGAGCTTTATTGGTCCCCTAATCTTGCTCATGCGCAGTAGGGGCCCGCCCTAATCAGGCACAGGTGGGCTTAACACAAGGTCATGCCCACTACCTGGCAGTCAGTGCCACCTGGTTGCCTCATTTCACTACACTGGAGTCATATATAGTCAAAGAAGTGAATACACTGAGAGACCTGACTTTCCTGAGACAACTGAAGTAAAAAATAGCAAAGGTGCATTGTCTAAATATTCCCTATTTCTCCAACGTAAACAGCATTAGTTGAAATATTTACATAAGTGAGTATACTGTACATTTTTGTGTAAGACTCTTTGTTGCATGTAAAAAACTTAGAGCTTTTTTAAAAAGAAAAATCAGAAGCATATCTAATATTACATCAGTGATTGATAAAATGTGTTGACTTTTCTGATAGGATTTCCTAGGGTTATACTTTTATACAGTAAGAAAAATGTCATTGCAAAGTTAGGTATGCAAAGTGCATTATCAAGGCTTAAATACTAATCCTTTGATAAGGGATGGGTAAGGATTGTTTAATTTTATATTGTCTTTGACTAGGGCCTCTTTGTGATGTTCTTTTAAGGCTATGCACAATAACTGTTTGAATAGCCTGTAATCCAATCAGGTCAAACTTGTCCATGTCTTCTGCTTTTTTGCCAACTACCACATCTTGTTCCACTTTTTATGCACAAAGACATCATAAATTCAGAGCCTCTAGGTGAGTAGGGCATTTTTTTTTTTTAATGTGTTACTTTAGTAATAATTTCAATTTAATAATTTTTTCCTTTTCGGAAATGCCAACTACCCCACATCACTTTGTTCCAGATTATTTGACACTTTGTGGTCCTTTCAAATCAGAAGACTGACTACTTTGTACTGCAAAGGGAGATGGAAGAAAAATGCATTTTATGATCTTATTTTCTGAAAGGCCCAATTTCCAATAAGCAACAAATGTATGTTTGTTTGGCTTTTCACAATGCAACAAAAGCATTCTAAGTAATTTATGTTTTTACTTAATTCTGTCCTTTGCAGTTAGTTGGTACATGGTAACACATTGCCTTTTTAAGTCTCTTTTGTGGCTTCACAGTTGTGATTAGTCTTTAAGTTGTGATTTATTAGTATTATAAAGGGAGAAAAACAGATTTGCAGAACCATCAGAAGGGTTTTTTTGGGAATTTTTTTTTTTTTTTTTGCGTTGCTTGTAGATTTCATACTGTTTTCCCTTAAATATTTAGCTCACTTGCACATTTGTAATTTTTTGCATTCCACTTAATGTATATTCTTCTCCACTGGAAAACAGTGAGAAAGACTAAAAAAAATGGAAGAAGAAAGAAGGGCATTTGTTTTCTAATCTCATCTGGTTTCTGGTCTTTAAAATCTAAACATCCACAAAAATGTGTTCTGAAATGAAGTAAAAGCAGTAAATCATCAAGGATGACTAAAAGGCATATGGAATAATCCAAAGAAGTACCATGGGATTAACTGGAAGACTATGGGCAGTGAAGCACAAATAAACATTAATTAAAACAGAAGAGGTTGTTGAAGGTTCCATTGCCTCAGGGCAATGGCTTGATTGGTTCAAAATAGGATTTTGAACACAAGCATGCTAGATGTTGCCTTAATTGTTAAATTGGACTTAGGTCAGCTACTGAATCTCTTATGTCAGTGCTTGTTGGTTTCTAGCTATTGGCAGATAACAGGTTTATAAAGAAATTATTTTACACCAGCACTGAGCAATTTTTAAATGCCTGTTCCCAAGTACCATTGGTCACAGTGTGAAATTGGATCCCAGAATGGGGGGGTGAGATAAAGTATGACTATTGCTGTGTTCCTTGAAGATTTGTGTACATTTTTTTTTGTCATTTGCATGAGGCATTTGCATTTGCAATTGGGGCTTTTGCATTTATGAGACTTGGCTTTCTATAGCCTAAGCAGCATTCATTGTCACAGAAACATATTATCTATCATAATCATGTATTCTAGACATGCAAATATGTAAATTAAATAATACTCAGGACAGTCCTCTGACTAACAGACATTTTAAAGTCTTTGTTAAAGCGTATTGTAATGACAGGAGCTAGAAAAGAAAAACCCAAATATTAAAATTTACTCTAGAACTGAAGTCTTGCATACCTTGTATCGGACGCTAGTGTGTATTAGTGGCTGATTATAAACAGCCTAAAAATAGGAGCCTATAATGGAAATGCTGACAGATTCTGAACTATCATGATGGTAAAAGGCCCTGCTATAATTAGGCATGCATCTGAGTAGACTGTAATATGATTGCCTTGTTTATACTCTGCTCTGGAAGGAATGTTTGTTAATCTGCACAATCCTTTTAAATGAATTGTGGAGCAAGAGTTTGTGGAAAAAAGATGCTGAGGTTTATTTTATATTCAAGCCTGTGTGCATATATATCAAAATACAACAAACATTGGATAACTCTGATTAACTGCATAATGTGCTGTTATCTCAGGACTCAGAGAAAAGCATCAGAATTTACCTGAAAACATCAGACATTGTACAATTCAGCAGGAGAAAACGTGAAGTTATCTGTCTTTATATTATAAACAGACCATGATTGAAATAGTTTGCATTTCAGTAAGAACTTTTCTTTCCTGTTTTTGGGCACTTGAACTCTCCTGTCCCAATGTCTTTTTCTCCTGTTTTCTTTTTGCTGTCAAACTACTATTTCTTCTGTAATTTCAGAGGTCAGAGCCCAGCTGTTGCTGAATTTAACTTGCTTCTGAAAGCATGTTCTTTGGAAACTTATGGTGTTGATCCTCATCCTTGCAAGGTAACAGTTCTTACTAACATTTAATAAAATGTTCTTTTTACAAACATTTAGTAGAAAGGTGCTAATTAAATCAATTTAGCTATATTTTTTGTCCAGGCACAAACAGGGAGTAAGTTATAAAAGAACTTGCCCTGGGACTACATAATACTTTTAAATGTTTGAAGAGTATGGTGTCGTTGACATTTCTTCATCTGTCAAAGAAGTCTCTCCTGAAGAAGCCAAGAACTACAGGGCAATATAGGAGAGTGTAATGACGAAACCTTTGATTATACTTCATAATTTATTTTCATTTAATGCAAATGTTTCTTTAATGACTCCAGGTGTGAAATATTTGGTTTGTCAAGATTTTCAGGATCCAGCATTATTGATGTCCAAAGATACAACAAATTATTAGTTTTTCAGATTAGTTTCTCAGACCCCACCAAAGTGTTCAAATCTTAAAAGAACAATAGAACAAAGGTACAGAAGGAAGAACTAGATATGCATTTGTATACTCCTCCACTTTCCTGTTTTGTTGCTTTGTATAAGAAGTAGATTGCAGTTACGAGATCTGATTATCTCTTTCACCTGCATTTCTAATTACTTGGGTTTATCCGTGTGATCTGAGTGGGCTTTTTTAGAGTTAAGTAGTTCATGTTTTAACTGCTGCTATTGCTCTGGCTTTTATACCATCTCATTTTGCTGATCACAGTAGTGATGCTGAGTTAGCTGTTCTGGTAGTCAGCTCCCTTAAACAGTCAGCTCTAACACAGAGCTGAATCGGGTTTCATATACACTGTGGCAGGAATACTGGTCCTGTGTAAAATACAAGATCCAGTTTAGAGGTCGGTGAAGTCAGTGTTTTAGTTTTTCAAACTTTAGTTTGAAACTATACATCAGATTTTTAGAGGGCATCTTAAAGACTTATGTCAGCACTTGGAACAGAGTCAGAACTGGCTCAGAATTTCCTCTTTACCTGAATGGCGCAGCTTGTAGAGGGAGGGCATGGAGGGGTTCACAGCCAATGACTAAGTACAATTTTTTAGTTTTCTGGAAAACTGCAAAGCAGGGTGGTTCCCTAGCTCCTTAGGATGTGCTCCTCCCAGTGCTGTGGCTTCTTCTCCAGAAGCATCGCTGTATTTCTTCTGCCTTATTTTATTGGTGGAACATGAGGTATAATAAGTTGATTAACTTTAGCAAGGTAAGCCTCTGGAACATGGGGTGGACAGGAAATCCAGCTAAAACAAAATTCACCTGAATCATTGCTCAAAAACTTTAAGACAGAACTTCTATTGTGGAATTAAAATTCTTTAAAATGGTCTTTCCTGTTTGAAATGCCAAGTATCAACACATGTTCTGGTTTGTACCCAAGAGTGCTTGCTTATGATAGTAAATATTGTCTATCAGCAGTAATTCAAACACAGTATCTCACAGAGGAACAATGTGAAATCTCAAAAGGTATCAGTGCTGAGGCAGATATGAAGCCCTGTTTTTTAGTTTTTCAGCACATAAAGAATAGGACATACATAGAATAATGTTATCTACAACATTAGTAAGTATATTGAAGGATTTCCTTTTGACATCAGCTACAAGTAGATGGAAACAAAGTGTAAGATGGCATCCCTCAGCTAAGTGCCTAGAAATAAATGAGGCCTGCATTGCCAAGAGCAGTCTTTGTTCTGTAGAAGTGTAGAATTTGAAGGTAAAATACGTTTTGAAAATGAGTAGCAATGTATGCTATTAGTAAGAAATATGTCACTGGATCAGAAGAAAATTAATTTTTTTTCTCTTTCAAGGACTCAACAGGGACAACTACATTTTTAGGATTCACTGCTGCAGGATTTGTAGTTTTCCAGGGGAATAAAAGAACTCATTTATTAAAATGGTAAGCACGTGAAACAAGAGCATTTGTATGTATGAGTTTTTTCTCCTGTGTCTTCCATTCTTCCTACTATCTTCACATGCATTTGTTGTCTTTAAGGTCAGCTATGTGAATATTCCTTCTCTTACCCTATCATGTGTCTGTTTTAAAGGATCTTAGATGGGAGGTAGAATATTGATAGCATGGTCTTTTTCCTCCAGCAAAAATTGCTCCATAGGCTGCATTAGTCAATGTAATGCACTAATGCAAAAATTGAGTAAATTGATGTGTCAGCTATGCTGTAAGTCATTAGTGATGCTTAGTGGCATCTTTATTTGTAACTCTTGGAAATATTACTATTTCCTCATTTAATTAATCTCCGTTCACAAACTACAAAAGCTCTTATTTGGTAAGCAGAGGAACAAGTGAGAATGCCTTTGAATTGTTTTTTAATCTCTTTTTTTTAAAGAAGTGGACACTTACACAATTGTCCTTTTTTTTTTTTTTTTTTTTTTTTTTTTTTTTTTTTTGTCTGGTTTTGCTTTTCTTTTCTACTCCTGTAAAATATTTGGCTTAATTGGACATCCTCAGCTGTGTCTGAGGGAGAGGTAAAACTGAGCTTCCACAGGTGGTGTCACAGCAATCCATGCCCTCAGCAATGTGGTGTGAATGAGCGCAGTCATGCTTAGTAATTTATAAATCTCATTTAGCCCTGCTGCTAAACAGATGCCACCAGCAGTTACTTGCATTTTGCTGCTTCACCTGAGCAATCCCAGCCTGTCTTGTAAGAAGAGAATGGGCAGGAGGTGAAGAAATGGGGAGGTGGTTTTTTTTATGTAGAACTGGACTCTTTGCTGTGTATCCATAGAAACCTTACTGAGAACTGATTATCTTGAAATCCTTAGAGGTGTAAAGTAAATGTGGTCCTGTCTGGAAGATTCGGTTCCCAGTGGAGCTCTGGGGTCTTGTCTGACTGATATCATCCATTTGTTATCCTGTGTTTTCCCTCAGGTTAGTTTCAGGTAGCCCTAGTCATCGTGTTTTATTGGTTTCTACTTTTGACATCAGGAAAGTGCAACTATAATGTTAGTGCAGGGTGCAGAGAAGAGAGAATAGTACTTGGTGAACATATATCCACTATACTGTGGGAACAGGGTCCTGCAGTGCTTAGTTTTTCATGTTACTTGAGGATAACTTGTTCCCTAGGACACCTTAGTGTAGTCACTTATTCCATTGGCATGTACACCAGGTACAAAATGAAATAATCGCAGAAGAAAAGCCATTAAGCTGTGTTACACTGGCCATTGGAAGGTAGGTCTGATAAGATTTATCTGAATGCCATATACTGCTCCTTTCATTTCTGAGACCTAGAAGTGAGCGCTAGTAGCTTTAACCAGTATTAGCTGAAATTTGCACTGTGCAGTAAAAATCTAAATTAATATTTAAGATGTTCTTTTCAATTGAAAACCTTTCTCAACTGGAATGATTTTTTGTTGTAAAATGTTAAGTCAAAACTATTGTTATAAATGTGCCATGATAGCATTGTTCTTGTCTCCAACATCATTGCCATTCCAACCATCTGACATCCAAAATCCTTAGAAAAGTTTATGAAAAAAATATAGTGTATCCATTTTTGCTTTGGTAATGATAAAATTTCAATAAGAATTAAGCAGAGGCATTGGATTGCCTTTAAATGGTGCATTGCTATTATATTTGTAGATTGTGCTTTCAACTTGGGTTAAATTAAATTTTGACACAGCTTTGCAGCTCACAAGGCCCCAGTAGTAAGTGCTGCCAAACATCTACTTCTTGTACTTACTACTTTCCTGTTGTGTCCTGTCTGTAAGTAGTCAGTTACTAAGACGTGTAATATGAAACCACAAAAAAGTAAGGATGGAGATAAGATAATAGTAATAAGATAATGGTAAAAGGTGCCTGCATATAGAAAATTGTATGCATTCTTCTGCAACATATGTTGGCTGAGGGTATTGTCTTTCAATTTAATTACATTAGAATTTCCAATATTTTAAGATATACGAGGAATTACAAACTGCATAATAAATAGAATGTCTGCTTTTATTTTCCTCATCATTTTCCAGCAGCCAATTTTAAATCTTCAAGGTCCATTGGGATGTAAAAAATACTTTGGGCTTATGTTCTCTAGTTTAAAGAAAATTAGAACATTAAATGCTTTTATGCTAAAGTTTGAAAAATTTCTGTTGAAGATCTGTGTCATTTGACCACCTGCTTGGCTTTAGAAAACAGGAAAACTTGCATTCAAGTTGCTTTTCTTACCTGTAGATCTACTGATTTTTCCTATATGTAAATAATTTTTTCTTTCTAGGTGTGATGTCTACAAGCTGAAATTTGAAGGAAAGACTTTTTATATATTTGGAGCTCAGAAAGGGGTCAGTTTTGTTCTATGTTTAATTTAGAATTAAGTAAAACATAACATCATTTTTTAACAAATTTCTAAACAATTAGTTGTACTTCATATTGTAACAAAAATAAACTGAGTTAATGTGAATGTTTCTTTTGTCAAAAGAATGTCTAATTTGCAAAGAGTTGAGACATTTATCACCTAAGATTTATGCAGTGCTGTGTTGGTTGCTTGTGGTTTTGGTCATTTGTGTAGTTAAAGCTGTACCCTGCCACTCTAAACATGAGTGACCTGTATGATTGAAGATTCAGGTGGGCATTGATACCTGGATCAATGTGAGGTATTTTTGGATAATTACTATGATCTTCTCAAATTCTGGTAAGCTGAATAGACTGGAGTCTTTCAGTACCTGAAGGGGGCTGAGAGGAAATCTGGAAAGGGTCTTTTTACAGGAGTGTGTAGAGATGTTACAATGGGTAACTTTCAAACTGGAAGGGGGTAGATTTAATTTGGATTCTAGGAAGAAATTCTTTAATGTGAGAGTGGTGGGACACTGGCACAGGTTGCCCAGAGAAGCTGTGGCTGCCCCCTCCCTGGAAGTGTTCAAGGCCAGGTTGGATGGGGCTTTGAGCAACCTGGTCTAGTGGAAGGTGTCCCTACCCATGGCAGCGGTGTTGGAACTAGACGATCTTTAAGTTCCCTTCCAAGTCAGACCATTCTATGATTCTATGATATGCTCTCCTCTGCTCCATCTAAACATTTTTCCTCTGCCTTCTTTTAATTTCTGAAACTATTGCCTGAGCAGTTTAAATATCAGCTACCTATGGGTTGTACTTCTGTGGGTGAACCAAAGATTGAGAATATACTGGAAAACTTGGTCTTCTGTATATCCAGTTTATAGTAATGTCATCAGGTACAGCTACTTCATTTTTTGAGAACTGAGCATTTTCAGTACTTTTATTTGTTTCTCTTCCTTGTATTTAGAAAAAGGTTGTGCTGTCATTCCATACCTCTACACCAGCAGCCTGCAAGCATCTTTGGAAATGTGGGGTGGAGAACCAGGCTTTTTACAAGTATGTAAACCCAAAGTCATTATATTCAATAAAAGTAAAAAAATGTACGTGTAATTAGGAGATTGTTCAGTGTTAAATGTTCCATTTCTTTAACAGAATTCAATATGCAAACAGAAAACATGCAAATTAGTGGGGAATATTTTTTTCATATCACACCAGTATTGTAAATTGTTTAAATCTGAATGATTAAGAAGGGCTTTGACAGTGAATAATTACACTCTTCCCAGCACACTGTTTTTGCCACTTTGTAGTGAGACATTGAGTGTCTCACTACATAGTCCTGCACTTGTGTCTGGAAGCATTGTTGTTAATCTTAACCCTGCTGTAAATACCTTGAGAATGGAGGAAACAATCTGTTATGCCTCTTTCTCTGGGCTCTTCTGCTGTTAGGTAGTGTTATCTCACCTTAAATCCAGTGTTTAGTAAGAGTAGATTGGAAAATAAAAAAAGTAGATAGATGGAATAGGCAGTTACTTCTACCCGAAGGAGTCTGAGAGAGACTCATAGGAATGTCCTCCCTCTGCTTTTATTCTTTTATGTCTGTGTTATTAACTGTTTTGGGTTTGGCCCCAAATACATGCTTGTGGTGATTTGGCCTTGACTACGTGCCAGATGCCCACCCAGCTGCTCTCTCACACCCTCTCCTCAACAGGCTAAAGGGAGAAAATGAGATGAAAAAGCTCATGGTTTGGGATAAAGATAGAAATATTGCTTGCCAGTTACTTTCGCAGGCAGAACAGACTTGACTTCAGGGAAGTTAATTTGTTTCTCTCCTTTTTACTCATTTTTTTAAATAGCATTAAAGACAAAACTAAAAACACCCCTTGCCTGTTTTTTGCAGGCTAAACTTCATTCCTGACTCCTCCATGCCCTCCTTGCCCTAAGCCGTGCAGGGAGATAGGCAGTAGGGTTTGCAGTCAGTTCATAGTGGTTTCTCTCTGCTGCTCTTTCCTCTTTGCGCTTTTTCACTGATCCATTTTCGTTCACAAAGTGCTCCAGCGTGGGTCCTTCCTATGGGATGCAGTCGTTTAGACTAAACCTGCTGCAGCATGGGTTCCTCTCTATGGACCACAACTCCTGCCAAGAGTCAGCTCCTGCATGGGCTGTCCATGGTCTGTAGTGTGGATATCTCCTCCACTGTGGAGAAGGGATACTTCTCTCATTTGTTTTTTTTTTTTTTTTTTTCCCACTTTCTAAATGTCTTCAGGGTGCTACTGTGGGGATATTTCTTTAGCATGATAGCTCAGTTATGCCTGCCTGTTTCAGTTGTGGTGTGTATTAAAAGGTGACTACTTTAGTAAAATGAAAATTGGTAATGATATTCAGTGGAGAGGAAGCTGACCAATAGACTGGAAAATAGTAATGGTAAATATGCAGAGTACAGAAAAATAACAACAATCCAGCTAACCTGAAACGAAAGCCAAAGCAGTCTCTAAATAGAGGCTTACTATAGTAGCTTTGAAACAGCAAAAGTTTTAATACATTTCACAGAAACTGAGCTGTACAGTGTGGACTACTACTTACTGAACAGCATTAGATGAATCCTGTCTGTTCATGTTCTGTTTGATACCAATAAGGTATTCTAATTAGATTAGAACAGGCATGGCCAGTTTGTAAGTAAATAATGATAATGACACTTCTGCTTATTTAGATTTGGTTCTCTCTTCTGCTCAGAAGATCTTGAGACCTGGACTTTCAGATAGGGCTGGATCTCTTGGCACACCTTGAAAACAGCTTTAGTTCTGTCTTGAACCAGGTTCAGGGTTGACTGTTGTGATTATTTTCAAGTAGATGTGAATTATAGAAGATAATCTACTAGGTTCTGGAAATGAGAGGCTAAATATTGAAATTGGTTTGCCATCAAGGAGATGGTGTGTCTGAGGCACTCTGTGATAAGACAGTGATAGAAGGTTGCTGTCTACTTTGTGATTAGAGAGAAGCAGTAGGATGTGATGTAGGCTACTAAAATGTTTACTGTACAGAGACATTGTAAATGCATCTATGTTTGGAGACAAGTGTTACCACTGTAGTATTTATTTACTTTACTAATGGGAAAGTGGGAATAGCAATATCTTCCTACAAACCAGGTGGTGTTAGGACAAACACACCAAGGGTGTCCTTGAAGTTTATGAGTTTTTCCTTCATCCTGTGAATGAAAGTCTGTAGGGAGGCAGCAAATGTTGGCATTTAATTTTCTGGCTTTCCTATTCAGGTAATTACTTGTTTCATGCTCACTAATTCTATGCTGACTGAATTGTTTTATGCACAATTTGTATTCTATTAAGACGTTGAAATCCTGTTACTGAGTATTACTTTGTGGTATAAAACTAACAAGACTTGTAGTTTGCCACAGTAATTTTTGCTTATCCGGTTCCTTCTGTGATGAAAATGTGACAGCCCCTGTTCTTTTTTTTTCAAGGTATGCAAAATCCAGTCAGATCAAGACCATGTCCAGCAGCAAGATATTTTTTAAAGGCAGTAGATTTCGATATAGGTGGGTGTTTGCTGTGCTTTTCATGGTAAACCATTGCAGAAAGTAAGAGGAAATTTCAGTGATTGCTTTTGACAAGCTGAGGGCTTTTTCTTCTTGAGGACCTGTTCACACATAATCCAGGTCAGGATTCACTCTAGTGCTGTTTGTAAAATAAGTTGGAGGCTTCACACAGACTTCTGTCAAAGACCAGTTTAACTAGAACCAGGCTCCACTTGGTTCTATGAAATGATCATGCAATGAGCAGCTAGTGCAGAGCCTGTCTGCCCCCTGTAACTGAGGAGCTCCAGACCAGGGGTGCTGTGGTGGAACAGTCCAGTCCCACTCCTAGCATTCTGATACAAAAGGTTGCTTTTTCTTCAGTAGCTTTGCAGACAAATGGTCAGGAGATCCTTTCGTCTGAGAAATTACATATGTACTGTGTAGGATTTTTATTTTTTTGTTTTTTACTTTTCTTCTTTAGAATAAGACTTGATTGTTTATGTGTGTATAGTGGTTGACATGTAATAAAATCATCTTACCATTTGCTTCAATGTTTATTTCATATTTTAATGCAGTGGAAAAGTAGCCAAAGAGGTTGTGGAGGCAAGCTCAAAAATCCAGAGGGAACCTCCTGAAGTCCACAGGTATGTCTTGACATTCAATATTAAAATCTAAGGACTAAGAGTTACTGTTCTTACAGAGAAATACTCTTTAAGATATAATGGCTGTATGGCTGTCATTCTGAGCTTGCAGAATGAGGCATGCAATTTGTGTTGCCAGTGTTCAAAATTACGACAATAGCATAATGTCTTCTACACAGGACACTTAATCTGTGTCTCTTTGAACTGGAATCAGTCAGTCGGGTAAGTATTTTGTATTATTTCTGTGTTATGACACAGACTGTTATTGCATGATCCTGACAGAAAACTCCATTCTCATTTTGTTCCTAGTTCTTGACTATTTCTTAAAAGATTCTATTTTGTTTATGTATATGGGCATGTTTAAAGGTAGACCTGGTAGTCTTTCCAAAAAGTGGTCAGATAAAAAACCAAGTTGATTCAGTAAAGAGAAAAAAGTTTAGAAAATCTTTTTTTTTTTTTTTTTTTTCCCCCAAGAGAAATACTTTCCTGTCCTTATCACTGATTGAAGTGACAATGAAACTTCTAGGAACCTAATTAAAGTCCTCTGGAAGAGACGAAAGAGGCCAGCAGGAAAAAGCTATTTAAAATCTTTTTTAAAGTTTACTTGACTTTCTGGTCATTTTACTGTCATATCCCTATTTTCATCGTGACTTTTTTTCAGGGACAAGGGGTGTTTGTGTTTGTCTTATTTTTACTTGGCTGTGGTTATTTCATGTATATTTGAGAGAAAATAAAGAGTAAGAATATATTTGCAGCAAATACATATAAATATATTGTTCAGCCCTGTAATTAATATTAAGGCCATGCGGGGATCCTTTTGAAAATACTTCTGCAGATTGCATTTAAAAATCAGATAAGTGACAGTCCAAAATGTTTTAACTGAGAGCACAGAAGGCAGAATATAGGTCCATCCTTGAGGCAGGGTAGATTACTTGGGCATACAAATGCATTATAAATTAAAATATTTATTCACTTAAGGAAACAGGTTATTACTTACTTTCTGTAGGACTTTCTTCCCGAGGATAAGAAAACATATTAACATAAAATTATTTCTTACCTTGTATTTTGCTTTTCTTTGCTTTAATATTTAAAGTATTTTACACATATTGTTTAAAACAGTTAGTGAATGTGAAGAAACAGATCAGAGGGGAAATAAGTTTATAGAGCAATGTCATTAACTCCCATAAAATAGTAACATATTTTAAATGAATAACATTCTTAAAATGTATGCATTTACATTATTACGGTAGCTTCAAGTTCAGTTTCTTAAAAAAAAAAAAACACAAAAAACTAAGAAAAAGTCTAATGATTTCATGTGTTTTTACAATGCAGGTTTTGGAATGGGAGGCACTGTCCTTCTAATAGCACAAGTATGCAAAAAGCATGGAATATTTTCATCTCCAAAAAAACCCACCGATCTTTATAAACAAGTTTCTGTGTGAAAGGATTTGAAGATAGGAAATAGTAGTTTTTCAGATGTAAAACATTTGGAGGAAATATAGAAATTTTAATAAATTGAAGTTAAATTTGTATGTCTACATTTAGATGAAGCTTTCTCTTCCTGTGCCCCCTTCCTGAAACTCAAGTCAGTGGTTTCAGAGCTGTATTGAGAAAGACGCATGTAGCTGGGAGAAGGTTACAGTTCCATATCTTTGTGTTTGGAGACAAAGATCCAAGGGATGCATAACAAAGTGGAGGTGTGGTTGGGTCAGAGTGAATGTAATTACAGTAATCTGAGAGAAAAACTTTGGATAATAAAAATTTAAACTGAACAGTTGTTAGAGTCTGCTCATAGAATGCAAATGAGAACACAACTAGCTTTGGGCATATGTTAAAGAGCAAGGAATCATGGCAATTAAGCAAGGAATCTTGTTTATCCCCACAAAATTTTTAATGGCATGTAATGTGACTTAGATTGTAGATCAGTATACTGAGTTTACCTAAATCCTCAGCAACACACTATCCCTTCTTTTCATTTGCAATAGATGCTCTATTCAGTTTTTTTTAATCTATGTGGAATTGTAAATTGATTCTTTATGCAAACTTGAAATGCATTTTGTATGTAAGTACTAGATAACTTTCTTTAAAGAGACATTTTGTCTTGGTAGTATGGTTTTAGGCTAATGAGCCTAATGATGAAGAAAGTCAAAAGCATTTCTCAGACTTTCCTGAGAAAGGAAAGGACCTGCTACCAAGAAAATCTGTTACATCCAAGTAAGACAGGAAAGAAAACCAGCCTGAGCACCTTGAGGCATGGTGTGGAGGCTGTGTCTGCAGGGCATGAGAATGAAAGCACTGCATGTCTGTTTGCTGAAGAGATACAGTTGTTCCTTATTTAGTCTTCAGTCTGTAGTGCTCATACCATAAAAAATCTTTCATCCAGTCCTGGAGGCAATGGAACAACATCAGGAAAATAATTTGTGTTTTCTCTACCTTCTCGTGCCTTGAAGTTGAATACTGATGTCTCCTGTGCAGTGTGGAGAGTAACACGGTAAAATCCTGCATGAGACAAGAAGGTCTGTGTCAGGCTGTGTAAAAGAAAGTAAACCAGCACCAAACCTTCTCCTACACTGTAGGTCTTGAAAGATTTATGTCTGCTGAGGGTGCAACATAACACGGCTGGCAGTAGCATCCTGTGTGCAGAGCTTGCTATGGTAGCTTAAGGCCTCCTAATTTAAGGAGAAGGATTCTGACAGAAGGCATATTTGACTCCAGTTTTTAACTTGTTAATAAACTGGCACTGTTTTCCCCATTTTTAGAACCAGTGTTACCCAGAGCCGCAGCTCTCCCTCATTGAACAAGCAACTCATAATCAACATGGAACCTCTGCAGCCCCTCCTTCCTTCTCCCTGCGAGGAGGAAGAGGTTCCTTTAGATGAAGGTGAGTCACTTACCTGATTCCTGCCAAACACTTCTAATATTTATTATAAAAATATATGGAAAAAGTTGTGTTACTCACTCAGGGGTATGGAAAAAAATCTAATAATCTCCAGTAGGAGTATACCTTTAGACCTCTGCACCTCAATCTGGGAAATGATCGTGTCGTCAAGGAGCTGTATGCAAGCCTCATATGAGATATATTGTGAGGAAAATTACTGCTGTTAAGCTTGCTATTTCAAAAATATTTATTATGTGAAAGGAACTTAACAGGAAATAGGTAATTCAACATAGCACCATTTGACTAAATAGTAACTCAATAACTCAGAAAACTGCTAGTTTGCTGCTAGGTATGTTGTTTTCTTGCTTCCCCTCACTTTTTAATTGATTTTTTTCCTCTATTCTAATGTTAGGAAAAACTCTCTGCTAATTTAATCCCATTATAAAAAGTTATGTTATTGGAAGATCAATTTGAATGCACTTTGTAGATCGAGGTTTTCCATGTATTTGTTTATTCCTTAGTATCTTACAAATCACGTACACTACACCACCTTTCATTATGACATGCAGTCATTACAAAGAATGGTATGAACAGCTTTGACAGTTTAAATAACTTCATTTTTCATAATAAAAAAGGAAGCCAACCAACCAAAACCTAACAGTGGTTCTTACGTTCTTACTTGAGATACTGTGGGTCTAATTGTTTCAGAAGTTGGCAAACACAACCTCTGTTGTTGCTTTGTTGTGGTCAATTAATGGAAACAGAAAACAACCAAGTATTTTCCTTTTCTTGGGAGTGCCTCCTAATTTAATTTTATAGGAAACATACAAACGTGCTTTTTTCCATTCCTTGGCAGTTCAACACTGAATGTAGCAAGAACAGAGTAAATTAAATAGTCTGTATACTTAGCTTCTTATCATGACTGGTAGTGGCTACATGACTTGAAGTTAATTTTAGCAATTACTTATTCACCTCGGCTGGGAAATACCTGTAGCTGAACATTGACTTTCTGGCATCCAAGTACCAAGCAATGTGTTCCTGCCAGGTTGTTGCCACCACTGCAGAGTAGTAACAGCTTGCTGCTTGTAAGACTGCTGTGCCACACTTAAAACTCTAAGCTATGAAATTCATTTCTGGGAGCAGCTGACTTACCATCACTATACGCTTACCAGACGTTTGGTTTCAAATGTATGTATTACGTAATTTTGAAAGTCACATTTCCTTTAAGTCAGACAGACTTGTTACTACTACCCTTTGATAGAAATTCGTGCTGATGGCTTTCCTGTGGAATATGTTATGCATAGTTAAATACCACCAGCTGCTAAGCTAACAATATTTAGCTCTTTTACAGTATTTTCCTGAAGTGTACTTGGCTATATTATCAAATAACAGCTTGAAATGACAAGCTCTCTCACAGCTCTCTGACAGTGATACTGGCTCTCTTCCCCACATGCACACCATGCACTTCTGTGGAATCCCACCTTCTCCCTTATACCAGCCCTAATCACCTCAGAGTGAACTGTAAGGAGTTAAAAAAACAAAACAGAACAAAACAACTCCCCAAAACCAAACCAAACCAACAAAAAAGAAAAAGAAAAAAGAAAAGAAAAAGAAGAGGGAAGGGAAGGGAAAGGAAAGGAACATAACATAACATAACATTTCATAACAAAATTTAAAACATGTAGTTCATCAGATTAGTGGCTTTTCTAAATAAAATAATGGTTCTATTTTTAGATTCCTCTGGTCTGCAGAGATAATTACTTCCTTCTAATATTTCATTAGACTTAGTAGAGGCCAAAGTGATCACCCTTAGGTCAGATTGTAGGCAATGGAATTTTCTCCTAGTTTTTTTTCTAGTTTCTTAAATGTTGAGATCGTTCCATGACTTATGGAATGGAGTCTGATCATCTTAAATTTCTTCTGATACTGTGCACTTTGCCTTGCAATTTCCTGTAAGTCTCCCAAGAAGTGTTCTGGACTCAGGAGATCTTGACCTCACTGTGTGTATCCGCATGTCTGTGTTCAACAGAGTTGGATTTATAGTGCTCTAAGCGTGTTTTACAAACAAATCTTTCATGTTATGGTAACAATACCTAATGCTAACAACAATTAGCTCTGCCAGCTTTCTTCTGTAAGTTATTTACAAATTCTCAGATTTCCAGGTGTTTACCATGCTTTGTGTCTATAAAATAAACACTCTGCTTTTGTTGCAAACAGAACATTGTGCCCATCATCATATTAAGATGCCTCTAAAATCTGAATACAGATGATATACTTATTTTTCACAAGTACATTAAAATTGATATGCTCAAGTAGAATTTTCTTGGTAACTAATTTTGCTAGCTGAGGAAGGATATTGATTTTGAAGAATGTGTTATCAGTTTTCTAATGCGGGGAGGACATTTTTTGTTTTCTTTTTCTTTTTAATTTTAAGAGAAGTTGCATCTTTTCTTCCTCCTCTCTAAAGAATGCAAAGGGTCTCTCTGACACAGTTCCCAGCAGTCATTAGCCTTTCAGTTGTGTAACATCTAACGTAGCAGTGTAGAAGAAGGGGAAAAATGAGAGTAAAAAGAGCTTCAAAACCAGTTGGTTATTGAGAGTTGACATTGCTGGCTCTCTTCTGCACATAGGGAGCTCTGGAGGAGAGAAGCAGGTTCCTTAACTGGGAAACCTTTGCTGAAAAACATCTTCCAACCGTTTAGGAGGACTTGTTGCCAGTATCAGGTCATCTAAAGTTGTCTTTCAGGAGGCAGAGCCTGCTCCTTACTGTCTGGGAGTTAGTGGAGATAGAGTTGCTGACGCAGCTTCAGGATTTCAAAATAAATCTCCTAGGTTCTCTCACAGAGTTTGTGGGCAGGGACTTGACATTTCACAGTCATTCATTCTTCTTTTTCATGAGAATGTTCATGAGAAACAAATGATACATATTTATTCATTGACATGAATGTGCTCTTGTTGGAAGTCATTTGTAACCTTGTTCAGGTGACACATGTGTCCTTGATTTGGCTTTCATTTGCATATCAAACATGATGGTGGTTATTTAAAGAATTGGTGCTTTCCAGTTTTTGTTCCTGTGTACACAGTGAGTATCCAGTCCTTTTAAGTGAAATTTTAAGGATCCTTTTCTGATTGCAACAAAAGTTATTAGAATAAAGATGATAAAAGAAGGCAGAATTGTACTTTTGAAGTAGTGACAAAATGGAGATAAAAAGTAAAGGGAATGAGATGCTTTCCAAAAACTCCACTGAAGCAGATGTCTTTCATGAGAGGAATCACTTGGTGTGAAATACATATTTTCAGGGCTCTCTCCCCTGCCTCCTTCTTTCGTACATATCTGCTCATAAATCATGGATTTTCTGGTGCAGAGAGAGTGGGGAAGTCAGATAACAGAATCAAATGGCCCAACATGTTGGAAACATTAAAGATAAATGTAAGAAGTCTGGGAAGTGAGAGACTACCTTCCCCCAGTACACTCCTTGCAGTTTGCCTCCTCTGGTTTCAGTAGACCCAGTAAGAGGGGTCTCCTTTCCCGCTATCCTGCGCGTGTGGTTGCATTTCAGCTTCCAGCTGGAGCAAGTTATCAGGTCAATATATGAGCATCATGCCTTTATTAAGAGTCTGCTGAATGGGGATGGGGAGTTGCGGAGCCTTCTGAAGCAACACATCTTTCTGGTAGATATGGATGTGTCCAGTAGTTGGCCACAAGGAAGGACATATGCATAGACAGACATTCCAAATGTATGAATTTTCTGCTGTTTGTTTATACACTGGCAGGTCAGATTTGATTCTAAGCTTGAAATGAAAGCATTTTAATCTCACTGTCTTGCTTTGTGACTAACATTTATGAGCACAGCATGGATTTTTCCTTTTCTATCTGTACATTTTCCACAAACAGTTGCCAGGCAGTGGCGAAGAACTGACACTAGTGGTCACAATTATTCCTTTTAGAAAGATAATGGCCCCAGTGTCATTTTGTTCTGTGAAAAACAGACCTTAATTGCTGGGCTTTTGTTTTGCTGTGCTATGTTTTGATGCCTTGGATATTTTTAAGCTTGTGTGTGTGGTTCAGCTGTTATGCTAGCAACTGCTGAGATGGATGCTGTGGAAGTTTTTATTGTATGTATGTGGCATTTGGAAATGTTTAAAAATAACCTCTCGTTCTGTTCCCTACTGGGATATTTTTGTTGGCCATGTTAGAAGCTCGTCATTTGATTCATTGAGAATGACTTGTGTTAGTCGCTTAGAACTCAGTGGGAACTCAATAAAAGGTCAAAGCTGGTATGGGTAGAGCCATTGCAAGACTTTGAAAAGAGGAATTAATAGTCAAAATGGTGAAGTGTCTTGTAAAAATCCAAACTAAGAGAAGTATTCATTTGCGGATGGTTAACCACTGTGACAAGGAGGTGTGCATTCGATTACTACGGCATGGCTCCAAGATCACAGCCAGAGGGGCTGGTAAACTTACATTTATTTTACTCATTTTTTTTCTCCCTCCTTTCTCCCCTTCCCTTCCCCTCCTCTCCCCTTAGTTTATTATGCTAATAGTGGTCTCTTGGAAATTAACTTAGCTGTGAATAACTATGTTACACCAGCTACTTCAGAGAATAAAAATGAATCTAGAGCAGAGCTGAAAATGGGGATGAAACTTGCGTTGATATCTTATGCAAATTGTGGATTCTTTTGTTAATTGCTAACAAATGAATGATTGGAATATTGCCCTTGTAGTTTTCATAGACTGAGGGGGAGAAATATCATGCAAATTATAATTTCTGTCAAAACTTAATAATTCTTAAATTAGCAGACAGGTTGTTAACAGCTCAGTACAGTAGTGGATACAGGTCAGCATTTTGCTGCAACTGAGTGGGTTGGGTTCCCATAATTTTGTTATTTTTATTTAATAAATAAATAATTTAATATAACGAGTAATAGAAGTATGGGAGGGTGGATGGGGAAAGTAGTCTGATTTCGAACTCTTTTTCATTACACCTAACATGAGTGCAGTGCCAGGAACAAAAAGTATTCCATATTGCTTTGGATAGCAATGAAAACAGAGTTTTTTTCTTGTTGCTATACCAAATCCTTTTGTCAAAGATACATTGGTGCCTCTCCCTATCAATCTAAATGTCTCTGTTTCCTTAATGAAGTAAGACATTTCAAAATTTGTTTCTCTGTGGTTTCTGAGGTTCTTATTACTTTTTACATTTTTGCATGTATAGGTCGACAGATTTAATTTTCCCTGTACAACTATAGAACTATGCCTTTGAATTTAATCTTCATTTCAGACATGAGTATTTACAGAAGAATTAAATGAGAATGTTCTGGCAAAGATCAGAATATTGTTGCACTTTTAACATCTGAAAATCTGAAAGCAGTAATTACAGGAGATGTGGGAGAACCTGATTTTAGCAGTGATTTGTCTCTGAGTAGCGACAGCTCCTGGCTTCATTTGCTTCATAAATTCACTACTCAGGGGAAACTATAGTGTCTGTGAGAATGCTCTTAACTCCTTTGATTCAAAACTTAAGAGCGAAATTGAAAGAGCATCAGTATTTACATGTATTTTGCATTCTTACACCTGAGAGGTTAAATATCGGCTCCAAATATATAGAAAGCCATCTTACTGGTTTGATATGACATCGATCCAGCAACAGATTTGTATACTGGAGCATTGTTTCTTAAAAACCTTGATTTTGCAGTACTGTTTATACGTATGCTATTCTGTTTGATGTACACATGCATAAAACTGGAATATAACTGTATGCAACCCAAGGACTGGAGTTGGCTTGTGCAAAACTCATGGCAGAGGGCATACATAAATCCTTGGGAGAGCCCTGTTGCTGAGTGGGCATGCTGAAATGTCCCACTTGTGTGATTCTTGGGTGCTAAGCTTTAGCATCAGTGCTCAGCTCTTCTCAGGTTTGCTTCCTTTGGCTCAGTCTAGACACTGAAAGTCACTGCAGTCCCATCAGCAGTTCCTCTCCTTTCTCTGAGCTGCTCACAGATGCATCTTGCTTTCTCATTCCTGCTGCCATGATACACAGTTCTCTCTCCCTGCTTCCCGCCTTTTCACTGCTTAATTCTAGTTCTGGAAGGGGGTCAGCACTGCTGGGAGAGGATCTTTCCAGCCTAGAAGGGGGTTAGAGTCAGGCATCCCAGAGTGCTTGCTGTGCTGCGTGATCTGTTTTGCTTTTGTCTCTCTGCTCTTCAGGTATCCTTTTCAGGGTGTGGAAAGCAGAGTGGAAGTCTCTGGTGTGCTCACTAGCAGTGACACAAAACTCTGGAGTTGGGAGGGGGGCAGTTGTAACACTGCAGAGTTGTGGTGCTTGCAACTGATGTGAATTGGCAACTGTGATGCGGCTTTGCTCCTTTCTAGAACTTCCCATCGGACTGCAACAGCCATCACCAAAGCAAGGTCACTGCCTAAAATGGAGTTACTGTACACTGTCATTGGTTTACTCCAGTTGCAAAGCTAGAACAGGTGTCTTCTACGGGCACAGGATTTGGGTAAAGTAGAGATTTATGGCCTCCAGCTTCTGAGTGTTGGACATCTGGCCACGAAGCAGATCCTGCTTTGATTTGCATCCTGTGTAGTGGAATATTTGGGTTTAGTGTATCCTAGATTATGTTTCCCTGTCCTTGATTTTCTTTGTGACACCCATGCACTTTGCTCATGTGAGAAAGTCACCCTCTCCTTCCCTCTAAAAGGTCATTCTATTCATAGCACACAAAAACTTTTCCACATTGAAAATAAGCAAAGGAGCACTCAGAATTTCTAGAGGAAGTAGTAAGAGAAATAGGAAGGTGCTGTCTTAATTGCAGCCTGACTTAATTTCTTTGCCTTTCTGTATAAAGTATTCCCAGCACTGCTTTTTCTGGATTGCAACTAATTTTTCAGTTGTAGCTTTAAAATAAGGAAATCTTCACACTTGTGCCTTTCTCCACTACACAAAGCCTTTACAGATGTGTTTTTGTAAACACATGAATAGTGTGTAAAGCCATGTACAGTATATCTGGCCACCAGACAATGTGTGAACTGAATTTTTCAATAAGCAGAGGATATATTTTTCAGGGTATATTTCCAGCAGCTGCAGCTTCTTAAGAATGGTGGAGCTGGGGCTGCCCTTCATCCTGCTAATCCTCAGCTGCTGGTTTCAGCCCCTTCAGAACCACTCTTAACAGCTGACAACATTTATGTCAGAGCTCTTGAACACTCGTGTTCACAGCAGATGACCACTGTAAACTCGTGCTTTATTCAGCTGTTCATTTTCCTTTCTGCTGTAGCAAGTTAGAGGTTTGAAGCAATTGCAGAATTTGTTGGAAGGAAAGTACTTAGTTTTGGATAGCAAAATGAGATCTCTATGGTTTTGTAAAATTTGGCCAGTTGTCAGAAAAGTGCAGCTAATTTTTGCTGTAGGAGTATAAGAAATAAAGTTTAGTTTATTTGCCTGATATTCCAGTAATATATTATTAAAGATCATGATCTATGAAGTGTAAATTGCCAATAAAAATATGAAATTAAGACTGGAAGGAAGAAGTCTTCTCAAATGTAATCCAACACTACAGTCCTTTACATATTTTACATAGTAAAAAAATTAACTAAAGAAACAGTACAGTTTTCAAAACCTAGCCACAAATTTATAGTCCTATAAGGGTAGTATCAGAATAATAGTTATGAATGAATAGAAGAAAATAATTTTCAGCAATATTGTGGAGCAATTAAAAGATATTGGCTTCAAGTTTATCTTAGCTTTTCTATTCTCTTCTCTTTTGCATTGGAAAACTTAAGAGATTTCTTTTTTAACCTGGTTTTATTACTTCAAATAACTGGCTTTCTTGAAGGCTCTCAAAAAAAGGTGAATAATCTGAAAAACTTGCTCCTTTATTAGATTTGTATCACAGTAATATTTATTGTAGAATGATTTTGAATTTTTAGTTCCTTAAAGTGATATTCTTTGTCTGCGCAAGCACTGTATGTGCCATAGTGACAATGAACTTGTGCTGTTTGATTCTTATCTTCTTATCTGTTTGATGCTTTTATATATATATATATTGCAACATAACTAGACCTTTGCTGTGGGCTTACTTTGGCCATGGTTAATTGTTTCCTCAGTCCATGTCTTGAGAAATATGACTTTACAGGCAATATGAAGGAAAAAAAAAAGAGTTTTATATATTTAGTATTTTAAATATCAAATGAGCTTGGAAAAGCAGCAGTTAAGGCCCATTCCAAATGTTTAAATTTTGTTTTATTTACAGTTGTATTTTGTTCATGTAAAATACAGTTATTTTGATATTACTTGTTTTAACGATATGTAAACCAGTTGAAAATTCTTCCTTACCTTTTGAACTTTTTCTTTCAGGATATATAGGAATGTAAAGAATGTCATTTTTTTAGTACTGTATTAGGAAAAGAGTATAGGTAGGATAGATTAACAGTAGTATTTGTTTTAGTTTCATGTGTGCCCTCCTCTGATGGCATTGCTTCTAAGTTATCCTCTGAAACTAATCAGTGTATTGTAAAGTTGAAGTATGCTTTGGAACTGTGACATTACGAATTTTCATGAAACCTCTTCAGAAAACACAGATCTGAAGAGGTTCCTCTACTGCCTTTTCTCTTACAGGTAAATCACAAAGTCATAAGTTTGCCATTTATTTTACAAAAAAAAGCAGTTTTAATGAAATATACCATGATCTTTCTTGTTTGTGTTCACTATGTATGTTATGTATGCTGGAATTTACTCTGGGGAAGGAGAGAAGGCTCAAGAATTATACAGTGGGGTGACCTTTCTTAGCAATAGCTGCAGCTGTCCCGTGATGAGAAACACGATAAAGATGTATTACTGATCTTGCATCTAAGCAGGTATAGAGAAGCCTATGGCCAGGATTCTCAAATTTGTGAGGTTAAAATTAGGTCCTTTAATCCATATTGAGGTACCTTATTAAGTGGCTCAACTTACCATTTACTCCAACGAAGAGAAAGTGAAAAGCACATTTGAAAATCAAACTGTGTATCTAAAGATAGCTTTAGATGCTTCATGTTGGGCTCCAGAGTTCAAAAAACTTTGGCTTTTATATTTTAAGATACGAGTTCACTCTCGGATGTCTCAGAGTATAGTGTGATGACCAAGCATTTCCTACTCCTAGTTTGCACAGGAGAAAGATTCTCCCCCATGTCTGTTCTCACCTCCTAGTGTTCACATGCTGTTGTGAACTGTAGTTACAGTCAGTTTCTGTGTTCCTGGTGATGACTGTGGCAATTATATTTTTTAATGCAAAGCCTATTGTTGACAATAGGCATCAGCACAGAACATACTTAATGCTGAAATGTGACGCATTTCTAAGAGGAATGTGATAGGCAAGGGCAGAGCATTTGAGGTAAGAAATTATTAGCTCACAATCAAGTTAAGATAATGAGGAGACATCTCCTCATCATGGCTAGATTTGATGGCTAGGCACTGATGAAAGGAGCGCTACTGCTTGCTCTCTCCATCCACAGTAATGTGCTGCACTTGTTGATGTGACATGGCTCAGCACCCCATTGAGCTCAGTCTTTAAACCTTTCGGGGGGGGAGGTCCACCACTTTCCTTGGGGGCTGCTGTTAGTGTTAGACTGGAAAAAGGGTAGTCAGTTTTGAGAAGAGACAGCTCAGACAGATAGTGGAGTCATAAGAAACATGCATTCCAGTAAGGCTAAGAAAAGCCCCTCTTTAAGGGAAAGAGAGAAATTTAAAGGAGAGGTAAACGACATACTGAATATGAAGAATAGAAATGTGACTGAAGAAAAATGAGACGTGAGGAGAGAGAGCTTTTGAAAGACACAAGGTGTTTTTATTCCATTTCAATGACATCTCATACTGGGTGTCCGCGTTCCTCTTACCCTCTCTACTGCTAATATGAATTTATAATGATAATCCACTGTCTCTTTTTAATGTCATGCTCTATTAAATATTTCCAAGGTAAGCCGTTGTCTTACCACTGTCCTCATTCATCTTAAAGAAATGAAGGTGGGTCATTGTTGTTTTTACTATTATTATTATACACCAAATAGCACCAATTCACATATGTGCCAGGTTTTCATTTATAACAGAATGAACAGGTGTTCATTCTACTGACTGCCAGTAGAAAATACACTGTTCTTTTATTGTTTTGCATTACACCATTATTAGCGCTAGCTGCACCAGACAAAGTTAAGCAGATCTGATGTATTGCAGTATTGTGAAAATGTTGCCCTTCTCTGGAGATTTTCAGAAAGCTTTTCCATGGCTTGTTAACTGTGTATGGACTATTTTCAATATGCAAAATGATTGCAAAATGTTCTTTCTAACCTCTGTTGGAAGGATGAGTTTTGCTACCAGGAAGGCAAAAATTTAGGATCACTATTTTCATCTCCTTTTTTTCAGGTATACAGCTGCCAAATGAAGATGAGATTTCAGTACCTGTGGCTTCAGGTTCCCCAGCTAAGGACACTGAGGAGAATGTTGATCTTGCCATTGAGCAGGAAGAGAAGATGAAAGAGGAACCTTTAACAATCTCAGAACTGGTATACAATCCTAGTGCCAGTTTGCTGCCCACCCCAGTTGATGATGAGATTGACATGCTCTTTGATACCTGTTCAAGAGCAGAGAATGAGAAAGATGATACAGATTCATTTGAGGAACTGGAAGCAGATGAAAATGCATTTTTGATTGCAGAAGAGGAAGAACTGAAAGAAGCTCGGAGGGCGCTTACGTGGAGCTGTGACTTTCTAATGGGCAACCTAGAGGTGAATGCCTTTGTGAAGAGTTTCTCCAGACTTCTCCTTGTAGGCTTTGGACTGTTGTTCTTTGTGTTTCCTCTTCTTCTTGTTCTGTTGGAGTCGGACCTTCAAATCTCTTTTCTTCATGAAATCCGTCAGACACCAGAGTTTCAGCAGTTTCACATTGAATACTACTGCCCCCTTAGGCAGTGGGTAGCTTGCAAAATAAACTTCTTTCATGACATGCTGGGAAGCTTCTAAATTTTAAATAAATATGATACAACTAAGGGCTATATTCAAAATTTCAGTTAATGCAAGTTTTCCATAACGCCCCGGGGCCATCGGTTGGTAGCTGTCTTCATATCCATTTCATTACAGGCTTTGGGTTCTTGAATTTCCTTTACACACTTAAATTGCCCCTGTAGTTACAGGCTTATAGAGTCACCTTTCAGTGACCAAGAAGCAGCATTATTTTAATTGCATTTCAGACTTCATGTTCATCTTACTTGGTTTGCATCATATTGCATCTATTATATAAGACAGGGTCACAGTAAGCTTCATTTTCCTTAACCTTTCAATCCATCCATGACATCGAATACAATGAAAGGAAAAGATTTTTGAATATACTCCTTAGTACATCAGTCTCTTCTAACCAATGCCTATACAAGCAAAGTTTATGCTGGGTTTTTGGGATTTGTTTTTTTGTTTGTTTGTTTTTTCTGTTTAGTTTTTTACATTTTTATGTGTTTAAAATTTTTCATAAATTTTTAGCAAAAGACAACTTCTGATGTTATTTAAATGTATGAATCAGTAAGAATAATGCACAAGGACAAGTGGGGTGTTTTTAGTTTTTTAGCAATTTTTTTTTTAAAATGATTATCTGGACAATGAATGAGTTTAATATAGCTTTATACAGAGGGATTGTGGTTTGGCAAATATATAGAAAGTTCATTCAAGTTCAGTAGGGGCTAGCCGAGGGAGGTGAAAGGACACTAAGTGTGCAGAAGAATTTCTGAAAGGCACAGTAGTGAAGCTTGGGGAAGTGAGCAGAACTGAAAGCAATGATCCTTCCTCTTATATGTCAGGTTGTCTTTATCAGTGCTGTAGAAAGTCTCTACTAGGTAGTCCACGTATGTTCTGTGAGAGAGCCTACTGTTTAAGTGTAGATTATTGTACATAACGTGTGGAAGAAGATACTAGAAAGTAGGAAAAAAGAAAAAAAAAGAAAAAAAAGGCAAGGCAAACCCTAGCTACATCAGTAGGTGAGTGACCTACTTTAGAAATTATACAGAAGAAAAATGTATTCCTTTTTAGAAGCAAAGCATTAGGCTGTACAGTTGATATAAAATATTCTACTGACTCACAGTTAAAGGCCTAAACACTTGGAGATGCATCTTCAGCCTTGAGGCCCATTATCACTAATCTTTAAGACAACATATTTTCTGTGCATACTAATATGCTTCCTATCATGTATAGCAGCATATTTACTTTCTTTCCCTGGTACTGTGAGCCCAGTTGCAAGATCTAATGCTGTTTTGCGTAACATGGATTTGTGTATCTAAAGATATTCCAATATAGCTTAGAGAATATACTTAAAATTTTGACAATGCTGACAACATTTGAAGACAACAGAGGCTGTATTTAAGAGGAGAAAGGTTTTATTTTTTTCCATGCCCCAATCATAGTGCAGGCATAATATTTAAACTAGGAAACTGATTTTCATCTCAGAGTCTTTCTCCTGCTTTGAGATTTGTGAGTTGGAGACATTTTTGAGTCTGTTTCACTAGACATGGATTTAACACCTTGTAACTATATCTGTATTTCCTATTGAATAAATTCCTTTAGTTGTTATATTAGAGAATCAGTTTTGCTTGGTTTTCTCATGTAAGTCTTTGCAAATATCTAGTTTGAAAGTAGCAATTTACTTAGACAATTTCTCCTTCCCTTCTAATCTTCTTTAGTTTTTGAATGATAAAACAGATGCAGGGCTTAGGAGTTCCTTTTCTCAGTTTTCTCAGACTTTTAGATTGCTATTCATTTTCCAACCAACAAAGGCTAAAGTAAACAAAGGCCTTTTTTCTCTCGTCTTAGTTTGTCCTTACTAGTCTGTTCCCCAGAAGAGTCATTATTATTAGCTACTTGATGTGTTTTTCTTCTTGTGCTACTTGCAGCTAAATGATCCTTTCCCATGAGGTAATAATTGTTCAGCCTAATAGAAATGGAGACTGAACTAAAGCAGACATTTATCTTTAAGGGGAAGTTACTCACTTGCATTGGTTCTTAACAAAGGTGTCTGAAAAGGTGTTTGGAGTGATGAAGGCTGTGAGAGCTGGTATCCTTCAGGGTTATGGAGACATGGTTCCATACAGGCTATGTTATTCTGGTACTTATTTAGAAACATCCCAACAGTTAGATCCTATGCCAAAAATATAGTCTTGTCTCTGTAAATTACAGCACTTCAGAAGCAGGAGTATTGCTATGCTTGATTTGACTCTTATCAGAAAATAGCTGAGCTGCATGAGAATATAGTCTCAGAAAATGTGCAGTGCAGTGAGGTTTTATGTAGGGCTACATTCAAGTGTGTGTGTGCACATGTGCCTGCCTTTACAAACCATGTGCATATGTTCAGACCTGACCTTTTAAAGTCCTTCCCTTCCTTCCTGATAATCTCTGGTCTATCAAAGTAATTTAACTGAAAGTCTTGACAGTCCTGTAACTTAAAGGCCAGGACCACATAATACACAAACAGAATATGGTTGGGCATATTTAGAGAGAGCAGCAATCTAGTACCTTTTGGTGGGGATAACAGACATGGATTTTTGAGCACCTATGGGTGCAGTATTGTGTATTTCTGTCTGTGCTTGGATTATATTGTAAAATGTTATGTACTTGAATTCTATTTTGTGGTTTGTCTAACATTTATAAATACAACTCTGGGAAGAATTAAAAATGGTTTTATTTCATGGAGACTAAGGGGAATATACCTGTAACTTGAGCCTTATCTTTGTACAGTGAATTTCACATTTCTATATGTCAACATCCTGATTGTTTTGTATGTTGATATGATGGCAGGAATCCCTAATAAAATATACTGGTGAAAAGCTTTCTGTAGTTATGACAGTTCTTACAGAGAAAGATATTTCATAAATCATTGTTGTTGAGAATCAGTAGGTACATGAGACAGGACCTCCTGCCTCCCACTCTGCAGCACAGGGGGATGGGGAGTGGGGGTTTAGGGTCAGTTCCCCACATGGTGTTTCTGCCACTCCTTCCTCCTCAGGGGGAGGACTCTTCACAGCCTCTCCCACTGCAACATAGTATCCTTCTCATGGGAGAGAGTCCTTCAGGAACCCCTGGGACATGAGTCCCTCTCACAGGTGCAGTCCCTCAGGCTCCAGCCTGGGCTGCACACAGAGTCACGGCTGCCGCGGGAGCAGTCACCTCCTCTGATGCAGGGTCCTACATGGCTGCAGCTCCACATCTGCCCACCTGTGACACTTCAGGGGCTACAAATCCATGTCTGCTCCATCATGCTACTTCAGGGTCTGCTCCACTGTGCTCCTCCTCATCTCACCATGGCCTGAGGGGAAATCTCTGCTCGGACACCTTCTCCCTCTCCTTCTTCACTGACATTGCTCTCTCACCTCCTCTGCTCTGCTCTGTAGGTCTTTTATTTTATTTTTTTTCAGTTTCATTTTCCTTTTCTTGAGTATGATACTTGCAGAGGCTCACCAGGCTTCTTATAGCTGATCAGTCTTGGGCAGAAGCAGGTCCAGAACTGGAACTGGGGGAGCTTCCAGCAGCTTCCCATAGGAGCCACCCCTGTGGTCCCCCTTGTTTCAAAACACTGTGCTAGGCCAAGTTACAGCCTGATCTTCAGAAACCTATTGGAGCAGCTCTGATGCTTTGAAGCTGTCTTGCTTGTGATTGCTTTCATTTAAGGTGAGCTAGTGCTGGTTGTCTCAGCCAGATGAACTCCTTGCAGCAATCCCATCTTACACTGAGCTTCTTGTTCATCAATGGAGGCCTCCTGGTGTGTTTGCCTGACTTCCTCTTTGTTGGGATGCATCACTCCTGAGCTTGGAAGAGGTGATCCTTGAATACTAATGGGCTTTCTTGGGCACCTTTTCCCTCTAGAGCTTTATTCCATGGGACTCCACCAAACAGGTCACTGAAGAGGCCAAAGTCTGCTCTTCTGGAGTCCCAGGTAGTGAACTTGCTGTGTACCCTCTTCACTGTCCATATTCACATCCACTGTGGCACCAGTGACCACCATGGCCACCTTCACGGTGTTCCTAGAAGTATTCTAATAACATTAAACTGACAGTTCTCAGTTTCTTTCCTAATCACTTTATTGATAAAGATCTGAAACTCTACCGTTTCATGGTCACTGCAGCTGAGGCTTCCTTTCAGCTTCACGTTCCCCACCCTTCTTTTTGGTGAAAGCAAGGTCCCAGCATAGCACCTCCCCCACTGGCTTCTCTGTCACTTTGAGAATGAAGTTATGATCAAAGTATTCCAGGAAACTCCTGGTTTGCTTATGCCCTTGGTGGTGTTGTCCCTCCAACAGGTATCAGGGTCACTGAAGTCCCCCATGAGAACCAGGGCTTGTGAATGTGTCTGCCTGGAAAGGGCCTCATGTACTCAGTGTTCCTGGTTGGGTGACCTGTAGCAGACCCTCACTTTAACGTCCCCTGCCCTGCTTTTAATCCTTATCCATAAACCTCATGGCAGCTCTTCATCCATACCCCAATGAAATTCCATACACTCTAGCTCATCGCTGAATGTCACGCTCTTCATCTTCCCTGTTGGTCCTCCCTAAAGAGGCTGTATCCTTCCATTCCAGCACTCCAGTCATAAGAATGATCCCAGCATGCCTCTACGATATCAATAGGATCATAGCTCTGCATGTATGCACATGTCTCTAACTCATCTTTTCTACCCCCATGCTGTGTGCTTTTGCATAGAACCATTTAAAGTCAGACCCTTAATGAAGCTGACTTACTGCCAAGAATTCCTTTGGGGTTTTTTCACTAGTGTTTCCCTGTTGTCTCCCATTACCTCAGGAGCCCTGGGCTCATCTCTGTAAGACTTCATGTGTGCTGCAGTGGATCCTGCACATCTCCAAGCAACAGGCTGAAGGCCCTTGCTAGTACCCTTGCTAGTACCCTAGTACCTTGCTAGTTAAGGTAATGACCTTAACCTTGGTTTGTCATCCCACAGCTTGTCACAGGGGAACCTGATGTCCGCCTCCCCCTCAAGTCTAGTATAAAGCTCTGCCAATGAGCCCTGCCAGTCATAAAAGATAAAGGGAACATAAAATGCACTTTAAATGGACTAGAAACTGAGGTGACACAGGCTACATTTCTTTGGCTAAAGGACAATTAACTGGCATGTTAATTCCCTCCTTTTTCCTTCTGTACTCTATAATAAAGACAGGAGGACAGGAAATCTGTTCTACTCCTTTCTTGCTCTTTTGTGGCACTTGGGAACTCTCGTATTTTTGCATGGGAAGGCAGCTCAGAAGCTGGAAACAAAGAGTTTGTTTTACCAGCTGGTTACTCGTGACTGCCTCCTTTGTGTATATTTTCCTTCTGATCAAAGTCTCCTTTGCTGCTCTGAATTATGCAACTATATTCTTCATAGCACAAAGCTCCTCCTGTCAAAATCCTCATTTCCTAAGATTCTGTTCCATCTGATCTGCCAATTTAATACACACCAGGGACCTTCCAATCGGCTGCACTGAACTTAAGCATAGCCCTCAGTTTTCTCCACCCTCCCTGTGCCCGGAACACTCTCCACCCTCTGCTCCATGCTGCTTCCCTTACCCCTGTGCAGGTAGGTTTGTGCAGCCCCAAGCACCAGAAAGGCTTTGGGATCAGTGAAGCCTGAAATGCCCCTGCTGCAGTGTTAGACCTTTCCTTATGACCCACACAGGGACGTCCAAGGGCTGTGCTGATGGCTGGGGCTTGCCTGGCTGCAGCTTCACTCCACTGCCCTCCACATCCACTGTGGCACCAGTGACTACCATGGCCACCTTCAAGGTGTTTCTAAAAGTATTCTGATAACATGAAACGGACAGTTCTCAGTTTCTTTCCTAATCAGTTTATTGATAAATTGTATGTATAAAGAACCTAATTTATCATTTAACTATTTTATTTTTTTTCTCATTTAGACCGCAGCACAAAGCGCGAGCCATATGGTAAGGAAAATGGAGAAAAATTCTACATCTGTTTGTTGTAAACACTCATTCCAGTAGAGTTTACTATAACAAAGCAAGATAATTTTTGTATTTGTGTTCCATTCTGAGGACTGGGTTACAGTACATCAGGTGTTTTTATTGTGTAATTCACTCATTTTATTTACTTGATTGGTTCCATCCAGGAAAATTGCACCCAGTATCTCTAAAATAATGATAAATAAATTACATTGTAGTTATTTCAATGCTTTTAATACTACTACTAATTTTATGAAGCTAGTTTTACATTTCTACAAATGTAACTCCTAAATAATCAATTTTTAAAATTAAACTATACATTCTTAGTTGCTTTGAGCAATTAAGGTACATGTGTCATGGTACCGCATATCTACAGATATGGAAATGGCATGTTTTTAACAATGTTGCAGTTAAATTGCAAAATATATTACAAGCTTTCAAAGGCAAAGTATAAATACAGTATTAGAAGAATCTGTGAGAACAATGGTTAAAAACCTTATACAATTAAAGGATTACAGATGTGAGTTTAACAAAAAAAATTAAATTAGATCTAATAACTAATTCTATTAACTGTCGACTACCTGAGTTATCATAAGCTTAAGGAAGATATGGTGAAAAAAACCTGGCATTGTAATTTGTGGGAACAGAAATCTGTATCTACCATTGACTACAAAATTACCTGTAAAGAGCGTGTGCTCTTTAAAAGGTGGTTTAAGAGTGTCCTCTGGTGGCATAACAGGATAATCCATCAGAACTTGCACAGAATCACTTTTAAGAACTGAATTCTAAAATCAGTTTGGTTAGTTTATGTTGTTTGGATTTGTTGGTTTTGTTTGTTTGTATATTCATTTTTTGTTTTGGATTTTCTAGGGGATTCCTTATTTTGTTTTGTTTTGTTTTTTTAAATGATGCTAAAGAAATACTTACAAAGAGTTATGAATTAGACATTTATAGTTTGAGGATTCGGTCTTTCAAGATATGGTTATCTTAAAATAAGCCTTTACATCAATTCAGGAAAATACCATACTGGAGCTCTGCAGTGCACCTCTACTCACCACCCCAAAGGGCTGGGGCTGGGTGGCCCCAGTGTTGGTGGAGCAGCAGGTGAGCATTCACCCTCTTCAGAGTGCTGCCATTGCCCATCATGCCTCTGCAAGTACATAAACATGCATATTTCCCTATATATGCATTATATATGTAATATATCTACAGTGTTGTGTCTGTGATGGGTGGTGAAAACAAGATCCACTTAAGAAAGCAAGATCCTGGTCTGGGTTTGTGTGGGTATAATTACCCTCTCATGGGTACTGTTGATGCCTCTGCACACCAACCTAGCCTTTGCTCATACCTCTCAACCCCACTTAGAAATACCAAGCATTTATTATAGAGTCATGTTTGACTGATGTATCATGGATAAATTTGGCTGATCACAGATAACATATTTCCTTGTTGATCTGCACAGGGGTAGTACAAGTGCCTCTGCTGCGAATGGTGAAACAGTCAAAAGTGAAAATTATTGCCTGCATCAATTTATGTGGCTGCTGTTTTGAATTTCATGGGTAAACTATAATTGAAAAAGTTGCCTAAGTGTCCTGTTCCTGAAAAAGCCTTCATGTGATACAAAAGAAGCAGTTCAGTAAGAGAAAGTTGCCCAGACGTCATCAGAGAACAAAATACCCTGGAAACCTTTCCTGGGGACAATCAAGTGTAAGGGTCCTTATAACCTGTGCATGTGTACTAACACATAATGGACAGTTTTGAGCTCCAAATAATCTCTAAGTCTAAAAGCACTGTATTATGATACTTTTCCCCCCCTCATTAGTTATACAGATCAGACATTTTTCTTCTTTTTCTTTAGTGGGGAAGAACTGGATTTACTGATGAAGACTAAGAGAGTTCGATCTGTACTGGAAACCCTTGGTTTTACACTTCATTTTAGGAAGGAGAAAAAAATCAGAGTATTTGAGAACTACCCTTAGGAGAAGGCAGACAAGCAAAAGAATTTGGGAGAGGCACACTTTGAAACTTACTCCTGAGAAACAGGATTCTGAGGACAATTACAAAAAACATAGTATAATCTGCACACCTGTTCAGATAGTGTTTTCAAGATCAAGTTAGTTTCCATGTTGTTGGGTGTTTTTTCTTTGCCCATATTATTTGTAAATTATTTGGGAATGCTTTTTTTTTTCTTTTTTTTCTCTACAAGAGTCTGGGTTGCACGCCTTGAAGTGTCAGTTAATATTAAAACTCAGCTGCTTAACTGTTGTTTTTTTGATCTTTACCAATTGAGAAAAAGACCCAAAAGTAATATTTGAAAGGTAGAAATGCCCAAAGTTATTATTACTCTTATGGTCTAAATTAGAAGTAGAGAATAGGGGGCAGCTGGAGAATTTAGCATAAGTATACCTGGATATATCCCTTAATATGTACGTGGAATATCAAGTCACTGTGGGCCTGTGCAAACCACATGAAGTTCCACTCTGCTCTCATGATGAGACCCCACCTGGAGTACTGTGTTCAGCTCTGGAGCCCCCAACACAAGAAGGACATGGAGCTCTTGGAGGAAGTCCTGAGGAGGGCAATGAGGGTGACCAGAGGGCTGGAGCACCTCTACTGTGAAGACAGCCTTGGTCATCTGTTTCAGTTCACCTTGGTGGCTTTAAGCCTAGTTGAAGGTTCAGATTTTTAAGGAATCTGGCTTGCCTTAAAGGTATCTGCAGTTAGTTTTGCACTGTCAGAGCAGCTTCTGAATTAATTGTCTAATTGCTTATATTGACTTGGAGAACTGATTTTTGGAAACACAAGGCCAGACTTAGCTGTGCTGTTAACTCAGTCGCTTCACTGCTCCCTTTTTGCTTGTCATTAACACTGTGATTGATTACCTTATAGTGAATTTTATTGCCTTGTTTCTTAAACTAAAAAAGTAACAATATGAATCTGAGGGCTCAAAACCTCAAGAAAGATACTTAAAAATAACTGGTGTCTCATTTCAAGTGAGTACTTCAGCCTGAAGGAGACCTTATTAAAGTTCTTCACATTAAGTAAAGTTTTTGATTACAGAAGAGACCCCTGGTAAATGCTGTTGAGAATAAACCTTATCTGAGTATTATTAACACATTGAGTCACACTCACGATCATGTTATTAACATTTCTTTGTTCAACTGCATTGACATTCTGGAAGACAAATGTTGGCATTAAGTTATAAGAGAGAGAAGTAGGCACCTTTTTTATGTAATCTAGGGTACCTGTATGGTTGAAGTTAAGTATGTAAAAGGCTTCTTGTAAGATTAAGGTAGACACGTGAAAGTTCACGGAGTAGATTTTCTGCTATTTATGTTGCTGCAGCTTTCACTGCATACATTAAATAATTTGATGAGATGAAAAATCCACTTTTGCCACAAAGACTGCTAGTTCCTGTGTCTGCAAAAAGATAGCCTCAAAGTAGGTGATTTGGAGAATTTGATCTTAAATATTGAGGGTTTTAAAGTGTATATAGGTAAGAAAAATGAAGAAGCAAAGAAAGATCTGAAGACTCAAAAGAGAAAGACAACATGTCAGAAGTGAGAAAGTGGATTAGCAGAAAGCAAATGGGTACTTCCCTTACTGAATTGTTTACTAAATTATTTACTTACTGAATTATTTATTTACTGTAGTATTTACAGTTTTTTTGATAGTAAAATAGTGCTACACCCACCTGCTGTGGAAATAAGTGGTTTGATGCTAAATTCAGGAGACAGTCCTTAAGGAAGCCTCAATCCTCCTAAAACAAATTAATGCAATGAATGTGGCTATACTCTGTTAGGTGTAGCAATAAACTCTGGGAAATACGGGGAACAGCATACCAATGAACAGAGAGTACAGGAAATCAGGCAAATTAAGGTAAATTTAAAAGAAATTTAGATGAAGATCCCAAAGAATAAAAGTGTTGGTGTTGGGTGGATTAATCATTGCACATAATTAAAAAAATAAGTGTTTTGGGTGAACATTGTTTCAGTTTGAGGATGCCAATTATGATGAGAAGTCTTCAGACTCCTCTCACCAAAAAATGACGTTATCCAACTTTTCTCCAAAGTGAAACCAGACTATGGCAAATAAAGTGGCTGAAAAAGACATGTTCCTTTCAAGATGTAAGAAACAGGCAATGGGTATAAATCATTCAGATTAAGTTTTATAAGTGATTGAAGACTGGTGATGTGGAACAAAAGAACATTCCTCTTGAATATGAGAGCTCTTAAGTAGAACTTGCTGTAGAATGTGGAATTTTCAAAGCATTTTGGTGGTCCTGAGTTGAATAATAAAATAAACCAAAACAAATGTCAAATTCTGATAGCAAAAGAATTTCTAAATTATGTTAACTATTAATTTTAGTAATGTATATTGTTGTTGCTAATAGTGGTGTAAAGAACAAATCAGTCACTTTGATAGGACTATAATTAATTCTGTGGTAAACTGACTGAGCCTTTCTGGGATGTGTGTTTTGAATGCTCTTCTTTTCAACGTACAGGGGAATTGTCTGATTAAGTTGTTTCCTCTAGTATCATCATGATGTGATTGTCATCATCGTTGCCAAATTTTTGCCCATGTGCTCCCTCACAGGCAGCAGAACTCTTGACCTAGTGGATTTTGCTGCACTTTTCCATGCCAGTTGTTCAGCCACATACTTGATAAATCACAGAATCACAGAAAGTTAGGGGTTGGAAAGGATCTATTTCAAGTTCCCTGCCAGAGCAGGGTCACCTGCAGCAGGTCACACAAGAACTCCAGGGAAGGAAACTCCACAACCTCCCTGGACAGCCTGTTCTAGTGCTCTGTCACTCTCACAGTGAAAAATTTTCTCCTTATATTCATATGCCAATGCTCCAGTTTATAACCAGTGCCCCTTGTTCTATTGTTAGTCACCCCTGAGAAAAACTTGACTCCATCCTCCTGGCACTCGTATAAACACTGATGAGGTCACCCCTCATTCTCCTCCAGTCTGAGACCCAGATCCTCAGTCTTTCCTCATGAGATAGGTCTTCCACTTTTTTAGTCATCTCAGTGGCTCTGCTCTGTGCTCTTTCAAGCAGTTCCCAATGCCTGGAGACAACATCAAGAATGAGTTGTTCCATCACCTTTCCAGGGATGGAGGTGAGGATGACTGGTCTGTAGTTACCTGAGTCCTCTTTCTTGCCTTTCTTGGAGGCTGGAGTGATATTTGCTTTCCTCCAGTTCTGAGGCACTTCTCCTGTTCCCAGTGACTTACCAAAGAGATGGAGAGTGGCCAAGCAATGACATCCGGCAGTTTCCTCACCACCCATGGGTGCATCCCATCAGAACCCATGGATTTATGGATGTCCAAACTCATTAACTGATCCTGAACCCAGCCCTCATCAACCAAGGCAAACTCATCCTTTACCCTGACTTCCTCAGCAGCCTTACGGGTCTGATGCTCCTGAGGATCCTCCAACAGTACCCAGAGAGGAAAAGAATGTGTTCAGCAATTCAGCCTTCTTTGTGTCCTCTGTCATCAGGGCACCCACCTCATTCTGCAGAGGCCTACATTGCCTCTAGTGTTAGTTTTATATGCTATGTATCTGAAGAAGGCCTTCTTGTTGTCCTTAACCTCGCTTGCAAGGTTTAATTCCAAGGAGGCTTTAGCTTTCCTAGTTGCCTCTCTGCATTCTTGGATAACAGTCATATTCCTCCCAAGTGGCCAGCCCTTCCTTCCACAACCTATAGGTTCTTTTCTTCCATTTGAGTTTACCTTGCAGTTACCTGCTGAAACACCCTGGTCTCCTGGTTCCCTCTCTTGATTTCCTTCCCATTGGGATGCATCAGTCTTGAGCAAGAAGAAGTGGTCTGTGAATATTAATCAACCATCCTGGGCTACCCTACCTTCCAGTACCCTGTCCCATAGGATTCCCCCAGCAATTGTTTAAAGAGGGTAAAGCTGGCCTTTCTGAAGTGCAGGGTTCTGATTCTACTTGGAATCCTGTTTTTACCATGTAAGATGCTGAACTCCACCATCTCGTGGTCACTGCACCCAAGGTTGCCCTCAACCTTCACTGCTTCAACCAGAGATTCAACCAGCTTGCTGCACAAGCTATCTGAATGAAATATGGTTGCCCTAAAATCACAGGTGCTTTAGACTCAACATGTTAAAGAGAATTTAATTTCTTTTTTAAGTTTACTAGTCATTCAGTTTTTGTTGGAAATGCACTCCTTCTGCAAAGCAGAAAAAAATAAAAAAAACCCTCATGAACATATTTCTATTTCAGCTCTTTAAATAGTCTTACTTGATATTGTAGCCACTGTAAATTTGGGACTTTAAAAATTTCTCGTTTATTGTTCTTGAAAAAAAATATGTCTTATGAATGAATTTAATATTTTCAGTAAATTAAAATTAAGGCAATTTCATTACAGAAAATTCTTGTGTGCTTATCTCTTGTAAGTAATTTCCTCTCAAGGTTCTCAAGGTAATTTTGTTTTTAAGTTCACCTTGACATAGTAGCTGTAGATTTGTTCCAGGTACTTTAAGTATTCCTACATTTAGTACCCAGCGAAATGTATACATGAGTGTAAACCAAGAATGGGGAAAAAATGCTTTTATTTTTAGAAAAGAACACATAAATATGTGTCATCTCACTAGTTCTGATCCACATAATAGATTTGTCAGAAGTTACTTGAACAAATTTTCTGTAATGGAAAAGTGTCCCTTCTCATCTGCTTCAGCTGAGCTTTTGACCACCTGGGCTCACATGCACATGTAGATGGGGAAGTTGCAGGTTTGTGATCAGTGGCATCTGGATTCAGATCTTTGTCACACATTTTTGTTCATGACTGGGCTAAGTCACTGTATTCAAGTTTCCTCAGTTTGTACAGTTTTTCAGAATCTTTCACCCCCAGGAAAGACTATTGCACAGAAATAAAAACAATATTGAAGATTGTTCAGATTGAATGCTCAGAATGAATGTTTTTGTTTCATTGTTCTCATGACGTTAAGTAAAAATATAATCATATAAAAGCAGCAGCAAACTTTTTTCCAGAGGCTGAAAAGGAACAATTTAGAAACAAAGAAAAGAAAACAAATGTGCATTGAATGACCTGAATGGTTAACAGGGAGGTGGCTTCTAAAAAAAGAAGAAACTCAAGGCTGTGACTAAGGAAGCAAACAAAACTATAGGTCACCTGCTGTAGGTAGCTCTGTAATGGCTTATGTCACATTCTCACAGTGAATTCCTGATCAAATATTTACACCTTGGCCAAACAAATGTCGGGTGTTGCATTTCAGTGGTGCTGAACAAATGTTCTAGCAACCAAGCGTGCTGTTCTTTGGGAGAGGCTGCTGCAGCACCGACTCGCAAGGGCCCTCTGTGAGTCCCAGGTGTGCCCTTGGAGGAAGCCAGCAGGACTCTGTGCAGGATCTTTGCATTGTGTCAGAGGCTGTGGTGTACTGAGGTAAACCAAAGTCATCAGGCAGGCATGAAGAAACCCAAGTCAGAGTCTGAGATTATTCCCTTGGTGCTTTGGTATTATTTCGTGTTGGTTGTGCATATCATGAAGAGCCAAAGCTTCAAAACACAGTGAGGATTTTATGGTTGTACATTGTCAGTTAAATAAGAAATAGGCCAGCCTCTGTGTAGTGAGGATAGGTATGTAGTGCTTCCAAAGGCAACATATGTATTAATTTTCCAAGATTGATTAAGGCATACTATTACAATTGGCAGTAGATATATCTGTACATAGAGTTCTATGCTATCAGCATTCTGCTACTAATAATACACAAAGTCTGCAAATATAAAGGTATTGCTGATCTTTGCTAGTCTGCTAGAAAGCCTCTGACAAAACAGAAGGTTTTTTTCTGAGATGAACCTCCTTTCGTTTAAGGGTTATTCTGTCTTTCAGACTGTGTTTTTTCAGATTAACATAATGTTGTTTGTCTCATGACCTTGATACAATTATATACTTCATATGTGTATTTTTAGAAATTCCATAAATTCTTGTACTATTGTGTTCAATAACTGTAGTTACTTTTCACTTTAACGGTTCCAGTTTCTTAACTGGTATAATTAAGATTAGGGAAATATGAGGGTGAAACCAATCCAAGTGCAGCTGCCTGCTAGTGCCAAGATGGTATTGACAGAAAGATTCATAGTAGTATAAACAGTGATCTTAAGATAACTCTCCTCTACTTGCTGGAACAGAAGGAGAGCTATTATTCTGAATACATCAAGGTATGAAGATTTTGAGCTTGTCCTTTAGGTTATTTCAGCCATTAGAGTTACTAGCATGTATTTTATATTTAAGAATATCTTACTTTTAGAGATAGAGAAAAAATAGAGATCTGTGTTAGCTTTTCATAAGTATTCCATAAGCAGACCATCTCATCAGGCTCAGTTAAAAATAACAAAATCATTTAGCTCCACTGTAGTGGAGTGCAAACAGATGCTTTCTGTTCACCAATAAAAATCTCTCAGAAATTTATGCAAAACCATGTCACAAAGATGTCACACATATCTTTGTTACTTACATTTTACGTCCCTGTAAATCAAGTCTAGTTCTTTTTCTAATGCTTAAGTCCTTGATTTCTCTTCTCAACCGGTTATTTAAATAAAAATTTTTATTAGCTTGTAGCAATGGTGAATTAAATTTTCAAGAATGGTTGTCAGACATAGGTCTGGGACTGAGCATGGGGCAATCCCATGTAATCAGGCATTTTTCTTTAGGAAGTCGTGTTAATCTAAGCAAAAGGATTATGTTTGTTTAAATCAGCAGGCTTGCTTAGGTCACTTATATTGTTCTCTGTCTCTTTTTTGAGGAAGCAGCTGAATATGGGTCTTAACCAAAGCTACAGGTTTTTGTTTTACACAAAGGTTTTCTAAATACAACCGTAGAGAGAACTGTATATACTTATATGTACATATGTGTATGCATGTAGCTACTACAGAGTTGTTGATTTTAAAAGAAACAAATCTTTGACATCAAAGTTTTGGAAAACTAAATTATTTTTAATATATACAATGCTTATGTGTAGGAGGCTGTGTGTTATCCAAGTTTATTTAGTCATAGTTAATTAAGTCTTTCACTAGATGCTAGTATGTCTTCCACAGCAAATTGTACATATTGCAATCATAGAAAGAACAATCCATATTTTTATGTCTATAACGAGATCTTTCCTCATCAGTATGATACTTCTAAAATACTTAATTATTGTTCCATTTGCTCCTTGCATTTTGAGGTACTCTGGGTCTGGTCTTGGAGTACCAGCAGTTTCTGTAGACAAGAATGCAGCCTTGGAGAGTTCACCATCAACTCCAAAGAAAACCTTAGCTTAAATTATACTATATACAACTAGGGCATTTGTATGTACAGTCTGAACTGATGTACACTGGGTATAAAAGGGAAGAAAAGATTAAATCAGTGTATTGAAATGTCTGGGTTTGCTTACTTAGCACAGAATCTGTTTTGTACTTTCTTCTTTTTGCAACTGCAGTTTAAGTTAATTAGGCATTATGATTTTGTTGTCAAATTCCATAGTGTCTTTTGGCATGTGGAAAAAGCAGCTAAGGTGATTAACTTACTAAGATAGCACATGCACATGTTGCAAGAAATAGCAGATTCTAGAAATTTTGCGAATTAAGTTTGTAATTGCTGTTGTGATTATAGCTATTTATACAGCAGCTGCTGTGCATGTAGTACCTTTGGGCAAGCAAGCAAGCAAAGTATTTTAGTGTTGTTTTAGATTAACCTTAATAGTACTCGAAACAAAGAACAGTGAATAAATGGGAGTAGCTGATAATAGGATCATAATATATTTTTCCAACATTATGAAATCCTGACCTGTAGCTGTTTCAATAAGAGAAAACGGAGGACTTGTAAATGGCTGCAGCCAGGTGTTTAAACAGTGCACTGAGACATTGCCCAGTAGTAGAACAGGCTGTAGAACACTTTTGAATTAAAATACCCTTAGGCTGCTGTACATCAAAAATCTATGCAGTAATGAGGATATGAAAGCCATATGAAATACTATAATGGCTGCATTTATATTATTATTGTCATATATTTCTTCAGTTTGGATGCAGAATGTAGATTGGTATACATAAGCAGAGCAGTCCTACCAGCTGAAGCTATTGAATGCTGGAAGATTGAAGTAACTTTTTAAAAATAATTTTGACAACTGTTAGGGATTTTTTATGGTACAAGTTCAAAATATAAAAGAAAAATGTGATGAAAATACACTGGGCAGAGTCCCACCATAATACATGGTTCTTCATGGAGTCTGCACAAATGTGTCACAAGGAGATTTCTCATATAGACTTGGAACTATTCCAGTCTCTTGAGCAGTTCCACAGGGACCTCAGCCTCGCCTGCTTCCTTTCCCCAGATGAGCTCTGCTGCCCAAAGGTGGGCACTGAACTTGGGCCCCAGAACACTCACATTCCATGATGATCTACAGGACAATGTTGAGGCTGTGTCTTATCTCATCACCAAGGGAAACTTCACTTCCTTGTAAGGAGTTGTTCTGTCATGAACATTGCTGCTTCAAGCCAGTTTTACACCTTGCAGTTGGGCCTCCTTGCCTTCCATGACAGATCATTCCTCTGAAACAAGTTGCCATAACTGTCACTGATGAGTACTCACACTTAGAATTTTCCTTTCACAAATAAATATGATTTCTTGGCATCCTAGATCCAGTTTCTTCTGCATCCTCATATGCTCTGAGCCTAGCAAAGTGCAATTATTTAATCCTTCAATCCTTCATTTATCCTTTTTTTTTTTTCTTTTTTTTTTTTTTTCTTTTTCTCTGCATTGTATACTTCTCCTGATACTCAGCAGCTAATTAGCTAATTCAAGGCTATTTCAGGTATTTATAGAGAAGACTTCCTTCTTTTGAATCACCGGACTAAGTAACAACAGGGAAGAAGGAGATTTAATTAGGGTGGCTTTTATTAGTGTCTTGCCACACCTACTGCTTTGGGCAAGAGCTAGGTGAAAGTTTTGCTCTGCACTGTTTCCTTATGAGGTTGCCATGGGCACTGTTATACAATGTCCTGCAAACACAGACTAGGGCTGAACTTTCCAGGGGACCTTTTTTTTTGGAGACAATTTCAGTCACTTGGCAAATGTTAAATATTTAAGGTTAATTACAAGTCTTTTGGTTACTTTATTTGTATATATGCTAGAAGTAACTCAGGTTCTTTGCTGCTCAGATTTTGCCTTGGCGATGTCCTGTGCATTTCTCCTAAGCTGCAGTCAGTCGGGCTTGTGTGCTTTCACTCAGTGGGTAGCATGAAGTAAAGGGTCACAGAAAAGAAAGAAACGAAGGAAAAATCCTGAGAGTTAAGATCCTTTCAAGACTGAGATTAAGAAAACATTTCTCAAGCCATGAAAGGCTCTGCTTAGGTGAAAACCTTTCACAGATCAGGATCATGATGGGGGAGCAATTCAGTATATGAACTTGTAATTTTGAATCCATTCTCAATCTCAAACTGAGGTGTGCTTTAAATCTTGAGTTTACTTGAAAGGTTTTATTATGCTCCTTACATTAGCCCAGATACACAGAGTTTTGTTAAATAGGCTCAAGCAGTGCAGAACTAATTAGCTGACATCAAAGACATTGCTTAGTTGGAAATGGA